>NC_092552.1:2272500-2591500 GCF_037038585.1 Patagioenas fasciata | reverse complement strand
TTGCAAAGCAGAATTCCTCATGCTGAAAAACTCTTTCTCCATTGCACACCAAAGATGAAGGGACTTTCCTGCAGATGAAGTTCCCTGAATCTAAATGCAGCCCTCGCTGGTACCTTGGGCTGTCACAGCCTGTGTTTGTGGGGCTGTGGGTCCCTGCTCTAGTGACAGTGGCAGGAACACTCAGCCTGTTGTCCTTGTTCTCTCTCTGGTAGCAGATTAAATCTGGGTACGGGAAAGGGGGAAGTGTCAGACGTCCCCACGGTGCTGGTGCTCCTGGCAGAAAACAGAGGCTGCAGCTGTACCATGGATTGTTGGGGTAGGAGGGAGCTAGAAGTGACTCTTTTGGTTGAGGTGGTAAGTCTCTTGTGTTAATGATGGGTGAGAAATACATGAAACCGTGGGGGAAAAGTCTTATGGAGAGTGCACAAGAGCTTGGCCATGCAGCTCTGAAAAAAAGTCGTCAATCATCTCATTTTTTACCAGGTGTCTGGGATCACATCTCCATGGTGATGGATGATGTCCATGACCTCGAGCAGAGGATACAGAAAGCCAAAAACAATGTTGAGGAGATCCAGACCATCGTGGGATCGTGGGCGTCGCCCATATTTGTGAGAAGAGATTGTAAAAGAGAATCGCTGCTGAGCCTGGAGGACTGTCAGGACCGCCTGGAACGGCGTTACAGCCTTGTCCGAGAGTCAGGGCAGAGGATTCATCTGCTGGTGAAGGTGAGGGGGGACCTTCTCCAGGGGTTTGTTGACTCTTCATAGGCTCTGGGTGTCTCTCCGCTCTGGTGAAAATGTCCAGAGCTGCTTCACCTTAAAATTAACTCCCTTAACTCATTTGAAAAACTTACCTGTTGTTGATGAAGGAATACTTTGATGGGTGAGCTGGTACAGCTGAGTGTGCGGGGCTGCTGACCAGGCACCGAGTTTGGAGCAGGAGTGGGAGCCGATGCAGCCCAGTCTGGCTCCCAGTCCTGGTTCTTGTGAAGCCACTAGAGGGGAGTCGTGCATCAGGCTTTGGGATCCTGCTCAGAGGAAAAACTCCTCCGAAATATTCACCTTAAAATGGAGAGGCAGCTGGCTGTGGCTGACCTTTCTGCTTTAGGCTTGTTGTTCCTCTGTGGGAGCAGGAGGTGACGCTGTCAGTCCAGGGAGAAGCTGAGTAACAAGAAAAAAGCTGCTGTCTGAACCCTGGGTTTTTTCCAGTGGCTTTGCCAGAGCTGAGAGTCCTCTTTGCAGAGCAGGAGAAAGCCCAAATCTCTGCGCCTCACCTGCCCAGAGGTTTTAGCGTGTCAGGGACAGCACCTTGGCTGGAAGGCAGATGGATTTTAGGTCCAGCCCACTCCTGAGGGTCACCATCTGGCCTTGGACTCTGGAGAGACTGGGCTGACCCTCTCTGGGACACTGAGCCCTTGTTGCTCACCTTACTTCACTGTCTGCACTCAGCCTTGGGCTTCTGACCCACTTCTGTACCCTCTGAACCCACGGCGAGGATTTTACTATGCCCACGTTGTCCTGCTGCTACAGCTGTGACAGGCTCAACCACCTCCAGCTACACCCAAAAGATGGGAACACTTCCTAAATTGACCGGAGAGAACATGGGGCTGTGGCCAAGGCAGAAGGGCTGGCACCGCTGCTCTGGTGGCTCACAGGGCAGGACCAACTGCAAAGCAGCATGAAGGTCCTGGGGAGGGAAAGGCACCGTGGCCCAAAATAGGATGTCCCCATGCCTCTGTCCTGCTGTGCTGGTCAAACCTGGAGGAACAGCAGCAAAGGGGCCAAGAGCTGGTCTGCTGTGTTTCCCTTGGGTGTTCAGGTCTTCTTTTGAGCAGGTGAGTCTTGAGGCTGCTGAGAGAAGAGCACAGAGAGTTTGGGTACGTGCACCCACAAGCACAGGCAGGACAGTGAGATGCTGGCTTGCATTGCCCTTTTGCACCAGGATGAGGCCTCTGGAGTAAAGGTTCAGTAGAACACCAGTGACAAGGGGGCATTGTCAAATACAAGGGCATGGGACGGTGAAGAGGGGGTGGTGCTTTCAAATGGGCATTCCCATAGTGTTCAGTCCTGTGAAGTTCCCCTTTCTCTTGTGTCAGCAAAATGTGGAGGTGAGTCTGCAAGGCACCAGAGCCCTGGCTTGCTCTGTTAACAGTTTAATCACTCAGCGTTGATGTGTAAAGTTGGGGAGCAGCAACTCTGGGTTGACTCAAGCCCAATTGGCAATGCCACTCTATCTTGAGGAGGCTGAGGCCAGACCTTCTTGCTCTCTGCAACTGTCTGAAAGGAGGTTGGAGCATGGAGGGGGTTGGTCTCTTCTCCCAAGTAGTAAGAGATAGGATGAGAGGAAGTGGCCTCAAGTTGCACCAAGGAAAGTTCAGATTGGATATTAGGAAAAAATAATTCACAGAGAGGATTGTGAAGCTTTGGAATAGGCTGCCCAGAGCAGTGGTGGAGTCACATCCCTGGAGGTGTTAACAAATGTACAGATGGGGTTCTTAGGGACATGGGTTAGTGGTGGAGTTAGGTTATGGTTGGATTCGATGATCTTGAGGGTCTCTTCCAACCAGAATGATTCTATGATCTCATGTGTGCCAAGCTGCCATGCCACTGGGAATGGCACCCTCTCCTGTGTCCCCAGAGATGAAATACAGCCAGCTTTGAACCCCTGGCAGCAGACTGCAAGCTGGACCTTACGTTTTTTTTGAGCCCGTGCCTGTGTTGAGAGCCCCTGGCAGGCTTAGGAGAAAGAGCCCTCAGAGGGCATAGCAAGGCCGGAACAGGATCACGGCAGAGCCTGGGAGGTGCAGGGGATGGATACCCAGGCTGGTCTTGTGGGTGTGGAAGAGGAGACGCAAGAAGGATGGGGCCATTCTGTGGCCTAGAAAACCGTGAATTTCCTGACTGTGAACTTGCCTGGAGGTAAGGGACGCAATAAGCTGAGAAGGGAGGCTGTAAGCCAACCCTTTGTCTTCTGATCCCAATCTTTAACTATTTTCACTTGGTTTATTTAAAAACCCTTTTCTGAATTTTAAAGTTCTCTTGTTTTGAGATGACCATTTGTAGGGCAGAGGTGTAAGCAGTCCACTTGGAAGGACTCATCCACCCAAGGTAACATTATACAGGCCACAAGGACTGAGGCTTCAGGCATTGGGATGAGCCTTTGGCCCAGGTCTGCAAAGCACCCTTGAGCCCTTTGGCCTCAGAGAAGAGGGAGGAGAAGGTTGCAGGGCTGCTAAGTCTCTCACGCACTCCATTTTTACCTTGTGATTATTTTGAGTTGCTTCAGATGACAAAGCAGCCCTTGACAGAAGGAGAAAATTGTGGCCATGCTACCAGCAGCAACATCCGTCTGTCTGGTTTCTCACCCCCCGCAGGGCTGGTACCTGTGTGCTCATTGCCATGAGTCCTCAGCTGTGGGCAGCTCTTGTAGGACAGACTCAGCCCCGCTGTATTTCAAAGTGTCGTCTTTTTCTTCCAGGAAAACCAGAGCCTCTTACTTGCAGACCCAGCATCTGACATCTGGAAGGCCTATGTGGATGACGTGGATGAGATAGTTCTGGATGGATTCTTCACTGCCATTGAGTGCTCACTCAAGTACCTCCTCGAAAACACAGGTAACTGCTGGTTCCTCAGCTCTGGCCGTGATACCATCTTCAGTCTCACCAAAAGGAAGTTTCTGTTTTGTGCTTTGACTTGTGGTGGTCTTTCTACTCTGCCTCTTGCATTGTCTACAGCAAGTGCTGGAGGAGCCTCCAGACTCAGAGGGTAACTCTGTCCCCTGGTCACTGGAGCAAAGCCTTGCTCGAGGGAAGGGACAGAGATGACTGTGCACCATTTGCTGGGATTTGTGAACAGACAAAATTGAGGCATCATTCCAAGTCTGTTCTTGGGCATCAGCCATCTCCTGACCTCCCATGCACAAAGCATCAAGGTGACACAACCTTTCGTTTGTGGAGAGTCTCAAGAGTTGGTTCTGTGGATGAAAGACATGAAAGAAAAACCTCCATCACTGAGGAGTGAGGAGAGGGGTCACCAAACCAGAGCTCCTGCCTAAGGCTGCCACGGAGGGTCACTCTGCTGAGAGCAGCTGTGTCCAGCTAAAGCACATCTTCAGAACGCTTCCCTCCTGGATGTGGAGGCACACTGAGCTGGAGAATTGCATCCAGTTCCTCACCATCTTGTTAAAAACAAGCACATAATTTCACATTTGTGAAACCAGTTGGTGTTTTATTTTTTCATGCCTTTCTCCACTAAATTAAAGAGCCTCTTGGTTCCTGTTGTTTTTCTCCTCTTTAAGTACTTATGCGCTGTAATTGTTCAGCTCTCAGACTCCCTTTTGATTAGCTGAAGAGCCTGGTCTCTTTAAGGCTTCCCTCCACAGCATTTTTCCGGTCCTTAAATCACTTGTGTCTCATCTGTTCTCCAGTATCTCCTGTGGGTACCAGAACACCAGCTGGTTTGGCAGCCTCCCCTCTGCGTTGTATGCAGACACAATGTCACTGGACCCAGCGAGTGGGTGTCCCACCTGCCTGGTGTCCCTGTGGGGCATGTGTGTGTCTTGTGGTGGGATGTTAGTGGTGGCTCTAGATCACTTTTCTCCCCTTCAAAAATAACCTGGCACCTCTGTTCTTCCCTACCAGATCCCAAGGCAGGGCTTCCTCCCCTGTTTGAGGTGCAGCTGGATTTGGTGATCCCAGATTTGATATTTCAACCCTCCTTGGACCCTGGCACAAACGATGGCTTCTACGACGTGGTGGAAGGTCTTCTCAACGACATCTACCGGATCTCATCGCTGGTGCCCAGGCTGGCTGAGCACAGCGGCTTCCTCCACTACCAGGTCCGTGGCTGTGGAGCTCCCTCACGCTGTGTGGCAGTGAGGAGGTGCCACGCTGCCCCCGCATCACTGCGAGCTCCTCTCCTCTTCTCTCCAGGCTGACATGGAGGACATGGCTGACCTGGCCGACATGCGCCATGAGCTGATGGGGCGTGTGCAGGCCGTGATGGCGGCCTGCTGTGATTACCGCAGTGCCTTCGACCACTACTCCTACCTGTACGGGGAGGACAGAAAGGAGTTCTTCCGCCAGTTCCTCCTCTACGGGCACATTCTCACTGCGGCAGAAATCGAGGCCCATGCAGAGAACGGGGTCCCTGAGTCACCTCCCACGCTGCAGCAGTTCCGAGAGCAGATTGACTCCTACGAGAAGATCTATGGGGAGGTGAATCGCATCGAGCCCATCAGCATTTTCCAGAGTTGGATGAAAGTTGATGCTCGGCCTTTCAAAGCGTCTCTGCTGAATGTGATTAAACGGTGGAGCTTGGTGTTCAAGCAGCATCTCATGGACCACGTCATGCACAGGTAGGAACCGTTCTACCTCTTCTTCCCAGAACCAAAGTGGGTTTCTCTTGTGTTGGCTGGGCTTTATCATTTCACACTGATAAGCAAAAGGCTAATACAGGAGCAAGAGGAGGGGGCACACACCCCCTGCCAGCTCCATCGCATCTCTGCTAACTTTCATCCCCTCGTCTCTGCTGGGAGCAGCTGGTCCAGCTGAGTGTGTAAAGTGCAAACAGTTCCACGAACTGGGTACCATCGACATCCTGCGAGCTGATGCTCCTACGACCTACTGCGTGGTGTTGGACAGGATGTCTGTTTGTCTGTTCATCCTGGTCCAACTAATCTAATCTCTTCTAGGGCTCTATGCTTATTTTGTTGAATTTGCCATCAGTAAAGCTGCATTAATGCCATGAGATACTTGCTCCGTTTCTAAATGCAGTGCTCTTTTGAGTGCACTCTTTGTAAAAAAAGTAATTTGGGTTGCCTGGCATGAGCAGTCATGGGGAGGCAGTTTCAAGGTTACAAAAAGGAGGAGCTTTGGATGTAAGTTTTGAATTAACATGTGTTCCCTGCTCTGAATAGCTGCTCAGCCGCCTGCTCTCTGCAGGATGATGTGTTAGGTGATTTATTTGAGTAGTAGCAGCTGAAGGATGCCACAGGGCTTGGATGCTTACGAAGAAATATTTACAGACATATGTACTAGTGAAGGCTGCTGCGTGTGGTGGCTGCTGTGATCTCTTGTGTTCTTTTCAGCACGATAATTCCTGTGCAAAGAGGTTTTTGCATAGGTTAGAACAGGCATTTAGGAGTTCTTATTAAGAGCTCCTGACTCAGCAGTTTAGTCTTTAATAGGTGAAGTGTTTAGGGCTATGTTCTGGTCCAGCAGCATCCACAGAATTTAAGCGGGCACTTCAAAAGTAAGCGTTTTGAGAAGGGAAGAATGGAAAGGACCAAAGATCCAGGAGCCCATCAAGCTCTGCTAACAGTGTCCAGCAGCTGGTGAGATCAAGAAGCAGGTAGGGAAACTTCCCCCAAATAGTCTCCTTGTCTCTAACCACTCATACCTGAGGACTTTGAGAGTCATGGGTTGTACCTTTGTATCTAAAGACCTGGATGGATTTTTTTTTCTCCCACAAATGTTCGGTTGCTTTTCTGAACCGCTGTGAATTTTTAACATCTGCATCCTTCTGCAGCAGAGACTTACCCTCTGAAATAAGGCAGCGTGCGAAGAAGAATCCCTGTTTGTTGTAGCTTTACAACCTACCAGGTTCATTTGTTGAATTCTTGTATTGGAAGAGATGACATGAAAACTGTCCTTTCAAATTCACTCTCTTCAGACCACAGACCCGAGCTCACAGGTCTCCCTTATAGAATCATAGGATAGAGTCATAGAATCTGTTTGGTTGGAAGAGACCATCAAGATCACAGAGTCCAACCATAACCTGACTCTGGCACTACCCCATGTCCCTGAGAACCTCATCTATATGTCTATCCAACCCCTCCAGGGATGGTGACTCCACCACTGCCCAGGGCAGCCTGTTCCAAGGCCCGACAGCCATTTCTGTGAATAATTTTTTTCCTAATACCCAATCTGAACCTCCCCTGGAGAAATTTGAGGCCATTTTATCTCATCACTTGCTACCTGAGAGAAGAGACCAACCCCCTCCATGCTCCAACCTCCTTTCAGACAGTTGCAGAGATCAGGTCTCCCCTCATCTCCTGTTCTCCAGGCTGAACAGCCCCAGCTCCCTCAGCTGCTCCTCGTAAGACTTGTGCTCCTCAAATGCCTTTTCTCCAACCTGTGAAGTCCCAACCCATTTATCCGTTCCTCACAGGAAGCTGTACCACATCTATGGATCCCTGTGAGCATGAACTGTGGTTCTGATGCCCTCAGCATGTTGCCATGTGATGGGCAGAGTTAGCCAGGCCTTTCCCTCTCCGTGCCAGTCCAGCTGCCTGGATGATTCCGGTAGGAACTGCTCTCATTTGGTGCTTTCCTGTTTTGTGTTCTACAGCTTGTCTGACCTGGACGAGTTCATAAAAACTGCTGACAAAGGTTTGAGCAAAAAGGTTGAAAAAGGCGATTATGATGGTTTGGTGGAGATCATGGGGCATCTCCTGGCCGTTAAGGAAAGGCACAGTGTCACCGATGCCATGTTCGAGCCCCTGAAGCAAACCGTCGAACTGCTGAAGACGTATGAGCAAGAGCTGCCGGAGGAAGTCTATAAGCAACTGGAGGTGGGTGAAAAGCTGCGGTGGACACGGCGGTTTGCCAAGTAGCCAGCGTCAAAGAGCATGAGCTTAAGAGCATTGCAGGAATATTTAAAGCCCCACTCCCTGTCATTAGAGGCCCTCAGTGGATAGTATTTTACTATTGTGGGATGTGCCTTAATAGCTCTAAATTTTGGAGTTATATTGAGATTTTTCTTTTAAAGCAGAGATTAAGCCTTTTGTTATGTATGAAAAACATAGAATTGCCTGCTCCAACTCTCAGCGATTACTCTTGAAAAAAATTAATGCATTTTCAAATACATCTGTTAATTAGTTTGAATTATAATTATTTTTAAATAAGCCAGTTCTTGGCAACTGTGGAGATGGGAAGGATAATGTTGGCAGAGGAGTCGCCTTCTCATAGGACTTCAGTCCTCCGCTAGGTCTATAACACCCAATCTGCTTGACCCAAAGGACATCACTGGGAGCACGTTATGAAAGTATTTCAGCACCTTTCCACATCTGGCCCTGATGAATCAATTTTTCTTTGGGGAATTCTTCTCATTTCTGGACAGGGGACCATGAGGTGAAGGTTGGAAAAGCCTGTGGGATGCCCAGCCAGCCTTGGGGAACTGGCAGCAGTCACCATGTTACGGTGGAGGAGCGTGTGGCTACGTACTGATGGATACCCCTTAGTCACGGGGCGTTGTGTGCAGAGGGCTCTGTGTAGGACACCAGGTTTAAGGCAGAGCTTTTTGGGGAGAAGTTCCTCCCTCTGCTGCAGGCTTGGATGGGACCTGAGCGGGGTTTAGCAATCCCCCAGTTTTCTGCTGGTGCAGCCGTGATCCACGGATGGTTGTATCACCAAATCTGACACGGGTAAGGGTCCTAAAGATAACTGGATTCCTACAGACACCCTGAAAAACAGAAGAGCTGCATTAAATGAATGTTTTGGCTGCTACAGCAGCTTCAGTTCAGCATAAAAAATGGTGCTATGGGGAACCCAGCTCTGCTGATTCCTCTGCCCAAGAGCTGCTTGCTTGGTGCCTGTTTGTGCGTGTAGATTTGAACAACTGATTTATTTTTCTGACAGAAGAAATGAGGTATGCAGGGCAGCCATTCAGATGGAGGAGATAACAAAACAGTTTCGTTCTTTCTGGCAAGTGACAGCAACACATAGTTGAATAATTCATTCACTGCTGTACACAGTAGGAAAACCAAAGTAAGTTCCTCCAGGTACCGCTCCCTCCATGGCCATGAAGATGGATGGGCTGGAGCTGATAGTTTGCATGAGAAGGACAAGGAAGCAGCTCCATGTGTGCCCTGCTATGGTCATGGATAGTGATTTCTACAGAGACTGGAACATGAAGTGCCAGAAAGAGACCCCTCAGGAGGGACTGGCCCTGCTCTGGCCGCCTCTGCTGCCTCCAGGTTATTTCGCTTCTTTGCATAGTGTTGGTGCATCTCCATTAGTCTTCTCAACTATGTGCACTGGGATGAAAAGAAGCCCAAAGTCTTTCCTGTAGGCTGGCACAGTACCTGGGGAAGTGGGAGAGCAAAGCTGTGGGGCTTGAGGACAGCAGAGCCCTGGCTGGTGTCACTGTCTGGGGTGAGGATTTGGCTCGAGAAGTCTAGTGAGAAGAGAAGAAATCAAATCTCTTTCTGAATAAAATCCCAGGTGCAAAGGGTGGATTGTTAGCAGTGCTGTGCACCAGCAGCTTGGATGCAGTCCTGAGAAAGAAACTGTCTTATTTAGTACTAATATTATACAGGCAGGCTGGAGGGATTTGCCCCAGAAAGCTCTGTAGAAGTCCTTCTGGCATAATATCTTCTGCTCTAAGAGCTGGCTGGAAATTTCCCAGGCTCTGTTTCTTAATTAGCTCTGGGAAGCCGGACGATCTGATGAACTTGCATCCTCAGCCCACCCTCCTGCCTCCAGCCAGCTCTGGGTCCCACTGGGCTCGGTGTCAGGAGAACTGTGCTCTCTCAACCACTGAGCCATCCTGGGAGCCCAGGATCTGGTCTGGGACCCTTCTTCTGAAGTTATTTAACATGTTTTTGCAATCAGAGCAGTCAGTTTTAAAGTCTCAGTCTTCATTCGTCTTCAAAATTGTGGATAACTGATAAGTTTTATCCCAAATTGTGTTTAGCTTTTGCATCACAACAAAACTTCCTTGCAGTTTTAGGCATGGAATCTGTTGCTTTTCCTGTTCTGTGATTGTCCGTAAACAGATCAGTCACATCTTATATCAAATAGCAAATACTGCCTACCGTCATTTAAATTTTGCTTGCAGGAGCTGCCAGAAAAATGGAACAATATAAAGAAGCTGGCGATAGCTGTGAAGCAGCGTGTGGCTCCTCTGCAGGCGAACGAAATGACAGTTGTGCGCAAGAGCTGTGCGGCGTTTGATGTTGAGCAACAGAGATTCAGAGAGCGATTTCGGAAAGAAGCACCATTCAGGTACAGTGAAATTATAACATCAGAGAAGCCCTGAGGAAGAAAAGCTTCATGGGATCATCTCGGAGTGTCCTGAGGATGTGTTCTTGAACCCTTGCATACATTTCCTACCTGCTCACGGTGTTGTATCTGTTATGCCCTGGGTGTTTTGTCCCTGCAAACACTGTAAGGTGTTAGCAAGAGATTCAATCTGGATGCTGAGTGCACAATATTGCTTAAAGGGGTTGTCAGCAGTGCCATGTGGCTGCACCATCAATGGGTACTATAGATGTATCATGTCTGCTTTGTGTCTCAGAGGCACCATTTGTTTTATGTTTTCTTTAGAAGTTGTTACAATATCACTTATGAAGAATAAACGTTTCTTTCTAGGTTTGACACCAAAAAGCCTTATCAACTGCTGGATACAAAGCACATTGAGATTAAACAAATGGAGTCAGCCATGACCTCGATTTATGAATCAGCTGGTCTGTTTGAAGTCATAGTGCCAGACTATAAACAACTGAAGCAGTGCCGAAAGGAGCTGTGTCTTCTCAAAGAGCTCTGGGATATGATCTCCCTTGTGGGCACTTGCCTTGATGACTGGCAGACCACCAAATGGGCGGATGTTAACGTGGAAAACATGGATCTGGAGTGTAAAAAGTTTGCAAGAGAGATTCGGAATTTGGATAAGGAGGTGAGGGCGTGGGATGCTTTCACTGGGCTGGACAGCAAGGTGAAGAACATGCTGACGGCCCTGAAAGCTGTGGCAGAACTTCAAAATCCCGCCATTAGGGAAAGGCACTGGAATCAGCTGATGCAGGTGACGGGTGTGAGGTTTGTGATGGACTCGGACACCACGCTGGCTGACCTCCTGAAGCTCAACCTCCATAACTTTGAGGATGAGGTTCGTGGCATTGTGGACAAAGCGGTACGAGAAATGAGTATGGAGAAAGTCCTGAAGGAGCTAAAAATGACTTGGAGCACCATGGAGTTTCAGTATGAGCCTCACCCCCGGACGAACATCCCGTTGCTGAAGTCAGACGAGGAACTCATAGAAACTTTAGAAGACAACCAGGTGCAGCTGCAGAATTTAATGACATCCAAATGTATTGCTTTCTTCTTGGAGGAAGTGTCCATATGGCAGAGGAAGCTGTCCACAACAGATTCCGTCATTTCTCTCTGGTTCGAAGTGCAGCGTACGCGGTCTCACTTGGAGAGCATATTCATAGGCTCAGAAGATATACGGGCACAGCTTCCTAAGGTATGAAATCCCAAATCCTATTTTTCCTGTGTGGAAAGCGTTGAAGAAGAGCCTCCATTACACAGAAGAAGGTTGTCTATATTGCCGTGTTCCCCCAAGCAGGACTGTTCTCTTGCTGCATTGCTTTCTTGGAGGCTCCCTTAATGCTACAGCAGTTTCCCCAGTGTTGCCCCAGGATGTTTTTGTACTGTTGGTTGTGCCTGAACCCTGCTGAGAAACTGTTTTTCCTCCCCTCCACCATTGCACAGCAGATGCAGAGTTCCTGGAGGCTGAGCAGGAGGCTGCTGGCTTCCTTCAGTGATACAGGCATGTTCCCTCTTTCCTTGGAGGGGAGAAGACGGAGATAATTACTCAGATGGTGCAAATTGTCAAATCAGAGCTGGACCAGGCAGCTTTGCAGTATCCGCTTCCCTGCCTCCAGTGCTGGTGCAGCAGGAGAGCAGCTCTTCTCCCACTTCAGCTTCAGAAAATTGAGCAGAGTTGTCATTGATGCCCTCCTCAGGGTTGTGACCTCCTCAGGGCTGTCTTTGAGTCCAGCTTCCAGTCTTATTCCCTATTCTCTTGATTATTTAGAAAATCTTCCAAGCTTGTTCCTGGCCGCGCTGGACCACTCGCAGCCCTGTGGAGGAACCTGCCTTTCACTCACGAGTGACCCACAGTTGGCTGTGTGACCCCCGTCCCTGTTCACGAGCAGCATCGCTGACAGCACCACTGTGGGACGAACACCCACGAGGGGATGTGCGCAGCCCATTGACCCCTGGACAACACACTGTTCTGTCTCCAACCCTGCACTCTGCTCTGCTTGGACTGTTCCTCCATCTGCTTCAGAGAGCACGCTGTGCTGAGTGTCCTGGGGGCAGTTTTTGGCCCCTCACACCAAGAAAGCCCTTGTGGTGCTGGAGCAAGTTGAGAGAAGGGAATGGAGCTGGTGAGGGGCTGGAGCACAAGTGTGATGGGAGCGGCTGAGGGACCTGGGGGATTCAGCTGGAGAACAGGAGCTGAGGGGAGACCTTCTGATCTCTGAACTGCCTGAAAGGAGCTTGGAGCCAGGGGGGGTCGGGCTCTGCTCCCCAGGAACAAGCGCCAGGAGCAGAGGAAATGGCCTCAAGTTGCGCCAGGGGAGGCTGAGGTTGGATCTGGGGAACAATTTCTTCCCCAAAGGGCTGTGGGGCATTGGAACAGGCTGCCCAGGGCAGTGCTGGAGTCACCAGCCCTGGAAGATGTATAGATGAGGAACATGGTTTAGTACTAGATTTAGGTTATGGTTGGACTCAGTGATCTCAATGGTCTCCTCCAGCTAAATGATTCTATGATTCTGGGCACACCTCGCTCACTGGGCAATATATACAGGTGCTGATAACCAGTGCCCTGAGGCTGTACCATGTGCCAGCAAGCTCTTAATATCCAGGAGCTATCTAATGTCATGTATGAAATTGCATCATGATTTACATTTGCATCCTGCTGGGCAGCTGTCTGCATCTCAGTAGCTGTCTGGCAGTGGTATGAACCATAGAACCATAGGATGTCCTGACTTGGAAGGACCCATCAGGATTGTCAAGTCCAACTCCTGTCCCTGCACAGGACACCCCACAATTCACCCCATGTGTCTGAGGACGTTGTCCAGTCTCTCCTTGAACACTGTCAGGTTGGGGCTGTGACCCCTCCCTGGGAGCCTGTTCAGTGTCCAGCACCTCTGGGTGAAGAACCTTTTCCTCATGTCCCACTGCCCTCCCTGGCACATCTTCTGCCGTTCCCTGGGCTCTGTCACTGTCACAGAGAAGAGCTCAGCCCTGCCCCTCCTGCTCCTGCTGAGGAACCTGCAGCCCCATGAGCTCTGCCCTCAGTCTCCTCTGCTCCAGCTGAGCAAACCCAGGGACTTCAGCCGCTCCTCATACGGTTTCCCCTCCGAACCCTTCACCAAGTTCATGTCCCTCCTCTGGACACTCCAGTAGCTTTATCTCCTTTTCTCCTGTGTCCCCAGCCCTGCACACAGTGAATGCTCCAGGTGAGGCCGCCCCAGCACAGAGCAGAGCGGGACAATCCCCTCCCTGCCCGGCTGGCCGTGCCGTGCTGGATGCACCAGGACACGGGGCCCTCTTGGCTCCAGGGACACAGGTGGCTCAGTCAGCAGCTTCTCTTCCGTAAAAGAAAGACTGAAGCTCAAAGTCTCTGTAGCTGAGCACCCTCAGGATGCATCCAGGGCTGGGGGGATGTGCTGACAGGCTGTGGGATGCTCACCTGGAGCTGGATCTGTGGCGTGAGTGTAGGGAGGGCTCAACCTTCCAGATGGAGCCTTGCTCCTGGGGCTGAACACAGGGTAGCGTGGAAGTGTTACCTGGACTGCTTGGAACACTTGTTCAGTGTCCCGCCTCACTTAGGAGGCCTGACCTGGGAAGAAGGGAGGAGCAGAGATGTTTTGAACATAGCTTGCTTTATTCTTCAGTGTTTAGCTCCAGAAATTCAGAGTCCCTGTTAGATATGGAGCATAATTGTTGATGTGGGCCTCCGGTGCTGACGTGGGGTTTCCGTACCCTCATTGAAGGCAAGGAAGGGCTCTCCTCTACAAGAGTCATCATACCCGTTTTGTGGATGGGTGTTGGGATTCCTGTGCTGTAGCAGGAGGGGAGGAGTGCACTCACATGAGGCTGGTAGCCTTTCCACGGTGTGGGAGCATCTCCTGCTGCTGCAGCCAGGGAAACTTGGTACTTCACCTGGACATGGGAGAGAGAGATTTATGAGGTTTTCCAAGGGGAATTAAATCCCATGAAAATGGTTGGTCCTAGACATTGCCTCCTGCATGGAGCACTTTATCCACAACCCCTTTGGGATACAGTGACAAGAAGGCAAGTGCCTGTTTGCAGACTAGTTTCAGGCAAGTCAGTGGAAGAGCCATTCTGGAATGGTGGAGGGGTCCCTGTCTGCACTGGACAGAAGGTTTTCCCCTCAACCCAAAGACAGCACCCAGAGGATGGAGACCTTTAGCACAAAATCCATGTTTTACCATGAACATGTTTGTGTTGCTTTTTAGGACTCCAAACGCTTTGAAGGGATTGATGTGGACTTTAAAGAACTGGCCTATGAAACTCAGAAAACCCCAAATGTGGTTGAGGCCACCAATAAACCAGGTCTGTCCCAACAACTGGAGGACATTCAGAGTAGGTAGGTACAACTTCAGTCCCAGGATTTTGTCAGAGACTGGGATCAGCTCTAATAAGTTGGTTTAACCTGTGCTCCAAGGCTTTCCTTCTGGACTGTGCGTTCTTTGCATTCACACATTGAGTCTTTTTATTCATGATCCATCACCCTGAAGCCCCCAAGGTGGATTCTGGCTTTGCGTATGTGCAAACTCTTATCTTGAATATTGATTTGCACACATACAAAGCTAGGCACTCAGTTGGTTTTAATAACATGTGGCCTCACTGCCACCCCAAATTTGGTGTCTTAAATATCTATTTAGCAGTCCAAGCAGGGATATCTGCAGCAGAGCTGATCCCATGTGCTTTAATTAACAAAATTATCTTTGTGTGTGTACCCTTCACAGATGGTATAACTAAACTCCCTGAGAAAGACCTTAATGTCCAGAGATGGATACAGTTCTCACCTAACATATGAGCTACTCTACCTGGAACACACCTAACAAGTTAACGTGAGAGCTGTTGTGTCAGTAATAACTATCCATTTAAAATAGAGATCTAATTTTACTTCCTAAACAGATAAGGCCCGTGTTCCCCACAGAGGACTAACTGCATGTTATTTATGAACTTTGAAAGCTCAGCAGCAGTTTAACATGTAAACACTGAGAGATTCATTTTAGAACGGAGCAAACAAGTTTCTTTTCAGGCTTCACAAGCACAAAAAGCTGAGTAGGTTTGAATCAGACTTTAAAATGTGCTCATTAGAATAAAAGCAGTTTTGGAAACTTTCATCCTAGTGTGAAATCACCTGTGGCAGTTGAGAGCTTGTCTAAAACAGTAAGTCAGACTGCAAAGCCTTTCTAGCCTCTTCTTCCACCTGTGTTTCTGCTTTTTGGTGAGGATTCTCTGACTCTTTGTCTGTTTGACCCTTGGGAGTGGAGAGAGATCTATGAGTTACTATGTGCTTTGTTATCTATTTGGAAAATGCTGTAAAGGACCAGCCTGCAGGCTCAGCTCATGTCTGGCATTTCCCCATGGGAGGGGAGAATCTGCTCGATAACCCAAACTGTAGCACGACACATTAAAGGATATTCACCCGCCTGTCCTGGGCTCTATTTTTCTGCTCTTCTCCCCAGGTTGTCCCTGTGTGAGAAGGCTTTGGCTGAATATTTGGACATGAAAAGATTGGCCTTTCCCAGATTTTACTTTGTTTCTTCAGCAGATTTATTGGATATTCTTTCCAATGGCACCACCCCACAGCTGGTAAGCCTTGCACTATGTCACCTTCACGTTTTCCAGCTGTCAGTAATGTCAGGGTGGAAGATGCTGTCTAGGGACTCAGCTGTAGCTTATCCTTTCTTGAGTGCCTTTTCTCCCACCCTCACTTGGATTAACAATAACTCTTTCACTGCTGGCCTTCATCTGTCGTCTCTGAAAGGCAATGCGCACACTGTATGTTGTCCCGTCTGTCCCTGGTGATGCTTGCAGATGGTTCTGAAAGCACTGCACAGAGCAGAGCTATGTTCTTGATACCATAAAAACAGTGGGTTTGTTTCTGCTGGGATACAGTGAGGTTGGGGGAAACCATTTCGTGAGGATCTCAGCCAAAACTTGTTGCTGAGCTTGGTTCCCCAAGCTGGGATGCCAGCAAACAGCATCTGTTGTTGAAAGAGCCACAGACCGATCATTCAAATGTGACAGTGTTGACAACCGAGGGCTTGGAGACGTCTCTGTTTTTAGGCAGAGGAGACATCTGCTAGTCAGCCACTTCTTCCTTCCCCCATGCAAAGGTCTTTGGGATGGCCTGTTCACAGGGGAAGAGCAGAACACAGCCTGGAAGAGGTAAGACAGCTGGTGGTCAGACAGTGGCTGTGGCCAAGGCAGGACTTCCTTGGGTTGCCACCCACCCCTGCACAGCTCTGCTTGGCCTTGTTTGGGACGCATCTTTTATTCAGAGGTTGGTGCATAAAACCAGTCAAAACGTTCACAGCAAAAGGCGAGTGTTGGATGATGAACAAAGTCCTAATTCTGTCTTTTGGTAGCGAGTATTTTCACTTTCTTCAGGCTTTCCACCATTTTCAGTATTGATGTGAGCACAGGAATGGAGCAGGTTTGCATGTGTATTTGGAAATGCTGTTGTTTACCTCTAACCTTTAACGCTGCTTCTATCTGTGTCTGCTGCTGGGTGATTTCAGCCCACAGAGTATCATAAATACATAGTTGATTGATATTTAAAATGAAGAGGAAAAAAAAAACACAGGAAGCAAAGATACTGTGTTGAAATGCTCTGTTGAGTAAGAAGAAATTCCTGGTGTTTTCTGTTATTCAAAAGTATTTGCAGTAAAATCAAAGTAAATGTCAAGCAGTATCATACATAGATACACTCTCAGCCTTCCCAATGTAGTTTCAAAGTCTGATGATTCCTAAAGGAGGATTAAATACACAATGACATTATCCTCGTGAACTGGGTGCTGAACTTGTGCAGATTCAGGTGCGTTCGGGCTCTGGCAGCAGGATCGCAGCAAGTGCTGGGGTTGTGTCCGAACCCTCCAGACTGGACAGGGTCTGGGAAGGGGCAGCTGGGGATTTGTGACCAGAAGCTTCTACATGTAAGAAAAAGTTTCTACGGTTTACTTACGGTTTGAAAAGAGATAAGCTTATGGCCTCAAGATACGCTTAATGGCCTCAAGTTGTGCCAGGGGAGGTTCAGATTGGATATTGTAAAAAAATTCTTCCCAGAAAGGGCTGTGGGGCATGGGAACAGGCTGCCCAGGGCAGTGCTGGAGTCACCGTCCCTGGAGGGGTTTAAAAGACATTTAGACGAGGTTCTTAGGGACATGGATTAGTGCCAGAGCTAGGGTATGGCTGGACTTGATCCTGAGGGTTTCTTCCACCCAAAATGATTCTGTGATCTGGGGGGATGCTGAGTGCCCTGTGCTTCTCAGAGTCACTTAGCACCTCCCAGGGTTTGGCCCTGCTTGTATGTGTGTGAGAAGCTGCGTCCACTTGCAGCACAGCTCATGAGAGGGAGGGTTGTAGTTCTTTGTGAGTCAGTGAGTCAGAATTAGATGGACAAATCCACCTCCACCCTTCCTTCTCTGAAAGCATCAGAGCATTGGGCATCTCACGCAGAATCCCAGAATGTCAGGGTTGGAAGGGCCCTGGAAAGCTCATCCAGTCCAATCCCCCCATGGAGCAGGAACACCCAGCTGAGGTTCCACAGGAAGGGGTCCAGGCGGGTTTGAATGGCTGCAGAGAAGGAGACTCCACAACCTCCCTGGGCAGCCTGGGCCAGGCTCTGACACCCTCACCATGAAGAAGTTTCTTCTCAAATTTAAGTGAAACCTCCTGTGTTCCAGTTTGAACCCATTCCCCCTTGTCCTATCACTGGTTGTCACCGAGAAGAGCCTGGCTCCATTCTCCTGACACTCCCCCTTTATATATCTGTAAACATGAATGAGTCCCCCCTCAGTCTCCTCTTCTCCAGCTCCAGAGCCCCAGCTCCCTCAGCCTTTCCTCACACGGGAGATGCTCCACTCCCTCCAGCATCTTGGTGGCTGCGCTGGACTCTCTCCAGCAGTTCCCTGTCCTTCTGGAACTGAGGGGCCACAACTGGACACAATATTCCAGGTGTGGTCTCCCCAGGGCAGAGCAGAGGGGCAGGAGAACCTCTCTGACCTACTGACCACCCCCTTCTAACCCACCCCAGGTACCATTGGCCTTCCTGGCCACAAGGGCCCAGTGCTGGCTCATGGTCACCCTGCTGTCCCCAGGACCCCCAGGTCCCTTTCCCTCATTTCTCATCTCCCCTATGGGAGTTTTTCTACCTCTCTGCTGTAATTGAGAGAGGCAGCTCCTGTCTGGGACTGCTTTGGGAGCTTCCCCTTTCTGTGGGGACGTCAATCCTAGGAGAATCTCACCTTCATTGGCGTGGGGCGCGCAGTGATGCAGTTGTGTGTTACGCAGTGGTCTGGAAGAAGTGCTGGTGACCTGCTCAGCTCCCAGCAGGCAGATGCTGATGTTGAGAGCCCACAGCATCTCCCTGTTGGCTTTGCAGACTCAGATGGAGGTGAACAGGAAAGAACTGAATTATTCTTTTCCTTCTGGAAGAGTGCTTTTGGTGAACATGGTTGTTCTATAGGAGGTCTGGGCTGTTTATCATAGGTCTTAGGCAGAAATAAAGATCTTTCTTCTCCATGAAAGAGAATTTAGGATATTTCACTAGCACAAAATCAGTTTCTAGTAGTGGAAAAACAGGAAAGTTCATAGTGAAGAAAACTCCACGTTGTGCTGAGAATAGGATGAGGTGGAGAAATGGCTACAGACTTCTCATCACTACATGTAGGGAAATTTGGGGTAGGAGTCATGAGGTGTTTCAATGTTTTCTATGCTTTTGCTCTGTATGGAAGATTTCCCAATGGAGAAACATGATTTATTAAGGCATGTCTGTTTTCTAAATTCCGTAGAAATAGGTGGAAGTATTACAAGAGACAGCAAGAGGCTTTTGTTGGCAGTATGTTGGCCACATTTGAGAAGATGTGGTGCTACCTAAATATCCAAGATATTTTGTTAACATGATTTTGCTTGTGACATGTATAGTGATCTTCATTCCGCTCGTCCTATCTCGGTTGCTTTATTTACACAACCCGTTTTGCAGGTGCAACGTCATCTTTCCAAACTCTTTGACAGCTTGGCCAGGATGAAATTCCAGCTGGACTCTGAGCAAAAGCCAACCAAGGTTGGCCTGGGAATGTACAGTAGAGAGGAGGAGTACGTCAGCTTCAGCGAGCCCTGTGACTGCAGTGGGCAGGTGAGAGGGAAGTCCTTGTCTATCAAAACTGTCCGGTGGAGTCTGCTCCCCTGCCCCTCGTGTGAGATCCCTTGCCAAGACGTCATAGAGCTTCACTGCTCTCCCTTGGTGCATGAGAAAAGCTGGAAGAGGTGGTGATTTAGTACCTCCTGACACCACAACCTTTCGTGTCACTCTGGATAGGTCCTCACTAAGGGGGGACGTGGATGTCGCAGTCCACTGTGAGAGAAAGAGCTGTGCCATTTTTCTGACTAGGTTTTTAATTTGATTTTTTCTAAGACCTTTTGAAGGTTAGTCTTAAAGCTTGCTACAAATATCCTCGGTGAGGGAGGGGATGCAGACTGAAAAGAGACTAAGCTATTCCATAGTACCTCTGCACGGGTGTGTTTGGCAGGAGAAGGCCTTTTACCTGTTTCTCAAGTCTTCATTATTTCATACCACGAGTGAAAGTATGAAATGTAAGAATCAAGCTACTGCTCAGCTTATCTATCCTGGTAGTTTCACCTTTCTGCATGGTCTATTACAGGAAGCTAAAGTACGTACTACCGGCTACTGAGCTCCCCAGCAATGGAGCTTGCTGCGTTCAGTCTGTCTTCTTGTTGAGGGCTTTGCCTGTGAAATATGAAATTCAGCAGGAATTGTGTTCCCAAGTTTGGCAGCATCTTTCTTCTGCTGCTGGCAGACTGCCCACATCCCACCAGGGATTCTGTCATGGCCTGGAGGTGGAACACACCTGACCAAATTATTCATTGACGGAGTTCATTTTGGTTCCTCCTGTAGCTAGAGTTCAAGAAAAAAATCTGTCTTCTGTTCTTGGTGTCTGGAAGTAGATGCTAATCCTACAGTACCAGAATTAGCCAAATCTACCCAGTCTGAAGGAGGCTGTGAGGTTTGGTTAACTCATAGAATGTCCTGAGCTGGAAGGGACCCACCAGGATCATGGAGTCCAAGTCCTGTCCCTGCAGTGACAACCCCACAGGTCACCCCGTGTGTCTGAGGACGTTGTCCAGTCTCTCCTTGAACACTGTCAGGTTGGGGCTGTGACACCTCCCTGGGAGCCTGTTCAGTGTCCAGCACCTCTGGGTGAAGAACCTTTCCCTCATGTCCAGTCTAAAGAGAACTGAGATGCTTGCCTCATTTCCTATCTTCACTAATTACCAAAGGCACTTAAGAAGAGCAAATGTGTTACTGGGATTTAATCTCTTTTCCAGGTTGAAGTCTGGCTCAGTCATGTACTAGACAGCATGAGGGCTACTGTGAGAGATGAGATGACAGAAGCCGTCATGGCTTATGAGGAAAAACCAAGGGAACAATGGCTCTTTGACTATCCTGCCCAGGTATCTGCCACTGCTTCTTATCACCACTCAGGCTGGCTCGTGGAAAGGTAGCTCTTGGGTTCCCCATCAGTCCTGCCCTTCCCTTCTTTCAGCAGCTGTGGACAGGCATGTTTCTGGCCTCCACCTTGCTATCCAGGAGAGAGGGAGGATGAGTTGTCCTTTATCCTGGCGGTCTCCTGATGGAGTTTTCAGGCTGAGCTCCATGCTCTGGTTGGGGCTCTTGGTTGGGTGACAGAGCCCAGGGGCTTGGGCAGTGCAGTCTGTACAGCCAGAGCAGTGAGAGGTGCAGCAGGAAGGCAAAGTGGTGAGGCCTGATAAGAGTGAAGAGCCCCTCAGATGCACCTCTGACAACCTCGTGGTCTCCAACTCTTCCTCCTCTGCTGTGTCAGGCATGTGAAAGGTGCTGATTTACTTATAACTAGCTGCTAAATGTGTCTATCACTGATATGGTGTTTTAAATGAATGTCATGGAGCAGATCCTTGTTGTACTGTCTGCTGTGACTACTGTATGAAAAAATACTTAATTTCATGTCACGGATGTTTCATCCTTGATCTCCCTGTGGATCCGACACTCTTGAACATAAGGAAGCTTTGGTATTTTCCCTGATACTGAACCAGCCTATTTCCCTAGGTGGCGCTTTGCTGCACCCAGATCTGGTGGACAACCGAGGTTGGGATTGCCTTTGCCAGGGTGGAGGAAGGCTACGAGAATGCGATGAAGGAATATCACAAGAAGCAAGTGACCCAGCTGAACACCCTCGTTACCATGCTGATCGGGCAGCTCTCCAAGGGCGACAGACAGAAAATCATGACCATTTGCACCATCGACGTGCATGCTCGGGATGTGGTGGCAAAGATGATAGCACAGAAGGTTGGTGTTGGCAGTTCAGCACAGTTCTGTGGGTGCTGGAGAGGGGGCTTCAGGGGGCCCAACCACTGGCCATTCAGATCACTGCCGGTCTCAGTGGGAGACGTATGACTAAATTTATTTCTACAATGTTTGTAGTAAGTGTGCAGAAAGCCCCTGTAAGCCTGCAGAGCTGTGCTGTGTCATGGCCCTGCAACACCAACTTGTAGTTGCTGCAGATTCACCCCAGGAGTGAGAGCGCGGCACTGCGTCCTGGTGCCAAGACATGTGCTGGTGGATGATGGTGGTGTGTTGGGAGGCTGCTGGACTCAGTCTCAGTTTTGACTTTAGAAAGTAAGAAAAAGCATTCAAGCTTTGTTCTTTGTAGCGTCCTTTGTCTGGTGTGGGGCCACAGGGACTTATGTGGGACTCCCTTCTCCTGCAACACCTCTCCCACACTACTCCCCTGTCCCTGACACCATGCCAAGTGTTTAGCCTTGCAGGTGGGTGGGAAGATGCCCTGAATGTATTGGGTTGTGGCTCTTCCCTCGTCTGTGTCATCTCAGAGGCAGCCAGGCTGCTCACAGGGTTTCTGTCTTCAAGGCTCAGCTGGGCTCAGTGGTGCCTCGGTCCAGCCTGGGGTGAAGTGATGCATCTGGACCTGCCTGCTGGTTGTGCAGAGAGCGCTGGCCATGCCTGTCTTTGTCCACCTGTCCCCAGTCTGTTTCCTTGGTGCTGTCTGCAACCTCTTCCTTGTCTAGATGGCCTCTGCTCCTTCTCTCACTCTGGTTGCGTTATGAGACCTTCTTCATGACTTGCTGCTTCTTAAATCTATTCAGGAGTCTTTTTGTAAGGCTCTTTCTCTTGGCCATTAATTTTTTCCTCTCCCACCAATGTGGTCACTAATTTGGTTCCTCCCCTTTACTGATGGGAGATGGGGAGGTGACATTTCTCACCGCATTGCAAGGAGGCGGCCTTCCTCACCACACCTGCCTTGCAGTGAGGACCAGTCATCCCCCATGAAAATTTTATAGCAGTCGCTATTTTGGCCCCCGAGCTGCATGTGTCTGGCATCCCCGGCCTTCCTGTGATGGTGTTTGTGGGTGTGTTGCAGGTGGACCATGCCCAGGCCTTCATTTGGCTGTCACAGCTCCGGCACAGATGGTCAGATGAGGAACGGCACTGCTTTGCCAACATCTGTGACGCCCAGTTCCTGTACTCCTATGAATACCTTGGCAATACCCCTCGGCTTGTGATCACTCCGCTGACCGACAGGTAAGTCCCTGGGACACAATGTCACAGCTGGGCTTTGCCACACAGGTAGAGAGAGAGATGCCAACCAAAGATGGATTTAGTTCAGACACCTGTATCCCTCTTGTTCTGTCTCCATGTCCCAGCACTCCAGTGGTCGAGCTCTAACTCTTATCTGGTTTTTGGTGGTACCCTCTGGGGAATTTGTACATCAGATCCCTGGGTGGGATTCAGCTCACACATTAAAACACTTGTGGGTGTCTTCCTGTGCACAAGATGTCCACAGTCCATAAAGCTGGTGAGTCTAGAGAGCTTTCATCCCATCTTGAAGCAGACATCTACCTGGTTGCCTCAGTGGGGACACCTAGGGTTACTTGAGATACTCTGTGTTGTCCCACCTGGCTTCCAGCTGCCAATCCAGAAGTGTAAAAGTCTCCTATGGACCCCTTGTCATATCTCTCCACCCTATGTGACATTTCAGCAACCAAGAGCATCTCAGGTGGCTCTAGTCACCTGTGTTAGTCAGCTGCGTCAAGCCCCCAGGTATCATCAGGTTTTGTTGGCTATATTGACTACACCTCTGTGGCTTATACAGGTAGTATAGATACTCACATGTGGACACCACCCCAGTGTCCATCATCAACATGATGGAGAAACTTTGGGACTTGCTGCAGCTTTGAGTTGGGTTCACTCATAGGCCACCTGAGCAGGTTTCTGTCAGTGACAGGTCTTCCAGAAAAGCTGTCCTTTTCTCATACTGCCTGAGATGTGCCCAATATCCATGAGTTGTATGAGGATCCAGAGAGAACACAAGCTGGACATGAAGAGGTTTGGGCAGACCTTGGTGGAAGATGAGTATCTCTTGGAGAAAACAGCTGAGCAGAGGTGGTAATTAATGCCAAGGCGGCTTTCAGCTCAGACATGACCCCTGCTCACGTACAGCTTTTCAGAGGAGAGGCTCTGCTGAGTGCAATGCTCTAGTGCTATTGCCCTGCAGCCCACAGTTGACCTATTGGACATATTTCCTTTTTTCATTCATCATTCACTGTGACAGATGTTACATCACCCTGACCCAGTCACTGCACCTGACCATGAGCGGAGCACCTGCAGGCCCTGCGGGCACTGGCAAGACGGAGACTACGAAAGATTTGGGGCGAGCCCTGGGCATCATGGTGTACGTGTTTAACTGCTCCGAGCAGATGGACTACAAGGTATGGCTCCCACCTCGGCTGCAGTGCGGTCACATGGGGCTGGGGATGCTCAGGGCCCGAGCAAACCTGAAGGATGAGAGTAATCCAATGGTACCTGGGGTGCATTAGGAGAGGTATGACCAGCAGGTCAAGGGAGGTTGTTCCTTCTGCTCTGCTCTGCCCTGGTGATGCCACATCTGGAGTTGTGTCCAGTTCTGGGCTCCCCAGTTTAAGAAGGAATAACTGCACAGAGTCCAGCAGTGGGCTACAAAGATGCTGAGGGGTCTGGAGCTTCTTTCTTGTGAGGAGAGACTGAGAGAGCTGGAGCTGTTGAGCTGGAGAAGAGAAGCTGAGAGGGATCTGATCAATGGGATCAATATCTCAGGGTGGGTGTCAGAGGATGGACCAGACTCTGTTCAGTGGTGCCCAACGCCAGGGTGAGGGACAACGGGCACAGACTGAAACACAGGAGGCTCCATCTGAACATGAGCAGAAACTTGTTTGCTGGGAGGTGCCAGAGCCTGGCCCAGGCTGCCCAGAGCGGGTGTGGAGTCTCCTTCTCTGAGACATTGAAACCCGCCTGGACCCACCTGTGTGATCTGCTCTGTGACCCTGCGTGAGCAGGGCTTGGACTGGGGGATCTGCAGAGGGCCCTTCAGCCCCACCAGGCTGGGATTCTGTGATCACCTCTCTCCAAATCCCTGCTACACTCCTTTAAGCTGAATGCCTTTTCCTTCTCCTCCCGTTCCTTCTCTAAGATTTGCACAAGGTTCTTCAGGAGGCAGAGACCCGAACTATCTTCTCTGCCTCATTATGCATTTCCCTTCCTTTCTGGAGTTAGATTTCATGTGTAATTCTTCAAAAATGTTGGTCTGTTCAGTTGAGACCAAGGCTGTGCTGATAGTTGGACCCTGGTCGTTTCTTCTCGGCGTGCTCGCGACCTGGCAGCCCCTGGCACGGGGAGGGACCTGTCCTGGTTTTCTCAGGATCCTCTCCCAGAATAAACCCAAAACATAGTGAACCTTCAGCCGCTACAGAGCACTGAATCATTAGGCTGAGTCTTGCTCTCTGCCAGTCTGGCACGGTACAGTGACTTTGGTAGCCTCGGACCATATTTCATTTAGCTTATGGGCTCTCCCAGGAAACGGGACCATCAGTAATTCAGCACAAGTGACCTTTAAATGAAACTGGTGCACAGATATATCGAGAAAGTGCAATTAGCAGATAAAGTGGCAAGCTGCGCAGAGCTATAAATATTATAATTGAGTTGTGCCTGCTGTTTCCATGCACTTTTCTAAATACCCACAATAGACTGTAAATTGCTATAAATAAACAGGCTGGGAAATAAAATCAATTTTTTGCTGGAGTTGATTCCATTTATGATTTCACTCTTGTAATCTTTGTTTTTGTTTTGTTTTTCCAGTCGTGTGGGAATATTTACAAAGGCCTTTCCCAGACGGGAGCCTGGGGCTGTTTTGATGAATTTAACAGGATCTCAGTTGAGGTCCTTTCTGTGGTTGCTGTACAGGTGAGTGGAGAAACACTCATAAATAAATACAAACAGAGCAGAGCCATTCTGCAGTCTTTGGAGCAAGGGTAAAAATGGCAATTGCATATTGCCGGTTTCAGTTCTGTGTATAGGCAGGTGTGGGATTAGATCTCAAGATTAATCACATGAATATCACGGCACTGCCAAGATGTCGCAGTTACGTGCTGCAAAGATATTTGTCGCTTTTCTTGCCCCAGTTACAGCATTTGTGCCAAGACAATTCTTTGTAGCATCTTTTCCCAGACCACTACGCACCATGGCTCTGTACCTGTTCCTCCTCAGGAAAGCACTCGTGTCATTAATCTGCTGTGAGATAATTGCAGCACATCGTTTCAAGACAGAGAAGCTGCCTTGACTTGCGGCTGCTCAGTCTGCAATGTAGGGAATAATTTTCACAGAGGGGAAGAGGGGTGTTTGGGGCAGATCCGCTGGACTTCTGGGGGTTCCTTATCACCCCTGGTCAGGCACAGGTTGTGTGTCATACTCAGGAAATGGGAATACATTCAGGATTAATTTTCTTAACCTGTCTCCAAAACTGTATGGCTGTGGATTTAGTTCTGGTGTCTGTAACGACAGCTCTGCCAAGTGGCTTTGGAAGGTATTCCTGGCCAACTGGCACCATTCCTTGGAGGAATGTGTGCAGCCCCGTGGTGCTCCCAAAAGCCAGTGTCAGCTGGTGACACTCGGGAGCTGGAATCTGGGGCAGATCTGCGGCCCTGGCTGACGCGCTTGCCCAGGGTACCCTGACACCGTGGGATTAAACCTGGGACAGAGCTATTGGAGTGGTGCCCAGCGGTGTATCCGAGGGAAGCCCTGATGCCCTGAGACAGCAACTGTTTCTGATGCTAATAATGTCGGAGTGGTTCCCAAGGCGTGTGTCCAACACGTAAGGAACTGGCTGGAGGCAGAGGCGCTGAAGCGTTATTTTTGTTGACCCAGTCTCGGGATCACACACCTGTTCCAGGTGAGCCGTTCTGCATTTGCTGAGCACAAGCTTTGTCTTCAGTCAGATGGTGCCACCAGCTGTTCCTGATCTGGATCACAAAGAAATAGCTTGTCCTGGAGAAAAAAAGAAAAAAAAAAAGAGTTCTTGTCACAATTCACTGGAAGAGAGGCTTTTTTTTAATGTTTGCCTGATGTTTTTTCATGAAGACCAGCATCTCCCGAGGTATTTTCACATGTAGAGGAGAGCAATAGTTTTGTGGAGTTTTCATTTGCTCTGCAGTGCTGCTGCTCTATTCCCAGCCTTCGTGGTCTTCTTAACATTCATTATTTACTCCCCTTGAGACTCTGTATCCTCTCTCTCCTTGATTTTACCAACATTTTGTTCTGTCATTCAATGTCATTCTGTGCTTGTTCTCCCCTCAGTCTCACTAAAGCCATGACCCAGCGTTTAATGCATCTTGATTGCCCTGATATACTTTGAGCCACAAAAAAATATTTATAAGGATTTCCTAGGCATATTCAGGTGGTTTTCTCTGCATTGTATAACTCATGCCGCCTTTTGCCTTTGAGTAGCTACTCTACATTTTTCTTATCCCTTATGATTCTCGGTGGGAATGAAGCTCGTGCGTAGGTCTGCAATCATTTTCAGTAGTGATAACTGATAACCCTTTTTTCACTTTAAAGCAAACTAGAACCGTATTGTGATATAGTAATATTTACGTATAGGCACATAGAGTTTTGCATGTTTGAGAGGAAAGCATTAATTAGAGTAATTTTTACTGTGTTGCTGGAGAAAACCGTTAGAGCAGGTGTCAAGTTCAGTGTTCATCACCATCTTCCTGTCACCCTCCCAGGCCTGTTTTCATCAATCATGCGAGAGCTGGCCAACATCACGCATGACGGTCCCAAGTGGATGGTACTAGATGGAGATATTGATCCAATGTGGATTGAGTCTCTTAATACTGTGATGGATGATAATAAGGTAATGAATATAAGTTAAAGAAGGAGATATTCTTTGACTGCATGGCATGGTTCAGCCTAAAAATGCAGATGCTGAAATAACACCTCCTAGAATAATGCGGTTGTGTTTCTTCAGATACACCAAACAATATCACATATAGAAAATGGTGCATGAGGGGAAATAGCGCAAATCATGGTTTCATTGTAATTTCCCTTCCTGGAACTGGGCTCATGGATAATCACAGATGTCCTGATTGTAACTCCAGGCCCTTCAAAAATAGGGTGGGGTCATAATTCCACACCTTTTTCCGCCGCTCGAAGGGAGTGCTGTTCCTTTGAGTCATGGAAGACAGTTCTACTACCTGCTGGAAATCAGCTGCATTCCCTCAAGGAACTGTGCTGGCAGCAACCAAGCTTTTTAGTGCAAAGTGCTGAATGCTTTTCATTCCTGTTCCTGGGGAAGATGTCATTCTGTCTGTCTGTCTGTCTGCCCAATGCAGGTGCTGACCCTGGCGAGCAATGAGAGAATCCCTCTGAACCCAACGATGCGGTTGGTGTTTGAGATCAGCCACCTGCGCACAGCCACCCCAGCAACCGTGTCCCGAGCGGGTGAGTCCTGGCCTGAGCTCCGCACTGGGATTTGCCGTGAACCCAGGAGGATCTCGTGCCATTAACCAGTCTTCTGTTGGCCAACTTGACTCCTGTTGCAAGTACCCAACCTGAGATCACAGCGGCCGTGGGTGGACAGGGCAGGTTTCTGACAGACAAACTGAGGATCCTGACCCCAAATGCACATGTGGAGCTGTCATCATCCTGGAGATTTACCCAGAGCACTCTGACTGTTGGTGGGTGATCATGGCTTCAGCGTTGCTGAGTGCTCCTGTTGTGCAAAGCCCTTTGGATGGACTTTATGAGGAGAAGGACAGTATCTGTCTCAAAGAGTTCTTGATCTTCTGAAGAAGTGCATGAAGCATGGGAGAAGGGAATGGAGGTGTCCCCTAGTTTTACACATGGGGAAATGGGGCCCAGAGCAATGAAACTGCTCAGACAAGACAATGTTCTGAATTTAGGGCAAGGTCATGAAAAGCGCCGTGGTTTCAAGGGTGAAGTTTCTTCACTGTTCATGTTTCTACTCTGCAGTGGGGCAGGAAAAGGGGGCAGGTAATGGGACGTCCCGTCATATTTGATAGGGTTTTAGTTGTGTGAAAGTACCTGGTAAACTCTGCTGGAAGAAAGGAACAGTTTCTGCTATGTCTTTACTATATGTTCTCTCTTACCCTGGGCCTAAAGGGATCCTGTACATCAACCCGTCGGATCTGGGCTGGAATCCTCCAGTGAGCAGCTGGATCGACAGGCGAGAGATCCAGTCCGAAAGAGCCAACCTGACCGTTTTGTTTGATAAGTACCTGCCCATTTGCCTGGACACCCTCAGAACAAGGTACCATCTGATGAGTGATTGTGTCACCCGTGGTGAGGGCATGGGGACACCTGCCACTGTCCAGCCCAGCTGTGCTGCGCTGGGTTGTGCTGCACATGATCCTCCTTGCCCCTGGAAGCCCTGAGCATCATTGGCTTAAGCTCAGAGAACCAGCAGGGCGAGGTGGGCAAAGTGACGCTCCTGCCTGTATCGTGTTGGTCAGATCTGGTTTTCATCTGATTTTGATTTGATTTTTATTGTATTTCCTGTATCAACTCTCTATCTCTTGGAAAATAATTCCGGCAGATCCCAAAGAGAAAGCTTTTCAGCCTCCTGATGTGTCAGGCTAGACCTGAGCCCACTCCACAAGTTATTTTTCATTAAGAACTTGGGTATTTGGAAGGGTCCTAGTGCTTCTTGGCTTGATTTGGCTTTAAAGCAGTGTCCACAGGGAAGTCATGTGGTTCTTGCTTATCATCATGTGAAACCATTCTCTTTCTCATACTGTGGTGAGGACTGGCCAAAGGAGAGTCCCAGAAAACTTAAGGGAGCATCTCCCATCCTCTACTTGCTTCCTATAGTTGCACTTTCCTTTAAAAACAAAAGAAAAATCAGTGAGCATGGGAGATGTCAGCCAAAAGGGGGATGTGTCAGAAGGGTCTGGAATCAGGACTTAAACATTGTGCTAGGGAACTTCTCTCTGTGGGACCAAGTTGGTTTTGACTGTTGGTAGCAAAGTCAATCGGACGTTTCCCATTCTGTTTGCTGAACATTGTCTCAGAGCGTGAAATCCACGGGATTAGCTGCAGGCAACCCTGAGCTGAGTGTTTTGGTAGCTTGCTTAATTCAGAAATCGTAGAACCAACCTTTCAAATAGCTATAATTACTTTATGGAGGACTTCAGTGCAGCTACAATATTAGTTTGGAATTCTGTAAGTGTAGCTTAAATGAATGTAAAATGGCAAGATGAAAGGGTTTATTTTATTACTCCTCTATTTGACCGCTTTTGAACTCATCGTGCTCGCAGGAAATCATTGCCTTTAGCAAGTCTTCCATTCTGCTTCTTTCAAGAAGATCAAAGTTTTAAAATGCTTGAAACTTCTGATTATTGTTATTACTTGTATATGTGCCGGTGCCAGCGGGTCTGAGTGTGAGAATGGGTGTTCTCTTTATTGTACCTGGGAATAGGACACGTACCGCTGACAAGCAGAATGCCAGTATTCTGAAAGAGCATTTCTAGTCTTCCTGGGTTGTGATGGACGTATTGCTTTCTAATTTCCATCCCTTAGATTTAAGAAGATTATTCCCATTCCTGAACAGAGTATGGTTCAGATGTTGTGCTACCTCCTTGAATGTCTCCTGGCAGAGGAGAACACACCTCCTGACTGTCCCAAGGAGCTTTATGAACTTTACTTTGTCTTTGCTGCCGTCTGGGCCTTTGGTGGATCAATGTTTCGAGATCAGGTAAGACGGAAGATGCCTCTTCAGCGTCTTTCACACAGTTTGTTTGTGTGGTTTTGTGTTGTTTTGATTTCTTCATACTTTCTGAAACATAGTGCTATGCCAGTAATGCTGTTTTCCTGGGGCTCTCATATAGGTGATAATGAACTAGAAACACAACAATTCCTTTTACGAAAGGCCTCGTTATCCAGGGTGTAACACCACCGGAGAACAGCTGAGGGGTCAGTGGTAAAGGTGGAGGGATGTTTGCTTATGCAGATGCATTTCACTGGGGAGAAACATAAGGTTAACTTATAGAAGCCTGTGGATGTGCATAATGTGATCAAATTAAGACTGATTTATCAGATGGATGTATCAGTGGAGCAGTCTTTCAGCCTTCTGACTGCACAGGTAGACGTGCTACATAACACAAACCAGCCGGTGTTTTGTCACCAGGGCAGAGCAGAGCCGGAGGAACAACCTCCCTTGACCTGCTGGTCATACTTTTCCTAAGGCACCCCAGGTGCCATTGACTTTCGTGGCCACAGGGGCACACCTACTCTTGGGTGGTTGCATCCCCTAGTCAGAGGACGCCTTATCCTCAGATCTAAAGTGTGTAGTCCTGATGTCTGGGTCTGCCCACACTGCACTGCTGTCAAGGGCTTGGAGATCCACGTCTGATCTCCGCTGGGCTTGTGTCAAACTCTGTGTTGTCTGGACTATGCGGGAGGTCTCTCCACGAATGTAACACCAGACACCCCTCCCCAGCTCGGGTGGAGGCACTGCCGTTCTTGATGGCTGCTCAAGTGCTCCCAGGGGTCTCTTTGTGTGTTTTCATGTACCTTAACGCCAGACCTAGAGTGTCTGCTGGTCTCTTCAGATTTGCTCCATGCCAAGGATCAGATGCTTCAGGAAGTGCTGAACAACACAGCTCAAGCTCAGCTGGGTGCTCACTTGGTGCCATCACACCTTGTGACCATTGAATGACCTGTGCGAGACCAGCTTCCTTGGTCCTTGTGGAGCCTCCATTTCCCATGTGGCAGCTGGGAAATACTCAGCCTTAGTGTTGCCAGTCTAGGATGACTTAAAGAAACAAAACGCAATAAAGCCTGGGAAGCACTACTTGTCTTTGCTTCAGCAGTACAAGCGCAAGTATGCTGGTGTGCGGTGCTGTGGCAGCTGGCCGCTGTGTTCCCCATGCCGCACAGTCAGTCTCGGGTGCATCAGGCCGGGCTCCTGCCTGCGGTAGTGGCTCTGGGTGGGCTGCAGGAGCAGCTGCAGGCACAGCGACCCTCCGGGAGGCTCCGCCGGGAGCCTGGCTGTGCGTTACTGCCCGCGATGCTCTGTAAATGTCAGAGCTGAGAGTGCGAGGATACAGCAGTCCGAGCAATGGGGAGCCTGATGAAAAATGATCCAATATAAAATCTGTTTATTGCTTTCCACCGAAGGTGCCCTTCGCGCTGACCTTTCGCGGCCGAAATGTCAGGAGAAACAGCCTGGGAGGCTTCCCACTACTCGGTGCTTGTTGGTGGGTAGCGGGGCCCCTGTATAAAAACAGATGATAGATTTGCCATTTCCTGGCTCTGAAATTAGCGGTAATCCATATGGGGTTTTTATTAAGGAAGTGGTTTGAATTCCGCACCGTTCTGGCAATAGAGCTGGGGCTGGAGTGGCTCCATTTAACCGCGGGGTCAGGGAGGGCGGGCAGCGCGGCACAGCGCGCTTGCAGGCGGTTTGGCTGTGCGGGGTAAGGGCACCCTTGTGGGAAAGCTTTTAGCAGCCACGCACGTCCCGCTCCACTGTGGGCGACTCTGCTGCCGCTGCTGAGGAGTTATAACAACAGGAGAATGGAGAATTACAGGGATTCTGCCTCTCTGAATAGCACGAGTCTGCAAAATCGTGGATACTATTAATGTGTTTTTCAAATCCACTGGTCTTTTGAGGGACTGTGGCTCAGGAGGCTTTATGGAGGACACTTGGTTCAGTTCAGCAACAAACCCAGGTTTCCTTATGGAGGCCGAGCAGCCTATGGACAATGTGTTGGTGACCCCACATTGTATGGCTATGGGGAGGAGAGACCCGCAGACACCCCAGGAACAAACTGTGCTGTTAAAACGGGCTAAATGATGCGTCCGGTATTTCACAAACATCTTTCTCACAGCAATTTTCCTCTCCTCCTCCCCTCCACCTCTCTCCAGTTCCCATTGTCCACATGGGAAGGTGTTTGGGCAGAATGGCTGGCCCAATGTCATACAGGAGACCTAGGGCAGAGGAGGGGACTAAGCACATTTGGTGAGTCCTGACCCAGCATCTAAAGCAAAACTGTCACCCCAGTTGAAAAAATTCAGATGCTCCAAAATCTCCATGTGTAGAAAGATACAATGGGGAAAAGCAAGGAAACGGGTGCTTTGAGGGGAATGTGGCAGCGCAGAATCACGGCGGGGTCAAAGGGGCAGCCCCTCGCTGCTGCTTTGGTACGCTGGTGTCTGCAGTCCTGCTTGTCTGAAACGTTGTGGCTTGAAAAGAAGCCAGAAGACAACAACTCACTCTGAATAGAGTGGTGTGATTGATGAGGAAAGGCTTTGGTGTGCATGCTGTGACTGACCATGAGCACAGATGTAGACGGATGTTGTGTCCTTGTCTGTTGGAAGAAGTAGGCACCAAGAATCAATCAAGCGGTCTGTTTAGTCATAGGCACGTATTTCTCTTTTTCAAATTGATCCATCTATCTAGTCTCAGACATACCACGAGTGATCAACACAGAGGATGAATTATTTAGATGAATAAATAGGACTGATGAGCAGAAATGAAGAAAATGAAAAATTAGGCTTAATAGCAGGAAAAATGATAAGAACTTTATGCTGTGGAATATATTTTAAGGACTAATCCCGCTCTGGTGGACTGGGATAGATAACATTCTCCATTACTAATGAATTGATCCAGATTAGTGTATTTTCTCCACTTTTTGTCTTATAGCTTGTGGACTACAGAGTGGAGTTCAGCAAGTGGTGGGTGGCAGAATTCAAGACTATCAAGTTTCCCTCTCAGGGCACAGTCTTTGACTTCTACATTGATCCAGAAACGAAGAAGTTTGAACCTTGGTCTAAACTTATTCCTCAGTTTGAATTTGATCCAGAAATGCCCTTACAGGTATGTGAACCTTGCACGTGTTTTGTCTGGGAAGAGCACGTGCATTTTAGTGACTGTATGCAGGCATTTCAATTGAAGTCTCCTTCGAGGTCAAGCACTTCATAATAAGAATGGCATTCCGTCCTGGTTTTGTTAAAAACAAGTTTCTCTTTTAGTGAATTTGCCTGTCAGGTAAAACCTTCATATCAGCTGCGTTTTCCTGGAGAACCAGATCCATGTTTTGGTAAACATAGCAATGGAATGTGAGGTTATTGATAAGGACAGATTCGCATCTCGCGAGAGGGGCAATGAGAAACAGGTGACCAAGAAACTGACAAACAGAGTATAACATCCCATTCACGTGAATACTTCATATAAAAGTGGGAGATCATGAGGATCTCGTCCATTTTGCTTATGGCCGAGATTAGGAGAGGACCTTGCTGGTCGTCCCTGCGAACTGAGGCCTCATGACAGACTGAATCCAGCTCCGGTTGGCTGCACAGTCCAGTCCAGGACTTCAGGTGCCAGCTCTGCAGTTGCTGGGGCTTTCAAGATTGGTTTTGTATATTTTGTATTATTTTCTCTATTCTTATTAGTAGCATTAGTAAAACATCTTTAATTTTTCCAATTCTCTTCTATCTATCCTTCTTTCCCTCCCAATCACCTGTCCTGAGTGGGAATGGGGGAGAGAGAGGGGCTGAAGGTGGGGGAGAGGGGGCTAACAACACATCTGCCATGGTTGTATTGTCACCCCACAATCAAAACCCTTGACACATTCTTTATGAAGTACAACTCAATTACCCATCTTTCTTTACTGTACTTTGACTGTGAAGACTCATCCTCCATCCATCTTCCAGAGCTGAGTGATGTACATGAGGCGCAGGCTCAGAGACACCTATGAGCCAGGGCTGGTGTGCCCAGGGTGCGGGATGGAGGTGCGTTTGGCCTGCAGAGAGAAGCAGGATGTGGGACAACGTAGGGACAAAGTCCCTGAGACACCATCTCGTCATTCTGCGTGGCTGAAAATAGGGTTGTTTATATGATTTGGACGAAAAATGAGAGTTGCTGCAGGTAGTGAATTGCGTTTGCCAGCTATGCCTTTCTTTCCTTTTAGAGGTGCCACAGTGAGCAGATGACTTGTAAAAATTGTTACCATTTTAGCAAAATGTGTGTTTGCGGGGAGATCCAGATGTTGCTCTCAGCATCCCGCTGTCATTGTTTCGTCTGTACAGATAGTTTGACTTGAATGGTTGGTAGCAGTGTATTGTTCCCTTCCTAGCGCCATCTAGAAACTCAGGTCACCGCACTCATTCCTGGCTCTCCCAGTTTGATGTCTCCTCAGAACATGGCAGTGGGGTGGTGCCACAGATGGGGACACTTACCTGCTCGTTTTGCCCCTCTCAGGCTTGCCTGGTGCCCACCACCGAGACGGTCCGTGTGCGGCACTTCATGGACAGGCTCCTGGAGCGCCGGCGCCCCGTGATGCTGGTGGGCAACGCCGGCACGGGGAAGTCTGTGCTGGTGGGGGACAAGCTCTGCTCACTGGATACAGACGCCTATGTGGTGAAGAAGGTCCCGTTTAACTACTACACCACCTCTGCCATGCTGCAAGGTAAGACAATGGCTGAGGTGTGGGACTTCTGCCTGGCAGGTCACCAAATTCCTGGGGTGTCCGTCGGGGTTTGGAGCTGGGTGTGCACTGTGGGCACTGCACTGGCACCCACTGACTCTTAAATCCCACTGTGAAACTCACTGGTCCGCAGACTCCTGGTTTTATGGAAAATGGCATTTCCCAACATGAGGGATTGAATTCTGAACACCACGACTCTGGTTCAGGGCTGTGCAAAGCACACACTTAAATCTGCTGCTGTTCTCTACAGCACACAGCTCGTACTTGACTTGAGGTGTGTCTTTAATACGCTTGAATTTAAGCCCGTGCTGAATAGAATGGGTTGCTTGGCTGGGATCTAAGCTGTCCTCAGAGTGCAATGATGGGAATTGCATCCCAGTTGTCGGTGAGGACAGTGCTAATGGGGATGTGCAGGTGCTGCTGGTTCCTGGGCTGTCCCCCGCATCCTGATGCAGCCCCGTGTGCTCCCACGGAGCGGGTGCCACATCCCACCGCCCCAGGGGACACGGCTGCTGACCCTGGGAGGCTCTGACCTGGGGAAGCCCATGAGAATATCTTTGATGAGGATTTTGGCACATCAGTGAAAGATGAAGTTTGAGACCAGGATAAGGTCAGTTCTGCTGTGTAGTCTTTTCACAGATGAAGAGAAAGAGGGAATTGTTGAAAAGTGACTCATTTTGGAATGGTATTTTCACTTTCAGTTGACCTAAAGAGAGAGGATAATTTTCTACATGTATTTATTAATCAGGAATGAAACAACCTTGCTTGTTTTGAGTTGAACAACAGCTGTGGGTCACTGTAAACCAAAATAACTTCCTTTATGGAGTTTGGTCTGACCCAAGTGTCCTGAAATCCCTTTACTCCCTCTACAGGACCAGCACCAGTGAGACCAAGGTTTTAACCTTCACCATGTGGGTTTTTCCTGGCCAGGTGGCCCTGGGGCGAACACGCTCACGGCCATGAGCATCACAGCCCCTGTCTGTGCTCTGCTGGGCTCCCGACACTGCAGATGTTTTAAGGAAGGTGTCAGAGTTTAAAGTTGCCCTGTGGGACTGATCCACTCGCAGAGGTGACAGCACAGGCTCAGCCCACGCTGTGTCACCTGGGGCTGTGTCGTGGAGTCACGGCAGCTTTCTGGGGCAGGTCTGAAGGGTTTTGGGTCTTGCTAGTGTGTGATGGCTGCAGTCTCCCTCCTCCCTCCCAGGTGCCCCTTTGCTTTTTTCCCTGTGTTGGGGTCTCTGCAAAATGCCTTTGAGCTGCTAAATGGGCTGAGCTGTCTGTCTGTCTGTCTGTCTGTCTCTCTGTCCAGCTGCCTGGGTGGGGGACAAAGATGCTGAGGGACCTAGAGATTCTTTCTTATGGGGAGAGACTGAGAGCTCTGGGGCTGTTGAGCTGGAGAAGAGAAGCTGAGAGGGATCTGATCAATGGGATCAATATGTCAGGGTGGCTGTCAGAGGATGGACCAGAGTCTGTTCAGTGGTGCCCAACGCCAGGGTGAGGGGCAGCGGGCACAGACTGAAACACAGGAGGCTCCATCTGAACATGAGCAGAAACTTGTTTGCTGGGAGGTGCCAGAGCCTGGCCCAGGCTGCCCAGGGCGGGTGTGGAGTCTCCTTCTCTGAGACATTGAAACCCGCCTGGACCCACCTGTGTGATCTGCTCTGTGACCCTGCGTGAGCAGGGGGGTTGGACTGGGAGATCTGCAGAGGTCCCTTCAGCCCAACCAGCCTGGGATCCTGTGATTCTGTGAATGTGCAGCCGTTTGTCTCCAGCTGGATGGGCGAGTGTGTGCAGGTGTTATTTGTACAGGCAGACCTGGCACCGTGTCCCTGGTCATGAGCTGTGGGCTGAGTCAGTGATTTTCTTCCCCTGCACAGAGGAGCAAGTTGTCTTGTGTGTGGATGAAGATGTGGTGGTGAGATTTGCATTGAGAAGCATGATTTATACTGCTTGGCCTGGATCCCTGCTGCTCATTTTTTAGAGTTAATTTGTCCCTTTTTGTGTAGTTTGTCACTTGGCTGCTTTATTCTTTTCCCCAGCAGGCACATCTTTAAATTTGTAAAACATGGGCACAAAGTAATTTTGGATTTTTTCTTACTTAAAAAAGATCCTAACCTGAGTTCCAGTAGTTCCTTAGACAAGGTGCCTGTTGCTGCAGAGATGTATAAGATGCAGCCCTTAGGGGAAGCAGAGTTGTTGTTCAACCCATCCCTGCATCCTGTGGCTTCCAGAAGCGCCGTGTGCACAGGGGTTAAAAGGAGCCCAACACTCTCTCTGCCTGAACCTGGGGCCAGTTTGGGGATTTTCTGTAGTTTATTGTGACTAAATACCACATTCTGTGGCATTTGCCCTGGGCCTCGCTCTGCTTCGTGCCCTCTTGGGCCTCTGCCCCTCCATCAGATGTAGCCCTGACTTCTGTCATTCAGAGAAATTGCAATAAATCTTGTGGTTTTTTTTGTTTGGGTTCTTTTTTTCCCTCTCCCTTGCTCACCAGCCAGAAGGTACGAGGTGTCCAGACTGTTTCTTTGAGGTGCTGGTTTGAGTATGTGTCAGGATCTCACACAGACACACCGCCCCTTATTATTATTGTGAGATACGGCTTTGAATTAAAATACCACTTCCACGAACATGTCACTTGATCCCCAGTAATTGCATTTCAGTGTGATGAATCTCTTGCATACTTGTTTAACCTCAAAAAGGGCTGATTTTATATGTTAATTAGGGACTAATTAAATTTAAATTAAATGCTTATTTGAAACACTTAATTTAACTTGCTACCAGAAATTTCAAATATTGTGGTTTTATTGAACGGGGAGAGAGGCTCCGCTGAGGAAAGATTCATCATTTTTCGTAGCACAATCCATTCCTTTGTGCAGCAACTGTCTGTGACAAGAAATCAGCTGCGTTTTGAGTGGTGAGCAAGGCGAGCTGTCTGCAGTGCACCCAAGCAGGAAAAACCCAGCGTTTTGAAAGGCCTGTGATCTGAAACAAACCAACGGAATATAAATCTTCCTTAACAACTTTTGCACGTGATAATAAATGGCTTAAAAAAACTCCCAGTCCCGTTTACATTTGCCAGTCTTCCCTAATTACAAAGAATTGCTACTTACCGTGTGCTGCTTTATAGCACCTTATAGGTCTGTTGCCAACCCAAAACTGCTAATGAAACAAATTCTTCGAGTAAGCACAGGGCAGAAAACCCACCCGGGGTCTGGGCAGAGGAGCGTTGCTTCCGTTTGCTTTTCCACTTACTGAGACAGTAAAGGTTGCCTGGGCTGCAATCAGAGGAATCAATAACCTATAGAACATGATGTGCAGCGACGTGGGGTGATTTTTATTAAATATCAGCCCAGGATTATAAATATTCCCCACGTTTTATGAGCTAGAGCAACATATGACCCCAGCCTTCTGCTAAAACAAATTAAAGTCTTCCAAGGCTTTGAAATGCGAAACTGTTCTCTCCGTGCTTTCCTTTGCGTGTGCGTGACCCTACTTGAAACTAGGTGGTAATTTGACAGCTCGTGTTGGAATTAAGTCTTGTCACATTATCTGGAGGGTTGGGTAACGCTGGTGAGAAGATCAGGGAACTTATGATTATTTGATGCATTTAAATAAAAGTGTCATGTTGGTTGTTCTGAAGATGTCCAGGAATTTGGCCCTGAGATCGCCTATTTTTGTCTAACAGGGTAAAAGATGCATATATTCACAAAACCAGCAGCTTTGCTTGTGGGCTTCTGTGCCCACAGCATCCATCTCCCTTTCTCCATCGCAGCGCCCAGTGCCTGCTGCCCTGGCCACGCTGCAGTTGCCGCATCGCCGGGGCAGGCAGCAGGGGACGCTCACTGCTCTGGCACAGCCACCTCTGCAAGCAAGATTTCGTTTAAAAAATTATGCAGAAGAGATTCAAAAGGCTTTATCTTGCATGAAAAGCTCTTGTTTGCTCTGAGGTAGACATGTTTTGTAGCAGACGAAGTTTGTTGTATTTTTGTTTGGAAGGAAGAGTTGAGAGCTTTCTGATTTAAGTCAAACCAAAGTGCTGACCAAGGGTCCCTGCAGGGCTCCCAGCTGCACTGTAGAATCATAGAATCAGTTTGGTTGGAAGAGACCTTCAGGATCATCGAGTCCAACCGTAACCCAGCTCTAGCACTCTAGTCCCTGAGAACCTCATCTCCACGTCTGTCCAACCCTCCAGGGCTGGTGACTCCAGCACTGCCCTGGGCAGCCTGTTCCAATGCCCCACAGCCCTTTGGGGAAGAAATTGTTCCCCAGATCCAGCCTCAGCCTCCCCTGGTGCAACTTGAGACCATTTCCTCTGCTCCTGGCGCTTGTTCCTGGGGAGCAGAGCCCGACCCCCCCTGGCTCCAAGCTCCTTTCAGGCAGTTCAGAGATCAGAAGGTCTCCCCTCAGCTCCTGTTCTCCAGCTGAACCCCCAGGCCCCTCAGCTGCTCCTCATACAGCTGCAGCTGGGGGACATCTCAGCTCCTTGAGGGGCCGCTGTAGCTACACACAGCACAGCATTGAGCTGGGCTGAGAAATCATTTTTATTTTGCAGCAGTTGCTCTCCCAGTAGATGAGCTTTGCACCTCTGCCTCCCTACAGGTATGCTTGAGAAACCTCTGGAGAAAAAGGCTGGTAGGAATTATGGCCCTCCAGGTACCAAGAAGCTCGTGTACTTCATTGATGATCTCAACATGCCCGAGGTGGACGCTTACGGGACAGTGCAGCCCCATACGCTGATCCGGCAGCACCTGGACTACGGCCACTGGTAGGAGCCTGCTTGGGCTTGGTTGTCGGAGACCTTTTTGTTCAGCTCCAGTGCTGGGGAGTGGGTTTGAGAGAATCTCAAAGCGTGGGTCCCTCTTCCCATTGCATACTGCTGGGCTAGAGCTGGTTGGGAGGCTCTGGGTGAACTGAGAGTTGAGCACCCTCAGGGCTTCCCCTGTCCCCAGCAAACAAATTCACTTAGAATCACAAAACGTCCTGAGCTGGAAGGGACCCGCAAGGATCATCGAGTCCAGCTCCTGTCCCTGCACAGGACAACCCCACAGTTCACACCGTGTGTCCGAGGACGTTGTCCATCGCTTCTTTAATACCGCTTGATTGCTTACTCATAGCTGGGTTGAGAGGAGCTTTGCTCTGCTCTTGCTGTGGCTTGTGACTGTGGTCCCAGCGCAAAGCCTGCGAGGGGAGCGCGATGCTCGGCCTTGCTGCCCCGCGACGCTGAGAGCAGAGGCGGCTGTGGATTTGGCCTCAGCTGGGGTGAACCCCCCTGCTGTGAGCACCTAACATTGTCTTCTGTCAGGCAGCAGCAAACAACCATTATCTAGGCAGAGGTGATTTGAAGGAAAAGCAGTGACTGTTTCGGAAGGAGATTGGTGTGTTTTACACTTTAGCCAGCATCTCTGTGTGGGACATGAATATTTGCATCTCTCCACAGGGAATACAGGGCAGGGACGCATTGCAATTTCCACTCTCCTCAGCTGTGTGCATGCCTGAGCTCTGCCAAAAGCTTCCGAGGAACAGAGACAGTGGAGCGGAGGCAGAAATCTTGGGCTGTGGGTGTCAGGGAAGTCAGGCAGATAGAGGGTGAGGGAGCTGCGAGGGAGCGTTGGAGGCACAAGGGGCTGCAGCGAGGAGTAGGGGGATGCAGTGAGGCGCAGAGGGATGCAACGAGGTGTGGGGGATGGAGTGAGGCATGGGGGATGCAGCGAGGTGCGGTGGGATGCAGCAACGTACAGGGGATGCAGCGAGGTGCGGGCGGATGCAGCAACGTACAGGGGATGCAGCGAGGTGCGGTGGGATGCAGCAACGTACAGGGGATGCAGCGAGGTGCGGGGGGATGCAGCAACGTACAGGGGATGCAGCGAGGTGCGGGGGGATGCAGCAACGTACAGGGGATGCAGCGAGGTGCGGTGGGATGCAGCAACGTACAGGGGATGCAGCGAGGTGCGGGGGGATGCAGCAACGTACAGGGGATGCAGCGAGGTGCGGGGGGATGCAGCAACGTACAGGGGATGCAGCGAGGTGCGGGGGGATGCAGCAACGTACAGGGGATGCAGCGAGGTGCGGGCGGATGCAGCAACGTACAGGGGATGCAGCGAGGTGCGGGCGGATGCAGCAACGTACAGGGGATGCAGCGAGGTGCGGGCGGATGCAGCATGCCATGGGTCCCCTCCCAGACACATCGAGGCCTTCTGCCCATGTGCTCAGCAGTGCCCACTGGGCACTGTATTGCATGCAGGAAGTTATCATCTCACCAATATAATAGGCTCAGGTAGGATCTCTCAGCAAAGCATATTTTATTAACGATTTTGCAAGGTCGGGTGTTCCACCTAAAGGTAGGCACACAAAACAGGGCAAAAAGCCACTGCTTATATCCACCCCTAATCCCAACTGCAAATTCCCTCCCCAGTTCCCCGTTGGTTGGGTACGGCAGGGTTTACAGACTACCTGACACTTCCTAGCTGCCCAGGCTCAGTTTACCTGTCTCACGACTCCATTCTAATAACCCTTCCCATTATTTCTTTATTTTCATTGAAGGTGTGTTTTCTTGACTGTCTGAATTTTAACCACTGGAATGGTTTTCAATTCCTCCACACCCGCTCTGGGCAGCCTGGGCCAGGCTCTGGCACCTCCCAGCAAACAAGTTTCTGCTCATGTTCAGATGGAGCCTCCTGTGTTTCAGTCTGTGCCCGCTGCCCCTCACCCTGGCGTTGGGCACCACTGAACAGAGTCTGGTCCATCCTCTGACACCCACCCTGAGATATTGATCACATTGATCAGATCCCTCTCAGCTTCTCTTCTCCAGCTCAACAGCCCCAGCTCTCTCAGTTTCTTGTCACAAGAAAGGTGCTCCAGATCCCTTAGCATCTTTGTAGCCACCGCTGGACTCTCTCCAGTAATTCCTTGTCCTTCTTAAACCAGGGAGCCCAGGACTCCCTGTCCTCCCCTGGCAGCAGCAGCCTGCTGACCCTTGTCATGTCCCACCTGGCGCTATGGTTGGGGGAAGTGTGACTGAGATTTGTCAGTCCCCTGGGTTGGAAAAAAGTACATACAATCCTGAAGGTCCACAAACAAAAGACCTTTATTTTTTGTAGCTTGGTCCAATTGGCAAATGACTCAGTGGCAGAAGGATTTATGTTACTTAAGCTCAATCGATAAACAGTTTAGCAGTGAAAAGATTCACATGAAAGAGTTTTGTGGCACAAGTGGGGCTCTAAACCTTATGTTACTGTATTACTCACAAAAAGGAAGGCAAAGAAATAGGAATATAGGAAGGAAAGAGAGAGGAAGAAAAGAAGGGGAAAGGAAGGGGGAAGGAAATGGGAAGGGAAGGAAAAGGAAAGGGAAAGGAAAGGTCTCACCACCCTTAGGGCTCCGTGGTGTGTTTGAGGGGTTTATAGTCTCAGGTCCAGTTCCTATGCAGGAATGCTTGGGTCTGTAGTCAGGGTTCAGCACCCTGTGGTGTGTGGTTCGGTTCCCGTGGTCAGCCCGGTGGGTGGAAGGGTCCCCAGGGTGGCACCCTGCCCGTGCTGGCACAGGTTTTATAGGGTTTATAGCCCTCGGGATCACCTGGGCTTTTGTGCAGGCGTCACTGGGGGTGATTGTGGAAGATGGGGGAGGCCCGGAGGGTCTCTCAGCCTGGGCCTTGACACCGTGTCGGGCCTGTCAGCGCACAGGCTGCGTGTCCTTCAACACAGCACTGCCTGTGTCACCCAGCCTTTGTCTGTGGCTGTCACCTCGGCCTTGACATGTAAATCACCATTCACCTGCTCACGATGGCCCGTCTCCCATGGCTGGGTGTTGCAGGGCTGGGTTTGCCACAGTGTTTGAGAGTCACCCTTGTAGTCTCTCACACCCTGTCCCGGGTTGGGATCAAACCAGAGACACTCCTGCTGTTTTCTGCCATTTCCATGCAAGTGAAGAGTATGGCCCAGGGGCTTTGCTCAGTGCTTATTACTGATAGAAATATTAGCTACAGGTTGTTGAAGCTGAAGGATTTCCACCAGGAGCAGGACTCGCGTGTGCCAGGCCGTGTACAGATAGGCCGGCAACCTGGGCCTGGGCCTCATCTTGGCAAGACGCAGAATTTGACCCCCTGAAGACAAGCGGCCTCTGGCAGCCCAGGGACACGTACTGAGAGAGGCAGTGGCCGTGGTCACTGTGCTGCTGCTTGTGTTTTGCCCGAAGGTACGACCGGACCAAGCTGTCGCTGAAGGAGATCACGAACGTGCAGTATGTGTCGTGCGTGAACCCGACGGCGGGGAGCTTCACCATCAACCCTCGGCTGCAGGTAAAGCCCTGCACAACGGCAGGTGCATCGCTGGGTTTATTTTGGGGTGGATCATTTAAACGTGAGGTTAGAGGACAACCACTGGCAGATCCTGCTGTTGTTTTATCAGTACAAATGGCACGAATCTGTCGAGTGACTGTGATTCCTAATAGTGAAGCACCGAACTGGGTCCCTTATTCCCTTGTTTGTTTTTCCTCGCATTCTGCAGCTCCGTCAGAGGAGGAAGTCAAAAGTTGCCAGCCAGCTTAACACCTACTTTCAGGACAACCTTCTGGTCCATACAGGCAGATTTTGCCTTCATTTAGCTCGTATTTCGCTCTGAAGCATGGTGCATTAACGCCGCCTGCTTTCCAGAATTGTCTGCTGCAGCTGTCAGTAAAAAGAGGTGTGGGGGAGAAACCCAAACGAAGAAAACAGACAAAACTAAAAAAAAACCCAAGCCACACCAAAACACAACAACAACAAAAACCCCAACAAACCCCAAACCAAGCAACCAAACAAAACCAACAAAACAAAGAACACCAAAACCAACCAACCAACCAAATCCCCCCAAAAACCTAACCGAACAAAAAAACCCCAAGCCAAACAAAAAGCAGTTCAAGCGCTGCTGATAACAGAAGATTTGGGAAGAGATCTTAAACATTAGACTTTGATTTTTGGGAGCTGCCAACCGATGGAGGGACTGGGTAGCAGTGAGCAAAATTCATTTCATCATAGAGAAACCTAATGACCAGAGTCAGCTTGGACCCTGGCTCCTCTTCAGCAAGGTGTGGAGTTAAAATGAAGTGTCCCATGGGCAACTTTGCAAGTTCCAAATTAGTAAAGAGGTCCTCTGGGAGATGGCGCCTTCCAGGGGCTGCTCTTAATAGAGACAGTGACTGGGCTTTGTCAGAGGTCGGTGGGACCTTCAGAGCCCTTTGGCTCTTCAATGGACTGCACTTCCAGTGTAGCATTGGTGAGATGCAGTTGAAAATCCCTGGTTTAGTGAGCAGAGTGATGTCACTTCCCACCTGAGCTCTGCTGGCAAACTGGGAGAGGGAAATAACCTTGTTCAGGTGGACTGCAAATCAGAGAATCATAGAACAACCCAGGTTGGAAGGGACCTCAAAAGATCATCTGGTCCAGCATTTCATGGGAAAGGGAGCCTAGATGAGATTATCACAGCAAATCCCCAAGGGCATTTTGCTTGAAAGGTGTTTTTCTACCTCTCTGACCTTTCCATGCCTTCCTTTCTCTCCCTCAGCGTCACTTCTGTGTCTTCGCGCTGTCCATCCCTGGGCAGGATGCCTTGTCCAGGATCTATAGCACCATTTTAACGCAGCACCTGACAAGTGGAAATTTCTCGGGGGCTGTGCAAAAATCAGCTCAGCAGCTGATTGCCCTTGCCCTGGGACTGCACCAGAAAGTAGCCGCTACATTCCTTCCAACAGCCATCAAGTTCCACTACATTTTCAACTTGAGAGACTTCTCCAATATCTTCCAAGTAAGTGCAGTTGCTGTCCTGTGGGACTTGAAGCTTGTCCCGATGCTACAAGAGGCTGCGGAGCTGTGTTCCTCTAGCTCTGGTGGGCAGAATGCAGTCTCCTACCTAAAAATGACACAGCACATGTGTGCCCTGAGTAAAGTGGGTGACCTTAGGCCATTCCTTAATTCCTTGTTAGTTTTGGATGGATTCCAGAACCATTGCCCATGGCTTTGAGAAGCTTAGTTACTTTCCAGCCTCTTGTGGTCAGCGGGGAGGGATGAGTAGTTCCAGATGGATGTGCAGGTTTGGGGTGGGTTGAAACGCCCTCTGGCTGTAGAAGGGACCAGCTGAAGGGAGCTTTGGGCTTCCGACTTCAGCACTTAAATGACTGATGGTGAGTGCGATGGAGCTGCGCTCATCTTTGGGAGCCTCAGTTCCACACGTGTAAATGTGGGGATTAATGGCACTGTTCCACCACACAGGCAAATTATTTTATTGTACTGAAGCAGGTGGTGGATAGTTAGTGGGTTACTGGCCCTGAAGTTAGATCCAGCTTAGCTTGTTGGCCTGTACTGGCATGTCCTCTTAGCTTCTTGATGGTCAGATGCTCAGTATGTGCATGAAGGGTGGCATTTAAAAAGGTGATAATTGAATCAAACCCAGCTTTGACTTAATTGCTAAAACTGAATTTCCACCAGAGCCAGTTCTGTACCAAGGGGAAGTTGTTCAGATTTAGAAATATTTTCTTCCAACAACGGAGAGACTTTTTTTTCCCCTGAAATCTCATACTTTGAAGCAGTAGATATTACTGCTCAAAGAGCCTTTCAGAGTTTAAGGCTGATTAGTAAAATTTGAGAAGGTTCTCAGCAGCCAAATCGAGAGGTTTGGAACACCATAAACTCTTGTAGAACCCCGGTTTGTAACTTGTTGCTGTCCTTCTTAACGCCTGTTCTCCTAAGTACGTACTGAAAGTTTGGTGCCTTGTGGTCTGGTCCATCACACAAGAACTGAAGTAATGACGTAGTGGGAAATGCAAAAACAGGGCCTTGAAAAAGTTAATAACTCTTTTGTGCCAAGAAAGAATCAGACCTGTCACTTATGCTCAGCTAAACATCAGCAGCTTTTGATGTTAGATGTGGGTCGTGTTAACTCCTGACTTCTAGTTAATCTGTGCTTTGAAAGGCAGAGAGAGAAAAGCAGCATTTCCATGGGAAGCTTTAATTTTAACTGTAACCTGCTTGAAAGGTGCTCAGGTTGTGGGATATTAGGAAATGTCCTGCCAGGTCTGGATGCTGGGGCAGGAGCAGCGACTGAGCTCAGGTGTTGTTTTGTTTATCGCGTGGCTTCAGGAGTGGGGGAGTCTGGCTCCTGGGCTTCATAATGTTTATTGAAATAGTGGTCCAATTTTTCTTGAAATCCTTCCTTACCTTTTGGATTCATTCTTGATTATTCCTTCACATTAAATATTCTTGAGTTTTTGAGATCTCCTGATATCCTGTTTGTCCCTACGGGAACACAATTTTCTTCCTGAAATTGAGTGTGAAAGAAGCTCTGGACTCCGGGAATGCATTTCCATGTGTTACTTTCATTCAGTCTTCATAAACTCATAATTTAGCTCACACTCTCTTGTCCAAACCCTTCTTGTGCAGTGCTGGCTTCAAAGTCAGGTCAGGCTGATCAGCCAAGTTTTGAATGTTTCCATGACTGGAGTTCCCATAACCTCTCCGACCCTTGTCACACCACTAAACCCACTCCACGGTGAAGCTGATTTATTTTTATTTCAGTTGGAATTTCCCTTCCTGCAGTTTGTTACCTCTTGTCCTTTTGCTATACACCTCCAAAAAAAATTGGCTCAGTCTTCTCTATAACTCCCTATTAGGTAGTTGTAGACAGAGTGTCGAGGGTTAGGATTGCGGGGTGACAATCAAACCCTGGCAGATGTATTGTTAACCTCTTCTCCCCCCCACTTCCCCCTTTTGCCCCTCCCTCTCCCCCCTTCCCACTCAGGACAGGCGATCAGGAGGGAAAGAAGGACAGAGAGAAGGGAGTTGGAAAAGTTAAAGATGTTTTACTAATGCTACTGATAAGAATAGAGAAAATAATACAAAATATACAAAACCCATCTTGTAAGTCTCAGCAACTGCAGAGCCAGCACCCAAAGTCCTGGATTAGACTCTGTAGCCAACCGGAGCTGGATTCAGTCTCTCACTAAGCCTCAGTTCGCAGGGACGACCAGCAAGGTCCTCTCCTGATGTCGGCCATGAGGAAAAAGGGAAAAAAGGCAAAGGGGACGAGATCCTCGTGATCTCCCACTTTTATATGAAGTATTCACGTGAACGGAATGTTATTCACCGTTGGTCAGTCTCTCGGACATCAGTTTCTCGTTGCCCCTCTCGCGAGATGTCCATCCGTGCTTATCAATAAGTTTGCATTCCCTTGCTGGGTTTAACCAAAACATGTGTTGGGTTCTCCAGGAAAATGCAGCTGACATGAAGGCTTGAGCTGACAGGCAAATTCACTAAAAGAGAAACTTGTTTTTAACAAAACCAGGACATTCCACCCCTTATCATATGACATTCACTGAATACTTAAACCTTATCAATACAATCTATCAATACAATCTAATTAATCACTACTACTATATATATATATATACATATGTACATATATACACAGGAGTAATTAATCAGTGGACCATCCTTTGAAAAGTTCATTAAGTTCATTTTGTCACCACAGTCTCCCAGGGCAGGGAAAATGGTCCAAGTGCATCTCATGACCCCTGTTGGTGGGTTAAGGACACCAACTTCCAAGAAGGTGTCGGGCGCCACTCGAAGAAGCCAGCGCTGGTTTCATCACCATTGTCTTGATCTGAAAGACACTTATTAAACATTGTTAGTGCGGCAATTCACATCGTACAGTTCAGCATTGCACATTTTCACCTAAAATCAAATCCCCTTGAGGTACACACCGAACTTCTCCATCCTTAAGCATCACCCACCAGGTGCTGCCAGGTCCCTGGGCAAAAACAATCCCACGAATAGGTTTGCCTGTGCCTGAGGCAGGAGGAACCCAGACTGCCTTTCCTAACATATTTTCCATGTGTACTACAGGGACTTTATCTCCTTCTACAGTCCATAGAATTTCTGATTGGGCAGGCCCGGCTCGATTGGTTGATCCCCTGGTGTTGACCAACCAAGTGGCTTTTGCTAAATGTGAATCCCAGTTTTTAAAGGCTCCACCAGCCAGTGCCTTTAGTGTAGTTTTTAACAAACCATTGCACCTTTCAGTTTTCCCAGAGGCTGGTGCATGATATGGAATATGATACACCCACTCAATACCATGTTCTTTGGCCCAATTGTCTATAATACTGGTTTTGAAATGAGTACCATAGTCTGATTCAATTCTTTCTGGCGTACCCGACCACCAAAGGACTTGCTTCTCAAGGCCCAAGATGGTATTTCGGGCTGTAGCAGGAGGTACGGCAGATGTTTCCAACCATCCAGTGGTTGCTTCCACCATTGTAAGTACATAACGCTTACCTTGACGTGTTTGTGGAAGTGTAATATAATCAATCTGCCAAGCTTCTCCATACTTATACTTTAACCATCGCCCCCCACATAAGGACCCCCCATCTAAGGACCCCCCAGTTGTGCCCAGGGCTCATTGTAACATATCAGGACGCCCCATTGTCCCCAGGGCCCATTGTGACGTCCCAGGACCCCCCGTTATCCCCAGGGCCCATTGTGACATCCTGGGGACCTCCCTTTGTCCCCAGGGCCCATTTTGACACCGTGGGTATCCCCCTTGTCCCCAGGGCCCATTGTGACATCCTGGGGACCCCCAGTTGTCCCCAGGACCCATTGTGACAACCTGGGGACCAACCTTTGTCCCTAGGGCCCATTGTGACATTCCAGGACCCCCCATTGTCCCCAGAGCCCATTGTGACATCCTGGGGACCCCCATTGTCCCCAGGGCCCATTGTGACATTCAGGGGACAGCCTTTTTCCCAAGGGCCCATTGTGACATCCCAGGACCCCCCTTTTTCCCCAGGGCCCATTGTGACATCCTGGGGACTCCCCTTGTCACTGGGGACCCATTGTGGCACCGTGGGGACCCCCCATTGTCCCCAGGGCCCATTGCGACATCTCAGGACCCCCCAGTTGTCCCAAGGGCCCATTGTGGCATCCGAGGACCCCCCTTTGTCCCCATGGCCCATTGTGACACCATGGGGACCCCCTTTGTCACTGGGGCCCATTGTGACATCCCAGGACCCCCTTTGTCCCCAGCTCCCATTGTGACAGTCAGGGGACCCCACTTTGTCCCCAGGGCCCATAGTGGCACCCTGGGGACCCCCTCTTTCTTCCCAGTGCCCATTGTGACATCCCAGGACCCCCCATTGTCCTCAGGGCCCATTGTGACACCATGGGGACACCCCTTTGACTCGAGGGCCCATTGTCACATCCCAGGAGCCCCCTTTGTCCCCAGGGCCCATTGTGACCTCCTGGGGACCCGCCCTTGTACGCAGGGCCCATTGTGAAGTCCCAGGACCCCCTTTGTCCCCAGGGCCCATTGTGACATCCTGGGGACCCTCTTTGTCACTGGAGACCCATTGTATACACCATGCGGACCCCCACTGTCCCCAGGGCCCATTGTGACATCCTGGGGACCCCCCTTTGTCCCAAAGACCCATTGTGACATCTCAGGACCCCACTTGTCACTGGGGACCCATTGTGACACCATAGGGACCCCCGTTTGTCCCCAGGGTCCATTGTGACACCATGGGGACCCACCTTTGTCCCCAGGGCCCATCGTGACACCATGTGGACCCCCCTTGTCACTGGGGACCCATTGTGACAGCATGGGGACCCCCCCTTGTCCTCAGGGCCCATTGTGACATCCTGGGCACACCTCATTGTCCCCAGGTCCCATTGTGACATCATGGGGACCGCCTCGTCCCTCTGGCCCATTGTGGCACCGTGGGGACCCCCCTTATCACTCGGGACCCATTGTGACACCATGGGGACTCCCTCTTTCTCCCCAGGGCTCATTGTGACATCCTGGGGACCCCCTTTGTCCCCAGGGCCCATTGTGGCACCATGGGGCCCCCTTTTGTCACTGTGGCCCAGTGTGACACCCCAGGACCCCAGTTTGTACCCAAGGCCCATTGTGACACCGTGGGGACCCCCTTTGTCACTGGGGCCCACTGTGGCACCATGGGGACCCCTTTGTCCCCAGGGCCCTTTGGGGCACCATGGGGACCCCTTTTGTCACTGTGGCCCAATGTGACATCCCAGGACCCCACTTTGTACCCAAGACCCATTGTGACACCGTGGGGACCCCCGTTGTCCCCAGAGCCCATTGTGACATCCTGGGGACCCCCTTTTTCCCCAGGACCCATTGTGGCACCATTGGGACCCCCTTTGTCACTGGGGCCCATTGTGACGTCCCAGGACCCCCCTTTGTCCCCAGGGCCCATTGTGACGTTCCCGGACCCCCCATGGTCCCCAGAGCCCATTGTGACATCCTGGGGACCCCCATTGTCCCCAGGGCCCATTTTGACATTCAGGGGACAGCCTTTGGCCCCAGGGCCCATTGTGACACCGTCGGGACCCCCGTTGTCCCCAGGGCCCATTGTGACATCCTGAGGACCCCCATTGTCCCCAGGGCCCATTGTGACATCCTGGGGAACCCTTTGTCCCCAGGGCCCATTGTGACGTCCCAGGACCCCCCATTGTCCCCAGGGTCCATTGTGACATCCTGGGGACCCCTCTTTGTCCCCACGGCCCATTGTGAGATCCTGGGGGCCCCCTTGTCCCCAGGGCCCATTGTGACATCCTGAGGACCCCCTTTGTCCCCAGGGCCCATTGCAACATCTCCGGACCCCCCAGTTGTCCCCAGGGCCCATTGTGGCACCATGGGGACCCCCATTGTCCCCAGGGGCCATTGTGACATCTCAGAACCCCCCAATTGTCCCCAGGGCCCATCAAGACATCAGGGGGAACCCCTTGTCACTAGGGAGCCATTGTGACACCATGGGGACCCCCCCTTGTCCTGAGGGTCCATTGTGACATTGCAGGATTCCACTTTTTCCCCAGGGCCCGTTCTGACACTGTGGGTACCCCCATTGTCCCCAGGGCCCATTGTGTCACCCTGGGGATCCCCCATTATCCCCAGGGGCCATTGTGACGTCCCAGGACACCCCGTTATCCCCAGGGCCCATTGTGACATCCTGGGGACCCCCTTAGTCCCCAGAACCTATTGTGACATTGCAGGTCCCCCCTTGTCCCCAGGGCCCATTTTGAGATCCTGGGGACCCTCCTTTGTCCCCAGGGGCCATTGTGACATTCAGGCAACCCCTCTTTGTCCCCAGGGCCCATTGTGACACCATGGGGACCGCCTTTGTCACCAGGGCCCATTGTGACATCCTGGGGACCCACTTTGTCCTGAGGGCCCATTTTGGCACCATGGGGACCCCCTTTGTCACTGGAGCCCATTGTGACATCCCAGGACCCCCTTTGTCCCCAGGTCCCATTCTGACATTCAGGGTACCCCACTTTGTCCCCAGGGCCCATTGTGACATTCAGGGGACCCCTCTTTGTCCCCAGGGCCCATTGTGACACCATGGGGTCCCCCCTTGTCCCCAGGGCCCATTTTGACATTCAGGAGACCCCACTTTGTCCCCAGGGCCCATTGTTGCATCCTGGGGACCCTCCCTTTTCCCCAGGGCACATTGTTACGTCCCAGGACCCCGCTTTGTCCCCAGGGCCCATTGTGATGTTCCAGGACTCCCCATTGTCTCTAGGGCCCATTGAGACATCTTGGGGAACCCCCTTTGTCCCCAGGGCCCATTGTGACGCCATGGGGACCCCCTTTGTCACTGGGGCCCATTGTGACATCCCAGGACCCCCTTTGTCCCCAGGTCCCATTCTGACATTCAGGGCACCCCACTTTGTCCCCAGGGCCCACTGTGACATCCTAGGACCTCCCTATGTCCCCAGGGCCCATTGTGACATCCAGTGGACCCCGTTGTCCCCAGGGCCCATCGTGGAACCGTGGGGACCCTCCTTGTCACTTGGGCCCATTGTGACACCATGGGGACCACCCCTTTCCCCGCAGTGCCCATTGTGACATCCTGGGGACCCCACTTGTCCCCAGAACCCATTATCACATCCCGGGGACCCCTGTGTCCCCAGGGCCCATTGTGACATCCCAGGACCCCCCATTGTCCTCAGGGTGCATTGTGACATTCAGGGGACCCCCTCTGTCCCCAAAGCCCATTGTGACATCCTGGGGAGCCCCCTTTGTCCCCAGGGCCCATTGTGACATTTCTGGACCCCCCACTGTCTCCAGGGCCCATTGTGAACATCCTGGGGACCCCTCTTTGTCCCCAGGGCCCATTGTGACATCCTGGGCTGCCCCGTATGTCACCAGGGCCCATTTTGACACCGTGTGGACCCCCTGTTGTCCTCAGGGCCCATTGTGACATCCCAGGACCCCCAATTGTCCCCAGGGCCCATTGTGACACCATGGGGAGCCCTCTTGTCACTGGGGACGCATTGTGACACAATGGGGACCCCACCTTTGTCTCAAGTGCCCATTGTGACATCCTGGGGACCCCCTTTATCCCCAGGACCCATTGTGACGTCCCAGGACCCCATTTGTCCCCAGGGCCCATTGTGACATCCCAGGGCCCTACTTTGTCCCCAGGGCCCATTGTTACAGGGTGGGACCCCCCTTGTCCCCAGGGCCCATTGTGACATCCTGGTGACTCCCTTTGTCCCCAGGGCCCATTGTGGCACCATGGGGACCCTCTTTGTCACTGGGGCCCATTGTGACATCCCAGGACCCCACTTTGTCTTAGAAGGTCACTGATCGGACTACTGGTACATCCTGACTCTGCTTTCTCAATAAACATTGAAGAACACCTGGGGTTTGTTTGCTCCAAGGGAAAACTTCCCTGCCACGGTTCCTGGTTCCCGGTCCTGTTTCCCGGTCCGGTTTGGCTTCGCTATCAGAACAGCTGCTGCCTCCACAGCCGCGCTCAAAGTCCCCGTTGTGACACCGGGATGGCGGGAGAAGGGGGGTGGCGGGGGCGGCAGCGGCGGCGATTGGGGGGGGGCAGTCGGGGCTCGGCGGACAAGCGGCGGCTGCTGCGGCTCCTCAGGCAGCGACAGCAGCAGCGATCGGGGGACGTGGGGGGCGGACAAGCGGCGGCTGCTGCGGCTCCTCAGGCAGCGACAGCAGCAGCGATCGGGGGGACGTGGGGGGCGGACAAGCGGCGGCTCCTGCGGCTCCTCAGGCAGCGACAGCAGCAGCGATCGGGGGGACGTGGGGGGGCGGACAAGCGGCGGCTCCTGCGGCTCCTCAGGCAGCGACAGCAGCAGCGATCGGGGGGACGTGGGGGGCGGACAAGCGGCGGCTGCTGCGGCTCCTCAGGCAGCGACAGCAGCAGCGATCGGGGGGACGTGGGGGGCGGACAAGCGGCGGCTCCTCCGGCCGCGGCCAGGACGTGGCTTCGCCGGCACCGGGGCCCGAGACCGCGCGCTGTGGGGCTGCGGGGCGGGTGTGGGGCCGGGGGTCTCCAGGGGTCCCGCAGCGGCCGCTGTGGGGCGGGATGGGGCGGCTGTGGAATTACCTGTGGGGTACTCATGGGGCTGCTGTAGGGGCTCTTAAGAGGCATGTCTGGAGCACTTATGGGGCGACTATGGGGCAGGTGCTGGGCTGCTACAGCGGGACCTGTGGGGCAGCCATAGGGCTGCTATGGGGTTGGTTATGGGTCACAGATGGGAGGGGGCAGCTGGGTGTGGCCCCGCCTACATGGGGTGGGGTCAGTGCCGAGGGGCGGGTACTGAGAGGGCACGCCCACGGGGAGCCCCTCGGGGGGGCGGAGCCTCTGTGTCACGCCCCATGGGAGGTGGTCTGGGGGCGGGCATTCTCTGGGGCACGCCCCCATGGGAGGAGCCTCTTGGGGTAGGGAGAGGGTGCGGTCAACATGGCACGGCCCCAAGGGGGCGTGGCTTAGCTCGGGAAGAGGTGGAGCCGAGAAGGGGCTGCCCGACCCGGCTCTCCAGGCGGCTCTGAGACGGAGCGGAGCGGGCCGGGCGGGGCCGGGCCGGGCACTCCCCGGGGCCTCGCAGAAACAGCGGCGCAGCGAGTCCGCTCCGGGCTCCAACGGTGCGCGCACGTGGCCGCCGAGAGCGCCCCGTGCACCTCGCAGCGCCCATTTCTGCGCATGCGCATTGGGAAGCCTTTGAGACAACCCCTCCCCCGCGGCCCGCCCCTTCTCTTCCCTCTCCGCAATCTGATTGGCCAGCTAAGCACGTCAATTTCCATTCTCTCCGCCTATCATCACCCGTCCCCGTTTGTCCCGCGCTGCGCTCTGATCCAGTGTCTATTTACACTTAAATACATTTAAACTTCCATTTTAACACTCAGGTATCTTTTCAAATTTACAGATTTTGACATATTTACAATTATATATATTTAGACTGGGGTATCGATTTACATTTATTAATAAATTAAAGGTATGTATACGGGTGTGAGTGGATATATATAGATGATATTTATTACCTATTTAGACTATGTAACACGTAGTAATTATACAGAGCTCTGCCTACTCACACTTTTTTCTATTTTAAGTTCCTATCTAGATATTTTCTTCTTTTTCAAGTCCTTCACTTTTTAATCTACAAATAGATAAGATGTTTGTATTCTTAAAACCATCAACAGAAATTTTTTACATTCTAAAATCCTTTATATAACAGAGTAGAAAAGGGGTTTTATTTTAAAATCATTTTATATCTACATGAATACCATTCTGCAATATATAAATACAAACGACAGACTTCTCTCTGTTTGAAATTCTCACGCTCATATTTACAGGGTTTAATAGGTTTTATCCTCCCCCAGGAATTTTCAGGCATTTTTGGACTGTGACCCCCTCTTTTCAGGGGGACTCCCTTTTGAGCCCCACATTGTGGGGGATTTGAGGGATTTTCTTGCAGTCAGTGAACATTGTATGGAACTGAACTGAACTGAACAGGGCTCTGAGGCCTCTGTGTCCTGCAAGAGAGCAGGAGAGCAGGAGTGGAGCAGCCCCCGTGTCTACGTGACTGTACAGCCTTCTTCAGTGTTGGAACCGAGTTGCTTCGCCTTCTGTTTGTCCACGTGCACACACACCATTCCTCACTGGAAAACAGGCAGAAACCTTTCCACACGCACCCAGGTCTGTGCACCCAGGCCTTGTCTATTCCTGTCGGGTTTGCTGGGCTCTGTCAGGCTCCTCTGGCTCTGTCGTGCTTTGACAGCCTCTGTCAGGCCCTGCCAGACTCCACTGTTCGCTGTCAGGCGCTGTCGGGATTTGTCGGCCCCTGTTGAGTTCTATCAGGCTCTGTCAAGCCCTGTTGGGCTCTGTCGCGCTTTGTCAGGCTCTGCCTGGCTTTATCATGTTCCATAAGTGCTCCAAAAACTGGATGCTCTTGCGATGCTTGTATTCACACAATTATCGCATATTCATTACAATTTGGGGGAATTTTTAGCATCAAACGCATCTATAGTAAGAAAAAATGTCATAAACCTAGGGTTAGACTGAGGTTAATAATTTCATGGTCTTTGCTGCCATCTAGCGTCCCTTAAGAGAATGCACAGAACACACATTCGGAGGGTGCCTGCAGGTATGTGCCTGTTCTTGGACGAACCTGTGCGCGAAAGCCTTAGTGCCTATAAACGTTGGTCTGTCCACATGTGAGTGCCTTGATGTCAGCTCCATTTATGCTAAAGCTGGAGCATCATCGTTCAGACGTGTGCGTGTGTGCAGTGTGCCAAACATCCACGCACGTGTTTACCCTCAAGCATGTCAGTACATTTCACGTACGTCTTTCTGTCAATAGATGGGACTGGGCACGCTTGTGGAAGTGTGCGTGTGTGTGGCCACGTGTTTGCTTACACATCAGTGTGTAGCTGCGTGTGCGTGCACGCGGTGCTGGGTGCACATACCTGGGTGCCCCACAGGTCCCGCTGTAGCAGCCCAGCACCTGCCCCATAGTCGCCCCATAAGTGCTCCAGACATGCCTCTTAAGAGCCCCTACAGCAGCCCCATGAGTGCCCCACAGGTAATTCCACAGCCGCCCCATCCCGCCCCACAGCGGCCGCTGCGGGACCCCCGGAGACCCCCGGCCCCACAGCCGCCCCGCAGCCCCACAGCGCGCGGTCTCGGGCCCCGGTGCCGGCGAAGCCACGTCCTGGCCGCGGCCGGAGGAGCCGCCGCTTGTCCGCCCCCCACGTCCCCCCGATCGCTGCTGCTGTCGCTGCCTGAGGAGCCGCAGCAGCCGCCGCTTGTCCGCCCCCCCACGTCCCCCCGATCGCTGCTGCTGTCGCTGCCTGAGGAGCCGCAGCAGCCGCCGCTTGTCCGCCCCCCACGTCCCCCCGATCGCTGCTGCTGTCGCTGCCTGAGGAGCCGCAGCAGCCGCCGCTTGTCCGCCCCCCACGTCCCCCCGATCGCTGCTGCTGTCGCTGCCTGAGGAGCCGCAGCAGCCGCCGCTTGTCCGCCCCCCACGTCCCCCCGATCGCTGCTGCTGTCGCTGCCTGAGGAGCCGCAGCAGCCGCCGCTTGTCCGCCCCCCCCACGTCCCCCCGATCGCTGCTGCTGTCGCTGCCTGAGGAGCCGCAGCAGCCGCCGCTTGTCCGCCCCCCACGTCCCCCCGATCGCTGCTGCTGTCGCTGCCTGAGGAGCCGCAGCAGCCGCCGCTTGTCCGCCCCCCACGTCCCCCCGATCGCTGCTGCTGTCGCTGCCTGAGGAGCCGCAGCAGCCGCCGCTTGTCCGCCCCCCACGTCCCCCCGATCGCTGCTGCTGTCGCTGCCTGAGGAGCCGCAGCAGCCGCCGCTTGTCCGCCCCCCACGTCCCCCCGATCGCTGCTGCTGTCGCTGCCTGAGGAGCCGCAGCAGCCGCCGCTTGTCCGCCCCCCACGTCCCCCCGATCGCTGCTGCTGTCGCTGCCTGAGGAGCCGCAGCAGCCGCCGCTTGTCCGCCCAGCCCCGACTGCCCCCCCCCAATCGCCGCCGCTGCCGCCCCCGCCACCCCCCTTCTCCCGCCATCCCGGTGTCACAACGGGGACTTTGAGCGCGGCTGTGGAGGCAGCAGCTGTTCTGATAGCGAAGCCAAACCGGACCGGGAAACAGGACCGGGAACCAGGAACCGTGGCAGGGAAGTTTTCCCTTGGAGCAAACAAACCCCAGGTGTTCTTCAATGTTTATTGAGAAAGCAGAGTCAGGATGTACCAGTAGTCCGATCAGTGACCTTCTAAGACAAAGTGGGGTCCTGGGATGTCACAATGGGCCCCAGTGACAAAGAGGGTCCCCATGGTGCCACAATGGGCCCTGGGGACAAAGGGAGTCACCAGGATGTCACAATGGGCCCTGGGGACAAGGGGGGTCCCACCCTGTAACAATGGGCCCTGGGGACAAAGTGGGGCCCTGGGATGTCACAATGGGCCCTGGGGACAAACGGGGTCCTGGGACGTCACAATGGGCCCTGGGGACAAAGAGGGGTCCCCAGGATGTCACAATGGGCACTTGAGACAAAGGTGGGGTCCCCATTGTGTCACAATGCGTCCCCAGTGACAAGAGGGTTCCCCATGGTGTCAAAATGGGCCCTGGGGACAATTGGGGGTCCTGGGATGTCACAATGGGCCGTGAGGACAACAGGGGGTCCCCACGGTGTCAAAATGGGCCCTGGTGACATACGGGGCAGCCCAGGATGTCACAATGGGCCCTGGGGACAAAGAGGGGTCCCCAGGATGTTCACAATGGGCCCTGGAGACAGTGGGGGGTCCAGAAATGTCACAATGGGCCCTGGGGACAAAGGGGGCTCCCCAGGATGTCACAATGGGCTCTGGGGACAAAGGGGGTCCCCACGGTGTCACAATGCACCCTGGGGACAATGGGGGGTCCTGGGATGTCACAATGGGCTCTGGGGACACAGGGGTCCCAAGGATGTGATAATGGGCTCTGGGGACAAGTGGGGTCCCCAGGATGTCACAATGGGCACTGGGGAGAAAGGGGTGGTCCCCATGGTGTCACAATGGGCCCTAGTGACAAGGAGGGTCCCCACGGTTCCACGATGGGCCCTGGGGACAAGGGGGTCCACCAGATGTCACAATGGGCCCTGGGGAAAACAGGGGGTCCCCACGGTGTCACAATGGGCCCTGGGGACAAAGGGAGGTCCTAGGACGTCACAGTGGGCCCTGGGGACAAAGTGGGGTCCCCTGAATGTCACATTGGGACCTGCAGACGAAGGGGGGTCCTGGGATGTCACAATGGGCCCCAGTGACAAAGGGGGTCCCCAGGATGTCACAACAGGCCCTGGGGACAAAGAGGGCTCTCCTGAATGTCAAAATGGGCCCTGGGGACAAGGGGGGACCCCAGGATGCAACAACGGGCCCTGGGGACAAAGAGGGGTCCCCTGAATGTCACAAAGGGCCCTGGAGACAAGGGGTGTCCTGGGATGTCACAATGGGCCCCAGTGACAAAGGGCGTCCCTGTGGTGCCAAAATGGGCCCTGGGGACAAGGGGGTGCAGTGGATGTCACAATGGGCCCTGGGGACAATGGGGGGTGTCCAGGATGTGAGAATGAGTCCTGAGGACAAGGGGGGGTCCCCATGGTGTCACAATGGGTCCCCAGTGACAAGGAGGTGTCCCCATGGTGTCACAATAGGCCCTGGGGACAAAGTGGGGTCCAAGAATGTCACAATGGGCCCTGGGGACAAAAGGGCTTGCCATGGTGCCACAATGGGCCCTGGGGTCAAAGGGGGTGTCCCCATGGTGCCACAACGGGCCCTGGGAGCAAGGGGGTGGCCAGGATGTCACAATGGGCCCTGGAGACAAGGGGGTGTCCCTAGGATGTCACAATGGGCCGTGCGGACAAGGGTGGTACCCACGGTGTCACAATGGTCACTGGGCACAAGGGGGGGTCCCTATAGTGTCACAATGGGTCCTGGGGACAAGTGGGGTCCTGGGATGTCACAATGGGCCCCAGTGACAAACGGGGGCCCCTGAATGTCACAATGGGCCCTGGGGACAATGGGGGTCCTGGGACGTCCCAATGGGCCCTGGGGACTAGGAGGGATCCCCAGGATGTCACAATGGGCCCTGGGGACAATGGCGGGTTCTGGGACGTCACAATGGGCCCTGGGGACAAGGGGGGTCCCCAGGATGTCACAATGGGCCCTGGGGAAAAAGAGGGGTCCCCTGAATGTCACAATGGGCCCTGGGGACAAGGGGGTGCTGAGGATGTCACAATGGGCCCTGGGGACAATGGGGGGTCCTGGGACGTCACAATGGGCCCTGAGGACAATGGTGGGTCCCCTGAATGTCACAATGGGCCCTGGGGACAAAGGGGGTCCGCAGGATGTCACAATGGGCCCTGGGGACAATGGCGGGTTCTGGGACGTCACAATGGGCCCAAGTGACAAGGAGGGTCCCCACGGTGCCACGATGGGTCCTGGGGACAAGGGCGTCCCCCAGATGTCACAATAAGCCCTGGGGACAAAGTGGGGTCCTGGGATGTCACAATGGGCCCTGGGGACAATGGGAGTCCCCAAGGTGTCAGAACGAGCCCTGGGGACAAAGTGGAATCCTGGAATGTCACAATGGCCCCCAGTGACAAAGGGGTTCCCCATGGTGCCACAATGGGCCCTGGGGACAAAAGGGGTCCCCAGGATTTTACAATGGCCCTGGGGACAAAGGGGGTATCCCCATGGTGCCACAACGGGCCCTGGGAGCAAGGGGGTGGCCAGGATGTCACAATGGGTCCTGGGGAAAATGGGGGGTGCCCAGGATGACACAATGGACCCTGAGGACAAGCGGGGGTCTCCATGGTGTCACAATGGGCCCCAGTGACAAAGGGGCTCCCCTGAATGTCACAATAGGTCCTGGGGACAATGGGGGGTGCTGGGACGTCACAATGGGCCCTGGGGACAATGAGGGATCCCCAGGATGTCACAATGGGCCCTGGAGACAAAGAGGGGTCCCCTGAATGTCACAATGGGCCCTGGGGACAATGGGCGGTCCTGGGACGTCACAATGGGCCCTGAGGACAAGGAGGGATCCCCAGGATGTCACAATGGGCCCTGGGGACAATGGGGGGTCGTTAGACGTCACAATGGCCCCTGGGGACAAAGAGGGGTCCCCTGAATGTCACAATGGGCCCTGGGGACAATGGGGGGTCCTGGGACGTCACAATGGGCCCCAGTGACAAGAGGGGGTCCCCAGGATGTCACAATGGGCCCTGGGGACAAAGAGGGGTCCCCTGAATGTCACAATGGGCCCTGGGGACAAGGGGCTGCCGAGGATGTCACAATGGGCCCTGGGGACAATGGGGGGTACTAGGACGTCACAATGGGCCCTGCGGACAAGGAGGGATCCCCAGGATGTCACAATGGGCCCTGGGGACAATGGGGGGTCCTGGGACGTCACAATGAGCCCTGCGGACAAGGGTGGTACCCAGGACGTCACAATGGGCCCTGGGGACAAGGGGGTTCCCCATAGTGTCACAATGGGTCCTGGGGACAAGTGGGGTCCCCAGGATGTCACAATGGGCCCTGGGGACAATGTGGGGTCCTGGGATGTCACAATGGGCCCCAGTGACAAAGGGGGTCCCCTGAATGTCACAATGGGCCCTGGGGACAAGGGGCTGCCGAGGATGTCACAATGGGCCCTGGGGACAATGGGGGGTACTAGGACGTCACAATGGGCCCTGCGGACAAGGAGGGATCCCCAGGATGTCACAATGGGCCCTGGGGACAATGGGGGGTCCTGGGACGTCACAATGAGCCCTGCGGACAAGGGTGGTACCCAGGACGTCACAATGGGCCCTGGGGACAAGGGGGTTCCCCATAGTGTCACAATGGGTCCTGGGGACAAGTGGGGTCCCCAGGATGTCACAATGGGCCCTGGGGACAATGTGGGGTCCTGGGATGTCACAATGGGCCCCAGTGACAAAGGGGGTCCTCTGAATGTCACAATGGGTCCTGGGGACAATGGGGGGTCCTGGGACGTCACAATGGGCCCTGGGGACAAGGAGGGATCCCCAGGATGTCACAATGGGCCCTGGGGACAATGGAGGGTCCTGGGACGTCACAATGGGCCCTGGGGACAAGAGGGGGTCCCCTGGATGTAACAATGGGCTCTGGGGACAAGGGGGGTCCCCATGGTGCCACAATGGGCCCTGGAGACAAAGGGGGTCCCTTGGATGTCACAATGGGCTCTGGGGACAAGGAGGGTCCCCAGGATGTCACAATGGGCCGTGGGGACAAGGAGGGATCCCCAGGATGTCACAATGGGCCCTGGGGACAATGGGGGTCCTTTGACTTCACAATGGGCCCTGGGGACAAAGAGGGGTCCCCTGAATGTCACAATGGGCCCTGGGGACAATGGGGGGTCCTGGGACGTCACAATGGGCCCCAGTGACAAGAGGGGGTCCCCAGGATGTCACAATGGGCCCTGGGAACAAAGGGGGTCCCCTGAATGTCACAATGGGCCCTGGGGACAAGGGGGTGCCGAGGATGTCACAATGGGCCCTGGGGACAATGGGGGGTCCTGGGACGTCACAATGGGCCCTGCGGACAAGGAGGGATCCCCAGGATGTCACAATGGGCCCTGGGGACAATGGGGGGTCCTGGGACGTCACAATGAGCCCTGCGGACAAGGGTGGTACCCAGGATGTCACAATGGGCCCTGGGAACAAGGGGGGGTCCCCATAGTGTCACAATGGGTCCTGGGGACAAGTGGGGTCCCCAGGATGTCACAATAGGTCCTGGGGACAATGTGGGGTCCTGGGATGTCACAATGGGCCCCAGTAACAAAGGGGCCCCCTGACTGTCACAATGGGCCCTGGGGACAATGGGGTGTCCTGGGACGTCACAATGGGCCCTGGGGACAAGGAGGGATCCCCAGGATGTCACAATGGGCCCTGGGGACAATGGGGGGTCCTGGGACGTCACAATGGGCTCTGGGGACAAGGGGGGGTCCCCAGGATGTCACAATGTGCCCTGGGTTTCAAAGAGGCGTCCCCTGAATGTCACAATGGGCCCTGGGGACAATGGGGGGTCCTAAGACGTCACAATGGGCCCTGAGGACAAGGAGGGATCCCCAGGATGTCACAATGGGTCCTGGGGACAATGGGGGGTCCTGGGACGTCACAATGGGCCCCAGTGACAAGGGGGGGTCCCCAGGATGTCAGAATGGGCCCTGGGGACAAAGAGGGGTCCCCTGAATGTCACAATGGGCCCTGGGGACAAGGGGGTGCAGTGGATGTCACAATGGGCCCTGGGGACAATGGGGGGTCCTGGAATGTCACAATGGGCCCTGGGGACAAAGGGGATGTCCCCATGGTGCCACAATGGGCCCTGGGAGCAAGGGGGTCCCCAGGATGTCACAATGGGTCCTGGGGACAATGGGAGGTGCCCAAGATGTCACAATGGACCCTGAGGACAAGCAGGGGTCTCCATGGTGTCACAATGGGTCCCCAGTGACAAGGGGGGGTCCCCATGGTGTCACAATGGGCCCTGGGGACAAACGTGGTTCCCCTCAATATCAAAATGGGTCCTGGGGACAAAGTGGGCTCCTCGGATGTCACAATGGACACGGGGGACAACAGGAGGTCCTGGGACGTCACAATGGGCCCCAGTGACAAGGGGGGGTCCCCAGGATGTCAGAATGGGCCCTGGGGACAAAGAGGGGTCCCCTGAATGTCACAATGGGCCCTGGGGACAAGGGGGTGCAGTGGATGTCACAATGGGCCCTGGGGACAATGGGGGGTCCTGGAATGTCACAATGGGCCCTGGGGACAAAGGGGATGTCCCCATGGTGCCACAATGGGCCCTGGGAGCAAGGGGGTCCCCAGGATGTCACAATGGGTCCTGGGGACAATGGGAGGTGCCCAAGATGTCACAATGGACCCTGAGGACAAGCAGGGGTCTCCATGGTGTCACAATGGGTCCCCAGTGACAAGGGGGGGTCCCCATGGTGTCACAATGGGCCCTGGGGACAAACGTGGTTCCCCTCAATATCAAAATGGGTCCTGGGGACAAAGTGGGCTCCTCGGATGTCACAATGGACACGGGGGACAACAGGAGGTCCTGGGACTTCACAATGGGCCCTGGGGACGAAGTTGGTCCCCACGATGTCTCAATGAGCCCCAGTGACAAAGGGGGGTACCCAGGATGTCACAATGGGCCGTGGGGACAATGAGGGGTCCTGGGACATCACAATGGGTCCTGGGGACAAGGGGGGGACCCCTGAATGTCACAATGGGCCCTGGGGACAATGTGGGGTCCTGGGATGTCACAATGGGCCCCAGTGACAAAGGGGGTCCCCTGAATGTCACAATGGGCCCTGGGGACAATGGGGGATCCTGGGACGTCAGAATGGGCCCTGGGGACACGGAGGGATCCCCAGGATGTCACAATGGGCCCTGGGGACAAGGAGGGATCCCCAGGATGTCACAATGGGCTCTAGGGACAATGGGGGGTCCTGGGAAGTCACAATGGGCCCTGGGGACAAGGGGGGGGGTCCCCTGAATGTCACAATGGGCCCTGGGGAGAAAGGGGGTCCCCAGGATGTCAAAATGGGCCTTGGGGACAAAGTGGGGTTCTTGGATATCACAATGTGACACAGTGACAAAGGGGGTCCCCATGGTGCCACAATGAGCCCTGGGGACAAAGGGAGGTCCCTAGGATGTCACAATGGGCCCTTGGGACAATGGGGTTCCTGGGATGTCACAACGGGTCCCCAGTGACAAAGGGGGTCCCCAGGATGTCTCAATGGGCCCTGAGGACAAAGGGAGGTCCCCGTGGTGTCACAAAGGGTCCCCAGTGACAAGGGAGGTCCCCACGGTGCCAGGATGGGTCCTGCGGACAAGGAGGTCCCCAGGATGTCACCATGGGCCCTGGGGACAAAGGGGGTCCCCAGGATGTCACAATGGGCCCTGGGGACAAAGAGACTCCCCAGGATGTCACAATGGGACCTGGGGACAAGGGGGTCCCCAGGAACTCACAATGGGCTCTGGGGACAATGGAGGTTCCCCAGGATGTTCACAATAGGCCCTGAGGACAAGGGGTGGTCCCCATGGTGTCACAATGGGTCCCCAGTGACAAGGGGGTCCCCAAGGTGTCACAATGGGCCCTGGGAACAATGGGGGGTCCTGGGACGTAACAATAGGCCCTAGGGACAAAGGGGGTCCCCACGGTGTTACTATGGGCCCTGGGAACAATGGGGGGTCCTGGGACGTAACAATAGGCCCTAGGGACAAAGGGGGTCCCCACGGTGTTACTATGGTCCCGGGTGACAAAGGGGGATGCCCAGAATGTCACAATGGGCCCTGAGGACAAGGAGGGGTCTCCATGGTGTCACAATGGGTCCCCAGTGACAAGGAGGGTCCCCATGGTGTCACGATGGGTCCTGGGGACAAGGGGGTCCCCAGGATGTAAGAATGAACCCTGGGGACAATGGGGGGTCCTGGGACGTCACAATGGGTCCTGGGGACAAAGGGTGTCTCCAGGATGTCACAATGGGCTCTGGGGACAATTCAGGGTCCTGGGACGTCACAATGGGTCCTTAGGACAAAGAGGGGTCCCCAGGATGTCACAATGGGCCCTGGGGACAAAGAGGGGTCTCTAAAGTGTCACAATGTGCCCTGGGGACAGAGAGGGGCCCTAGGACGCCACAATCAGCCCTGGGGACAAGGGGGGGGTCCCCTGAAAGTCACAATGAGCCCTGGGAACAGAGGGGGTCCCCAGGATGTCACAATGGGCCCTGGGAACAATGGGGGTCCCTTGAAGGTCACAATGGGCCCTGGGGACAATGGTGGGTGCCCTGAATGTCAAAATGGGCCCTGGGGACAAAGTGGGGGTCCGCAGGATGTCACAATGGGCACTGGGGACAAAGGGGGCGTCCCCATGGTGTCACAATGGGCCCAAGTGACAATGAGGGCACCCACGGTGCCACGATGGGTCCTGGGGACAAGGGGGTCCCCCAGATGTCACAATGGGCCCTGGGGACATTGGGGTTGCCCAGGATGTCACAATGGGCCCTGGGGACAATGGTGGGTCCCCTGAATGTCAAAATGGGCCCTCAGGACAAAGGGGGGTCGCAGGATGTCACAATGGGCACTGGGGACAATGGGGATCCCCAGGATGTCACAATGGGCCCTGGGGACAATGGGAGTGCCCAAGGTGTCAGAACGAGCCCTGGGGACAAAGTGGAATCCTGGAATGTCACAATGGCCCCCAGTGACAAAGGGGTTCCCCATGGTGCCACAATGGGCCCTGGGCACAAAGGGGGTCCCCAGGATTTCACAATAGCACTGGGGACAAAGGGGGGTCACGGGATGTCACAATGGGCCCTGGGGACAAGGGAGGTCCCCATGGTGTCACAATAAGCCCTGGGGACAAAGTGGGGTCCTGGGATGTCACAATGGGCCCCAGTGACAAAGGGGGTCCCCATGGTGCCACAATGGGCCGTGGGGACAAAAGGGGTCCGCAGGATGTCACAATGGGCCCTGGGGACCAGGGGGGGTCCTGCGATGTCACAATGGGCCCTGGGGACAAAGGGGGTCCCCTGGATGTCACAATGGGCTCTGGGGACAAGGGTGGTACCCACGGTGTCACAATGGGCCCTGGGAACAAGGCGGGGTGCCCATAGTGTCACAATGGGTCTTGGGGACAAGTGGGGTCCCCAGGATGTCACAATGGGCCCTGGGGACAATGTGGGGTCCTGGGATGTCACAATGGGCCCTGGGGACAAGGGGGGGTCCCCAGGATGTCACAATGTGCCCTGGGTACAAAGAGGCGTCCCCTGAATGTCGCAATGGGCCCTGGGGACAATGGGGGGTCCTGCGATGTCACAATGGGCCCTGGGGCCAAACAGGGATCCCCAGGATGTCACAATGGGCCCTGGGGACAATGGGGGGTCCTGGGACGTCACAATGGGCCCCAGTGATAAGGGGGCATCCCCAGGATGTCATAATGGGCCCTGGGGACCAGAGGGGTCCTTCGATATCACAATGGGCCCTGGGGACAAAGGGGGTCCCCTGGATGTCACAATGGGCCCTGGGGACAAAGGGGGGTCCTGGGATGTCACAATGGGCCCCAGTGACAAAGGGGCCCCCTGAATGTCACAATGGGTCCTGGGGACAATGGGGGGTCCTGGGACGTCACAATGGGCCCCGGGGACAAAGAGGCGTCCCCGGAATGTCACAATGGGCCCTGGGGACAAGGGGGTGCCCTGAATGTCACAATGGGCCCTGGGGACAATGGGGGATCCTGCGACGTCACAATGGGCCCCAGTGACAAGGGGGGGTCCCCAGGATGTCACAATGTGCCCTGGGGACAAAGAGGCGTCCCCGGAATGTCACAATGGGCCCTGGGGACAAGGGGGTGCCCTGAATGTCACAATGGGCCCTGGGGACAATGGGGGGTCCTAAGACGTCACAATGGGTCCTGGGGACAAGGAGGGATCCTGGGACGTCACAATGGGCCCCAGTGACAAGGGGGGGTCCCCAGGATGTCACAATGGGCCCTGGGGACAAAGAGGGGTCCCCAGGATGTCACAATGGGCCCTGGGGACAATGGGGGGTCCTAAGACGTCACAATGAACCCTGGGGACAACGGGGGGTCCTGGGACGTCACAATGGGCCCCAGTGACAAGGGGGGGTCCCCAGGATGTCACAATGGGCCCTGGGGACAAAGAGGGTCCCCTGAATGTCACAATGGGTCCTTGGGACAAGGGGGTGCAGTGGATGTCACAATGGGCCCTGGGGACAATGGGGGGTCCTGGAATGTCACAATGGGCCCTGGGGACAATGGGGGTCCCCAGGATGTCACAATGGGCCCTGGGGACAATAGGAGGTTCTGGGATGTCACAATGGGCCCTGGGGACAATGAGGGTCCCCAGGATGTCACAATGGGCCCTGGGGACAATGTGGGGTGCCCAGGATGTGAGAATGAGTCCTGAGAAGAAGGGGGGGTCCCCATGGTGTCATAATGGGTCCCCAGTGACAAGGAGGGGTCCCCATGGTGTCACAATAGGCCCTGGGGACAAAGTGGGGTCCTAGAATGTCACAATGGGCCCTGGGGCAAAAGGGGTTACCATGGTGCCACAATGGGCCCTGGGGTCAAAGGGGGTCCCCATGGTGCTACAATGGGCCCTGGGGACAAAGCGGGGTCCTGGGATGTCACAATGGTTCCTGGGGACAAAGGTGATGTCCTCATGGTGCCATAATGGGCCCTGGGAGCAAGGGGGTCCCCAGGATGTCACAATAGGTCCTGGGGACAATGGGAGGTGCCCAAGATGTCACAATGGACCCTGAGGACAAGCGGGGGTCTCCATGGTGTCACAATGGGTCCCCAGTGACAAGGGGGGGTCCCCATGGTGTCACAATGGGTCCTGGGGTCAATGGGAGGTGCCCAAGATGTCACAATGGACCCTGAGGACAAGCGGGGGTCTCCATGCCCGACAGATCCTGACAGGGCCCGAGCAAACCTGACAGGGCCCGACGGAGCCCGACAGGGCACGAGCATACCCGACAGGGCCTGACGGAGCCTGACAGGGAACGAAGGAGCCCGACAGGGCCCGAGCAAACCCGACAGGGCCCGACAGAGCCCAACAGGACCCGAGCAAACCCGACAGGGCCCGAGCAAACCCGACAGGGTTCGACAAAGCCTGACAGGGCTCGATGGAGCCCGACAGGGCCCGAGGAAACCCGACAGGGCCCGACGGAGCCTGACAGGGCCCGAGCAAACCCGACAGGGCCCGAGCAAACCTGACAGGGCACGAAGGAGCCCGACAGGGCCCGAGCAAACCCGACAAGGCCCAACGGATCCCGACAGGGCCTGAGCAAACCTGACAGGGCCCGACGGAGCCCGACAGGGCACGAGCAAACCCGACAGGGCCTGACGGAGCCTGACAGGGCCTGAGCAAACCCGACAGGGCCCGAGCAAATCTGACAGGGCCTGACGGAGCCCGACAGGATGCGGGCAAACCCGACAGGTCGCGAGCAAACCCGACAGGGCCTGACAAGGCCTGACAGGGCCGGAGCAAACCCGACAGGGCCCGAGCAAACCTGATAGGGCATGAAGGAGCCCAACAGGGCCCGAGCAAACCCAACAAGGCCCAATGGATCCCGACAGGGCCCGAGCAAACCTTGAAGGGCCCGAGAGAACCTGACAGGGCCCGACGGAGCCCGACAGGGCGCGAGCAAACCCGACAGGGGCTGACAAGGCCCGACAGGGCCCGAGCAAACCCGACAGGACCCGCCAAAGCCTGATAGGGTCCGATGGAGCCCGACAGGGCTCGAGCAAACCCGACAGGGTCTGACGAAGCCTGACAGGGCTTCAGCAAAGCCGACATGGCCCGAGCAAGCCCGACAGGGCCCGACGGAGCCCGACAGAGCCCGAGGAAACCAGACAGGGCCCGAAGGAGCCCGACAGGGCCCGAGCAAACCCGACAGGGCCTGACGGAGCCTGACAGGGCCTGAGCAAACCCGACAGGGCAGAGCAAATCTGACAGGGCCTGACGGAGCCCGACAGGACGCGGGCAAACCCGACAGGTCCCGAGCAAACCCGTCAGGGCCTGACAAGGACTGACAGGGCCCGAGCAAACCCGACAGGGCCCGAGCAAACCTGATAGGGCACGAAGGAGCCCGACAGGGCCCGAGCAAACATGACAAGGCCCAATGGATCCCGACAGGGCCCGAGCAAACCTGACAGGGCCCGAGAGAACCTGACAGGGCCCGACGGAGCCCGACAGGGCGCGAGCAAACCCGACAGGGGCTGACAAGGCCCGACAGGGCCTGAGCAAACCCGACAGGACCCGCCAAAGCCTGATAGGGTCCGATGGAGCCCGACAGGGCCCGAGCAAACCCGACAGGGCCCGAGCAAACCTGACAGGGCTCGATGGAGCCCGACAGGGCCCGAGGAAACCCGACAGGGCGCGACGGAGCCTGACAGGGCCCGAGCAAACCCGACAGGGTTCGACAAAGCCCGACAGGGCCCGAGCAAACCCGACAGGGTCCGACGAAGCCTGACAGGGCTTCAGCAAACCCGACAGGGCCCGAGCAAACCCGACAGGGCCAGACGGAGCCCGACAGGGCCCGAGCAAACCAGACAGGGCCCGACAGAGCCCGACAGGGCCCGAGCAAACCCGACAGGGCCCGAGCAAACCCGACAGGGTTTGACAAAGCCTGACAGGGCTTGATGGAGCCCGACAGGGCCCGAGGAAACCCGACAGGGCTCGACGGAGCCCGATAGGGCCCGAGCAAACCCGACAGGGCCTGACGGAGCCCGACAGGGCCCGAGCAAACCCGAAAGGGCCCGACGAAGCCTGACAGGGCTCGATGGAGCCCGACAGGGCCCGAGGAAACCCGAAAGGGCCCGACGGAGCCCGATAGGGCCCGAGCAAACCCGACAGGGCCCGATGGAGCCCGACAGGGCTCGAGCAAACCCGACAGGGTCCGACGAAGCCTGACAGGGCTTCAGCAAACCCGACATGGCCCGAGCAAACCCGACAGGGCCCGACGGAGCCCGACAGAGCCCGAGGAAACCAGACAGGGCCCGACGGAGCCCGACAGGGCCCGAGCAAACCCGACAGGGCCCGACAGAGCCCGACAGGGCCCGAGCAAACCCGAAAGGGCCCGACGGAGCCTGACAGGGCTCGATGGAGCCAGACAGGGCCCGAGGAAACCCGACAGGGCCTGATTGAACCCGATAGGGCCCGAGCAAACACGACAGGGCCTGACAGAGCCTGACAGGGCCCGGGCAAACCCGACAGAGCACGCTGGTGCCCGACAGAGCCCGAGCAAACCCGACAGGGCCCGACAAGGCCCGACAGGGCCCGAGCAAACCTGACACGTCCTGACAAAGCCTGATAGGGCCCGACGGAGCCCGCCAGGGCCCGAGCAAACCCGAAAGAGCCCGACGGAGCCTGACAGGGCTCAGTGGAGTCCGACAGGGCCCGAGGAAACCCAACAGGGCCCGACGGAATCCGACAGGGCCTGAGCAAACCCGACAGGGCCCGAGCAAACCCGACAGGGCCCGAAGGAGCCTGACAAGGCCCGAGAAAACCTGACAGGGCTCGACGAAGCCTGACAGGGCCCGAGCACACTTGACAGGGTCCGACGAAGCCTGACAGGGCTTCAGAAAACCCGACAGGGCCCGAGCAAGCCGACAGGGCCCAACGGAGCCTGACAGGGCCCGAGGAAACCCGACAGGGCCCGACGGAGCCCGATAGGGCCCGAGCAAACCCGACAGGACCCGATGGAGCCCGACAGGGCTCGAGCAAACCCGACAGGGCCTGAGCAAATCCGACAGGGCCCGACGGAGCCCGACAGGGCCCGAGCAAACCCGAAAGGGCCTGACGGAGCCTGACAGGGCTCGATGGAGCCCGACAGGGCCCGAGGAAACGCGACAGGGCCCGACGGAGCCCGATAGGGCCCGAGCAAACCCGACAGGACCCGATGGAGCCCGACAGGGCTCGAGCAAACCCGACAGGGCCTGAGCAAATCCGACAGGGCCCGACGGAGCCCGACAGGGCCCGAGCAAACCCGAAAGGGCTTGACGGAGCCTGACAGGGCTCGATGGAGCCCGACAGGGCCCGAGGAAACCCGACAGGGCCCCACGGAGCCCGATAGGGCCCGAGCAAACTCGACAGGGCCTGATGGAGCCTGACAGGGCCCGGGCAAACCCGACAGGGCACGCTGGAGCCCGACAGAGCCCGAGCAAACCCGACAGGGCCCGACAAGGCCCGACAGGGCCCGAGCAAACCTGACAGGACCTGACAAAGCCTGACAGGGCCCGACGGAGCCCGACAGGGCCTGAGCAAACCCGAAAGAGCCCGACGGAGCCTGACAGGGCTCAATAGAGTCCGACAGGGCCCGAGGAAACCCGACAGGGCCCGACGGAACCCGAGAGGGCCCGACGCAACCCGAGAGGGCCCGAGGGAATCCGACAGGGCCCGACGGAGCCTGACAGGGCCCAAGCAAACCCGACAGGGCCCGACAGGGCCCGACAGGGCCCGACAGGACCCGAGCAAACCCGACAGGGCCTGAGCAAACCCGACAGGGTTCGACAAAGCCTGACAAAGCTCAATGGAGTCCGACAGGGCCCGAGCAAACCTGACACGGCTCGATGGAGCCCGACAGGGCCCGAGGAAACCCGACAGGGTGCGACGGAGCCTGACAGGGCCCGTGCAAACCCGACAGGGTTCGACGGAGCCCGACAGGGCCCGAGCAAACCCGACAGGGTCCGACGAAGCCTGACAGGGCTTCAGCAAAACCGACAGGGCCCGAGCAAACCCGACAGGGTCCGACGAAGCCTGACAGGGCTTCAGCAAACCCGACAGGGCCCGAGCAAACCCGACAGGGCCAGACGGAGCCCGACAGGGCCCGAGGAAACCAGACAGGGCCCGACAGAGCCCGACAGGGCCCGAGCAAACCCGACAGGGCCCGAGCAAACCCGACAGGGTTCGACAAAGCCTGACAGGGCTTGATGGAGCCCGACAGGGCCCGAGGAAACCCGACAGGGCCCGACGGAGCCTGACAGAGCCCGAGCAAACCCGACAGGGCTCGACGGAGCCCGATAGGGCCCGAGCAAACCCGACAGGGCCTGACGGAGCCTGATAGGGCCCGAGCAAACCCGAAAGGGCCCGACGAAGCCTGACAGGACTCGATGGAGCCCGACAGGGCCCGAGGAAACCCGAAAGGGCCCGACGGAGCCTGATAGGGCCCGAGCAAACCCGACAGGGCCCGATGGAGCCCGACAGGGCTCGAGCAAACCCGACAGGGTCCGACGAAGCCTGACAGGGCTTCAGCAAACCCGACATGGCCCGAGCAAACCCGACAGGGCCCGACGGAGCCCGACAGAGCCCGAGGAAACCAGACAGGGCCCGACGGAGCCCAACAGGGCCCGAGCAAACCCGACAGGGCCCGACAGAGCCCGACAGGGCCCGAGCAAACCCGAAAGGGCCCGACGGAGCCTGACAGGGCTCGATGGAGCCAGACAGGGCCCGAGGAAACCCGACAGGGCCTGATTGAACCCGATAGGGCCCGAGCAAACCCGACAGGGCCTGACGGAGCCTGACAGGGCCCGGGCAAACCCGACAGAGCACGCTGGTGCCCGACAGAGCCCGAGCAAACCCGACAGGGCCCGACAAGGCCCGACAGGGCCCGAGCAAACCTGACACGTCCTGACAAAGCCTGACAGGGCCCGACGGAATCCGACAGGGCCTGAGCAAACCCGACAGGGCCCGAGCAAACCCGACAGGGCCCGAAGGAGCCTGACAAGGCCCGAGAAAACCTGACAGGGCTCGAGGGAGCCTGACAGGGCCCGAGCACACTTGACAGGGTCCGACGAAGCCTGACAGGGCTTTAGAAAACCCGACAGGGCCCGAGCAAGCCGACAGCGCCCAACGGAGCCTGACAGGGCCCGAGGAAACCCGACAAGGCCCGACGGAGCCCGATAGGGCCCGAGCAAACCCGACAGGACCCGATGGAGCCCGACAGGGCTCGAGCAAACCCGACAGGGCCTGAGCAAATCCGACAGGGCCCGACGGAGCCCGACAGGGCCCGAGCAAACCCGAAAGGGCCCGACGGAGCCTGACAGGGCTCGATGGAGCCCGACAGGGCCCGAGGAAACCCGACAGGGCCCGACGGAGCCCGATAGGGCCCGAGCAAACCCGACAGGACCCGATGGAGCCCGACAGGGCTCGAGCAAACCCGACAGGGCCTGATCAAATCCGACAGGGCCCGACGGAGCCCGACAGGGCCCGAGCAAACCCGAAAGGGCTTGACGGAGCCTGACAGGGCTCGATGGAGCCCGACAGGGCCCGAGGAAACCCGACAGGGCCCCACGGAGCCCGATAGGGCCCGAGCAAACTCGACAGGGCCTGATGGAGCCTGACAGGGCCCGGGCAAACCCGACAGGGCACGCTGGAGCCCGACAGAGCCCGAGCAAACCCGACAGGGCCCGACAAGTCCCGACAGGGCCCGAGCAAACCTGACAGGACCTGACAAAGCCTGACAGGGCCCGACGGAGCCCGACAGGGCCTGAGCAAACCCGAAAGAGCCCGACGGAGCCTGACAGGGCTCAATAGAGTCCGACAGGGCCCGAGGAAACCCGACAGGGCCCGACGGAACCCGAGAGGGCCCGACGGAACCCGAGAGGGCCCGAGGGAATCCGACAGGGCCCGACGGAGCCTGACAGAGCGTGAGCAAACCCGACAGGGCCCGACAGGGCCCGACAGGGCCCGACAGGACCCGAGCAAACCCGACAGGGCCTGAGCAAACCCGACAGGGTTCGACAAAGCCTGACAAAGCTCGATGGAGCCCGACAGGGCCCGAGCAAACCCGACAGGACCCGACAGGGCCCGACAGGGCCCGACAGGACCCGAGCAAACCCGACAGGGCCCGCGCAAACCCGACAGGGCCCGAGCAAACCTGACAGGGCACGAAGGAGCCCGACAGGGCCCGAGCAAACCCGACAAGGCCCAACGGATCCCGACAAGGCCTGAGCAAACCTGACAGGGCCCGACGGAGCCCGACAGGGCACGAGCAAACCCGACAGGGCCTGACGGAGCCTGACAGGGCCCGAGCAAACCCGACAGGGCCCGAGCGAATCTGACAGGGGCCGACGGAGCCCGACAGGACGCGGGCAAACCCGACAGCTCCCGAGCAAAACCGACAGGGCCTGACAAGGCCCGACAGGGCCCGAGCAAACCTGACAGGGTTCGATGGAGCCCGACAGGGCCCGAGGAAACCCGATAGGGCCTGACGGAGCCTGACAGGGCCCGAGCAAACCCGACAGGGTTCGACAGAGACCGACAGGGCCCGAGCAAACCCGACAGGGTCGGACGAAGCCTGACAGGGCTTCAGCAAACCCGACAGGGCCCGACAAGGCCCGACAGGGCCCGAGCAAACCTGACAGGACCTGACAAAGCCTGACAGGGCCCGACGGAGCCCGACAGGGCCTGAGCAAACCCGAAAGAGCCCGACGGAGCCTGACAGGGCTCGATAGAGTCCGACAGGGCCCGAGGAAACCCGACAGGGCTCGACGGAACCCAAGAGGGCCCGACGGAACCCGAGAGGGCCCGAGGAAATCCGACAGGGCCCGACGGAGCCTGACAGGGCCCGAGCAAACCCGACAGGGCCCGACAGAGCCCGACAGGACCCGAGCAAACCCGACATGGCCCGAGCAAACCCGACAGGGTTCGACAAAGCCTGACAGGGCTCGATGGAGCCCGACAGGGCCCGAGGAAACCCGACAGAGCCCGACAGAGCCTGACAGGGCCCGAGCAAACCCGACAGGGCCCGAGCAAACCTGACAGGGCACGAAGGAGCCCGACAGGGCCCGAGCAAACCCGACAAGGCCCAACGGATCCCGACAGCGCCTGAGCAAACCTGACAGGGCCCGACGGAGCCCGACAGGGCACGAGCAAACCCGACAGGGCCTGACGGAGCCTGACAGGGCCCGAGCAAACCCGAAAGGGCCCGAGCGAATCTGACAGGGGCCGACGGAGCCCGACAGGACGCGGGCAAACCCGACAGGTCCCGAGCAAACCCGACAGGGCCTGACAAGGCCCGACAGGGCCCGAGCAAACCTGACAGGGCCTGACGGAGCCCGACAGGGCTCGAGCAAACCCGATAGGGCCTGACAGAGCCTGACAGGGCCCGAGCAAACCTTGAAGGGCCCGAGAGAACCTGACAGGGCCCGACGGAGCCCGACAGGGCGCGAGCAAACCTGACAGGGGCTGACAAGTCCCGACAGGGCCTGAGCAAACCCGACAGGACCCGCCAAAGCCTGATAGAGTTTGATGGAGCCCGACAGGGCCCGAGCAAACCCGACAGGGCCCGAGCAAACCTGACAGGGCTCGATGGAGCCCGACAGGGCCTGAGGAAACCCGACAGGGCCTGACGGAGCCCGACAGGGCCCGAGCAAACCCGAAAGGGCCCGACGAAGCCTGACAGGGCTCGATGGAGCCCGACAGGGCCCGAGGAAACCCGACAGGGCCCGACGGAGCCCGATAGGGCCCGAGCAAACCCGACAGGGCCCGATGGAGCCCGACAGGGCTCGAGCAAACCCGACAGGGTCCGACGAAGCCTGACAGGGCTTCAGCAAACCCGACATGGCCCGAGCAAACCCGACAGGGCCCGACGAAGCCCAACAGAGCCCGAGGAAACCAGTCAGGGCCCGACGGAGCCCGACAGGGCCCGAGCAAACCCGACAGGGCCCGAGCAAACCCGCCAGGGTTCGACAAAGCCTGACAGGGCTCGATGGAGCCCGACAGGGCCTGAGGAAACCCAACAGGGCCCGACGGAGCCTGACAGAGCCCGAACAAACCCGACAGGGCTCGACAGAGCCCGATAGGGCCCGAGCAAACCCGACAGGGCCTGACAGAGCCTGACAGGGCCCGAGCAAACCCGACAGGGCCCGAGCGAATCTGACAGGGCCCGACGGAGCCCGACAGGACGCGGGCAAACCCGACAGGTCCCGAGCAAACCCGACAGGGCCCGAGCAAACCCGCCAGGGTTCGACAAAGCCTGACAGGGCTTGATGGAGCCCGACAGGGCCTGAGGAAACCCAACAGGGCCCGACGGAGCCTGACAGAGCCCGAACAAACCCGACAGGGCTCGACAGAGCCCGATAGGGCCCGAGCAAACCCGACAGGGCCTGACAGAGCCTGACAGGGCCCGAGCAAACCCGACAGGGCCCGAGCGAATCTGACAGGGCCCGACGGAGCCCGACAGGGCGCGAGCAAACCCGACAGGGGCTGACAAGGCCCGACAGGGCCTGAGCAAACCCGACAGGACCCGATAAAGCCTGATAGAGTCCGATGGAGCCCGACAGGGCCCGAGCAAACCCGACAGGGCCCGAGCAAACCTGACAGGGCTCGTGGAGCCCGACAGGGCCCGAGGAAACCCAACAGGGCGCGACGGAGCCTGACAGGGCCCGAGCAAACCCGACAGGGTTTGTCGGAGCCCGACAGGGCCCGAGCAAACCCGACAGGGTTCGACGAAGCCTGACAGGGCTTCAGCAAACCCGACAGGGCCCGAGCAAATCCGACAGGGCCCGACGGAGCCCAACAGGGCCCGAGGAAACCAGACAGGGCCCGACAGAGCCCGACAGGGCCCGAACAAACCCGACAGGGCCCGAGCAAACCCGACAGGGTTCGACAAAGCCTGACAGAGCTTGATGGAGCCCGACAGGGCCCGAGGAAACCCGACAGGGCCCGACGGAGCCTGACAGAGCCCGAGCAAACCCGAAAGGGCCCGACGAAGCCGGACAGGGCTCGATGGAGACCGACAGGGCCCGAGGAAACTTGACAGGGCCTGACGGAGCCCGACAGGGCCCGAGCAAACTCGAAAGGGCCCGACGAAGCCTGACAGGGCTCGATGGAGCCCGACAGGGCCCGAGGAAACCCGACAGGGCCCGACGGAGCCCGATAAGGCCCGAGCAAACCCGACAGGGCCCGATGGAGCCCGACAGGGCTCGAGCAAACCCGACAGTGTCCGACGAAGCCTGACAGGGCTTCAGCAAACCCGACATGGCCTGAGCAAACCCGACAGGGCCCGACGGAGCCCAACAGAGCCCGAGGAAACCAGACAGGGCCCGCCGGAGCCCGACAGGGCCCGAGCAAACCCGACAGGGCCCGACGGAGCCCGACAGGGCCCGAGCAAACCCGAAAGGGCCCGACGGAGCCTGACAGGGCTCGATGGAGCCCGACAGGGCCCGAGGAAACCCGACAGGGCCTGATTGAGCCCGATAGGGCCCGAGCAACCCCGACAGGGCCTGACGGAGCCTGACAGGGCCCGGGCAAACCCGACAGGGCACGCTGGAGCCCGACAGAGCCCGAGCAAACCCGACAGGGCCCGACAAGGCCCGACAGGGCCCGAGCAAACCTGACAGGACCTGACAAAGCCTGACAGGGCCCGACGGAGCCCGGCAGGGCCCGAGAAAACGCGAAAGAGCCCGACGGAGCCTGACAGGGCTCAGTGGAGTCCGACAGGGCCCGAGGAAACCCGACAGGGCCCGACGGAACCCGACAGGGCCTGAGCAAACCCGACAGGGCCCGAGCAAACCCGACAGGGCCCGAAGGAGCCTGACAAGGCCCGAGAAAACCTGACAGGGCTCGACGGAGCCCGACATGGCCCGAGCACACTCGACAGGGTCCGACGAAGCCTGACAGGGCTTCAGAAAACCCAACAGGGCCCGAGCAAACCGCCAGGGCCCAAAGGAACCTGACAGGGCCTGAGGAAACCAGACAGGGCCCGACAGAGCCCGACAGGGCCCGAGCAAACCCGACAGGGCCTGAGCAAACCCGACAGGGTTCGACAAAGCCTGACAGGGCTCGATGGAGCCCGACAGGGCCCAAGGAAACCCGACAGGGCCCGACAGAGCCCGACAGTGCCCAAGCAAACCTGACAGGGCCCGACGGAGCCCGACAGGGCACGAGCAAACCAGACAGGGCCTGACGGAGCCTGACAGGGCCCGAGCAAACCCGACAGGGCTCGACGGAGCCTGACAGGGCCCGAGCAAACCCGACAGGGCCCGAGCAAACCTGACAAAGCTCGACGGAGCCTGACAGGGCCCGAGCAAACCTGACAGGGCCCGACGGAGCCCGACAGGGCACGAGCAAACAGACAGGGCCTGACGGAGCCTGACAGGGCCCGAGCAAACCCGACAGGGCTCGACGGAGCAAACCTGACAGGGCCCGAGCAAACCCGACAGGGCCCGAGCAAACCTGACAAAGCTCGACGGAGCCTGACAGGGCCCGAGCAAACCCGACAGGGCCCAACGGATCCCGACAGGGCCTGAGCAAACCTGACAGGGCCCGATGGAGCCCGACAGGGCGCGAGCAAACCTGACAGGGGCTGACAAGGCCCGACAGGGCCTGAGCAAACCCGACAGGACCCGCCAAAGCCTGATAGGGTCCGATGGAGCCCGACAGGGCCCGAGCAAACCCGACAGGGCCCGAGCAAACCTGACAGGGCTCGATGGATCCCGACAGGGCCCGAGGAAACCCGACAGGGCGCGACGGAGCCCGACAGGGCTCGAGCAAACCCGACAGGGTCCGACGAAGCCTGACAGGGCTTCAGCAAACCCGACAGGGCCCGAGCAAATCCGACAGGGCCCGACGGAGCCCGACAGGGCCCGAGGAAACCAGACAGGGCCCGACAGAGCCCGACAGGGCCCGAGCAAACGCGACAGGGCCCAAGCAAACCCGACAGGGTTAGACAAAGCCTGACAGGGCCCGACGGAGCCCGACAGGGCCCTAGCAAACCCGACAGGGCTTGACAAAGCCTGACAGGGCCCGAGCAAACCCGACAGGGCCCGAGCAAACCCGACAGGGCCCGACGGAGCCCGACAGGGCCCGAGCAAACCCGAAAGGGCCCGACGGAGCCTGACAGGGCTCGATGGAGCCCGACAGGGCCCGAGGAAACCCGACAGGGCTCGACGGAGCCCGATAGGGCCCGAGCAAACCTGACAGGGCCTGACGGAGCCCGACAGGGCCCGAGCAAACCCGAAAGGGCCCGACGAAGCCTGACAGGGCTCGATGGAGCCCGACAGGGCCAGAGGAAACCCGACAGGGCCCGACGGAGCCCGATAGGGCCCGAGCAAACCCGACAGGACCCGATGGAGCCCGACAGGGCTCGAGCAAACCCGACAGGGCCTGAGCAAATCCGACAGGGCCCGACGGAGCCCGACAGGGCCCGAGCAAACCCGAAAGGGCCCGACGGAGCCTGACAGGGCTCGATGGAGCCCGACAGGGCTCGAGGAAACCCGACAGGGCCCCACGGAGCCCGATAGGGCCCGAGCAAACCCGACAGGGCCTGATGGAGCCTGACAGGGCCCGGGCAAACCCCACAGGGCACGCTGGAGCCCGACAGAGCCCGAGCAAACCCGACAGGGCCCGACAAGGCCCGACAGGGCCCGAGCAAACCTGACAGGACCTGACAAAGCCTGACAGGGCCCGACGGAGCCCGACAGGGCCTGAGCAAACCCGAAAGAGCCCGACGGAGCCTGACAGGGCTCGATAGAGTCCGACAGGGCCCGAGCAAACCGACAGGGCCGGACGGAACCCAAGACGGCCCGACGGAACCCGAGAGGGCCTGAGGAAATCCGACAGGGCCCGACGGAGCCTGACAGGGCCCGAGCAAACCCGACAGGGCCCGACAGAGCCCGACAGGACCCGAGCAAACCCGACATGGCCCGAGCAAACCCGACAGGGTTCGTCAAAGCCTGACAGGGCTCGATGGAGCCCGACAGGGCCCGAGGAAACCCGACAGAGCCCGACAGAGCCTGACAGGGCCCGAGCAAACCCGACAGGGCCCGAGCAAACCTGACAGGGCACGAAGGAGCCCGACAGGGCCCGAGCAAACCCGACAAGGCCCAACGGATCCCGACAGGGCCTGAGCAAACCTGACAGGGCCCGACGGAGCCCGACAGGGCACGAGCAAACCCGACAGGGCCTGACGGAGCCTGACAGGGCCCGAGCAAACCTGAAAGGGCCCGAGCGAATCTGACAGGGCCCGACGGAGCCCGACAGGACGCGGGCAAACCCGACAGGTCCCGAGCAAACCCGGCAGGGCCTGACAAGGCCCGACAGGGCCCGAGCAAACCTGACAGGGCCTGACGGAGCCCGACAGGGCTCGAGCAAACCCGATAGGGCCTGACGGAGCCTGACAGGGCGCGAGCAAACCTGACAGGGGCTGACAAGGCCCGACAGGGCCTGAGCAAACCCGACAGGACCCGCCAAAGCCTGATAGGGTCCGATGGAGCCCGACAGGGCCCGAGCAAACCCGACAGGGCCCGAGCAAACCTGACAGGGCTCGATGGAGCCCGACAGGGCCCGAGGAAACCCGACAGGGCCTGACGGAGCCCGACAGGGCCCGAGCAAACCCGAAAGGGCCCGACGAAGCCTGACAGGGCTCGATGGAGCCCGACAGGGCCCGACGGAGCCCGATACGGCCCGAGCAAACCCGACAGGGCCCGATGGAGCCCGACAGGTCTCGACCAAACCCGACAGGGTCCGACGAAGCCTGACAGGGCTTCAGCAAACCCGACATGGCCCGAGCAAACCCGACAGGGCCCGACGAAGCCCAACAGAGCCCGAGGAAACCAGACAGGGCCCGACGGAGCCTGACAGGGCCCGAGCAAACCCGACAGGGCCCGAGCAAACCCGACAGGGTTCGACAAAGCCTGACAGGGCTTGATGGAGCCCGACAGGGCCTGAGGAAACCCAACAGGGCCCGACGGAGCCTGACAGAGCCCGAACAAACCCGACAGGGCTCGACAGAGCCCGATAGGGCCCGAGCAAACCCGACAAGGCCCAACGGATCCCGACAGGGCCTGAGCAAACCTGACAGGGCCCGACGGAGCCCGACAGGGCCCGAGCAAACCCGACAGGGCCCGAGCAAACCCGAAAGGGCCCGACGAAGCCGGACAGGGCTCGATGGAGCCCGACAGGGCCCGAGGAAACCCGACAGGGCCTGACGGAGCCCGACAGGGCCCGAGCAAACCCGAAAGGGCCCGACGAAGCCTGACAGGGCTCGATGGAGCCCGACAGGGCCCGAGGAAACCTGACAGGGCCCGACGGAGCCCGATAAGGCCCGAGCAAACCCGACAGGGCCCGATGGAGCCCGACAGGGCTCTAGCAAACCCGACAGTGTCCGACGAAGCCTGACAGGGCTTCAGCAAACCCGACATGGCCCGAGCAAACCCGACATGGCCCGAGCAAACCCGACAGGGCCCGACGGAGCCCAACAGAGCCCGAGGAAACCAGACAGGGCCCGACGGAGCCCGACAGGGCCCGAGCAAACCCGACAGGGCCCGACGGAGCCCGACAGGGCCCGAGCAAACCCGAAAGGGCCCGACGGAGCCTGACAGGGCTCGATGGAGCCCGACAGGGCCCGAGGAAACCCGACAGGGCCTGATTGAGCCCGATAGGGCCCGAGCAACCCCGACAGGGCCTGACGGAGCCTGACAGGGCCCGGGCAAACCCGACAGGGCACGCTGGAGCCCGACAGAGCCCGAGCAAACCCGACAGGGCCCGACAAGGCCCGACAGGGCCCGAGCAAACCTGACACGTCCTGACAAAGCCTGACAGGGCCCGACGGAGCCCGGCAGGGCCCGAGAAAACCCGAAAGAGCCCGACGGAGCCTGACAGGGCTCAGTGGAGTCCGACAGGGCCCGAGGAAACCCGACAGGGCCCGACGGAACCCGACAGGGCCTGAGCAAACCCGACAGGGTCCGAGCAAACCTGACAGGGCCCGACAAAGCCTGACAAGGCCCGAGAAAACCTGACAGGGCTCGACGGAGCCCGACAGGGCCCGAGCACACTCGACAGGGTCCGACGAAGCCTGACAGGGCTTCAGAAAACCCGACAGGGCCCGAGCAAACCGCCAGGGCCCAACGGAGCCCGACAGGGCCTGAGGAAACCAGACAGGGCCCGACAGAGCCCGACAGGGCCCGAGCAAACCCGACAGGGTTCGACAAAGCCTGACAGGGCTCGATGGAGCCCGACAGAGCCCAAGGAAACCCGACAGGGCCCGACAGAGCCCGACAGTGCCCAAGCAAACCTGACAGGGCCCGACGGAGCCCGACAGGTCCCGAGCAAACCCGACAGGGCCTGACAAGGCCCGACAGGGCCCGAGCAAACCTGACAGGGCCTGACGGAGCCCGACAGGGCTCGAGCAAACCCGATAGGGCCTGACGGAGCCTGACAGGGCCCGAGCAAACCTGACAGGGCCCGAGAGAACCTGACAGGGCCCGACGGAGCCCGACAGGGCGCGAGCAAACCCGACAGGGGCTGACAAGGCCCGACAGGGCCTGAGCAAACCCGACAGGACCCGATAAAGCCTGATAGAGTCCGATGGAGCCCGACAGGGCCCGAGCAAACCCGACAGGGCGCGACGGAGCCTGACAGGGCCCGAGCAAACCCGACAGGGTTTGTCGGAGCCCGACAGGGCCCGAGCAAACCCGACAGGGTTCGATGAAGCCTGACAGGGCTTCAGCAAACCCGACAGGGCCCGAGCAAATCCGACAGGGCCCGACGGAGCCCAACAGGGCCCGAGGAAACCAGACAGAGCCCGACAGAGCCCGACAGGGCCCGAGCAAACCCGACAGGGCTCGAGCAAACCCGACAGGGTTCGAAAAAGCCTGACAGGGCTTGATGGAGCCCGACAGGGCCCGAGGAAACCCGACAGGGCCTGACGGAGCCCGACAGGGCCCGAGCAAACCCGAAAGGGCCCGACGAAGCCTGACAGGGCTCGATGGAGCCCGACAGGGCCCGAGGAAACCTGACAGGGCCCGACGGAGCCCGATAAGGCCCGAGCAAACCCGACAGGGCTCGACGGGGCCCGACAGGGCTCTAGCAAACCCGACAATGTCCGACGAAGCCTGACAGGGCTTCAGCAAACCCGACATGGCCCAAGCAAACCCGACATGGCCCGAGCAAACCCGACAGGGCCCGACGGAGCCCAACAGAGCCCGAGGAAACCAGACAGGGCCCGACGGAGCCCGACAGGGCCCGAGCAAACCCGACATGGCCCGACGGAGCCTGACAGGGCCCGAGCAAACCCGAAAGGGCCCGACGGAGCCTGACAGGGCTCGATGGAGCCCGACAGGGCCCGAGGAAACCCGACAGGGCTGATTGAGCCCGATAGGGCCCGAGCAAACCCGACAGGGCCTGATGGAGCCTGACAGGGCCCGGGCAAACCCGACAGGGCACGCTGGAGCCCGACAGAGCCCGAGCAAACCCGACAGGGCCCGACAAGGCCCGACAGGGCCCGAGCAAACCTGAAACGTCCTGACAAAGCCTGACAGGGCCCGACGGAGCCCGGCAGGGCCCGAGAAAACCCGAAAGAGCCCGACGGAGCCTGACAGGGCTCAGTGGAGTCCGACAGGGCCCGAGGAAACCCGACAGGGCCCGACGGAACCCGACAGGGCCTGAGCAAACCCGACAGGGTCCGAGCAAACCTGACAGGGCCCGACAAAGCCTGACAAGGCCCGAGAAAACCTGACAGGGCTCGACGGAGCCCGACAGGGCCCGAGCACACTCGACAGGGTCCGACGAAGCCTGACAGGGCTTCAGAAAACCCGACAGGGCCCGAGCAAACCGCCAGGGCCCAACGGAGCCCGACAGGGCCTGAGGAAACCAGACAGGGCCCGACAGAGCCCGACAGGGCCCGAGCAAACCCGACAGGGTTCGACAAAGCCTGACAGGGCTCGATGGAGCCCGACAGAGCCCAAGGAAACCCGACAGGGCCCGACAGAGCCCGACAGTGCCCAAGCAAACCTGACAGGGCCCGACGGAGCCCGACAGGTCCCGAGCAAACCCGACAGGGCCTGACAAGGCCCGACAGGGCCCGAGCAAACCTGACAGGGCCTGACGGAGCCCGACAGGGCTCGAGCAAACCCGATAGGGCCTGACGGAGCCTGACAGGGCCCGAGCAAACCTGACAGGGCCCGAGAGAACCTGACAGGGCCCGACGGAGCCCGACAGGGCGCGAGCAAACCCGACAGGGGCTGACAAGGCCCGACAGGGCCTGAGCAAACCCGACAGGACCCGATAAAGCCTGATAGAGTCCGATGGAGCCCGACAGGGCCCGAGCAAACCCGACAGGGCGCGACGGAGCCTGACAGGGCCCGAGCAAACCCGACAGGGTTTGTCGGAGCCCGACAGGGCCCGAGCAAACCCGACAGGGTTCGATGAAGCCTGACAGGGCTTCAGCAAACCCGACAGGGCCCGAGCAAATCCGACAGGGCCCGACGGAGCCCAACAGGGCCCGAGGAAACCAGACAGAGCCCGACAGAGCCCGACAGGGCCCGAGCAAACCCGACAGGGCTCGAGCAAACCCGACAGGGTTCGAAAAAGCCTGACAGGGCTTGATGGAGCCCGACAGGGCCCGAGGAAACCCGACAGGGCCTGACGGAGCCCGACAGGGCCCGAGCAAACCCGAAAGGGCCCGACGAAGCCTGACAGGGCTCGATGGAGCCCGACAGGGCCCGAGGAAACCTGACAGGGCCCGACGGAGCCCGATAAGGCCCGAGCAAACCCGACAGGGCTCGACGGGGCCCGACAGGGCTCTAGCAAACCCGACAATGTCCGACGAAGCCTGACAGGGCTTCAGCAAACCCGACATGGCCCGAGCAAACCCGACATGGCCCGAGCAAACCCGACAGGGCCCGACGGAGCCCAACAGAGCCCGAGGAAACCAGACAGGGCCCGACGGAGCCCGACAGGGCCCGAGCAAACCCGACATGGCCCGACGGAGCCTGACAGGGCCCGAGCAAACCCGAAAGGGCCCGACGGAGCCTGACAGGGCTCGATGGAGCCCGACAGGGCCCGAGGAAACCCGACAGGGCTGATTGAGCCCGATAGGGCCCGAGCAAACCCGACAGGGCCTGATGGAGCCTGACAGGGCCCGGGCAAACCCGACAGGGCACGCTGGAGCCCGACAGAGCCCGAGCAAACCCGACAGGGCCCGACAAGGCCCGACAGGGCCCGAGCAAACCTGAAACGTCCTGACAAAGCCTGACAGGGCCCGACGGAGCCCGGCAGGGCCCGAGAAAACCCGAAAGAGCCGACGGAGCCTGACAGGGCTCAGTGGAGTCCGACAGGGCCCGAGGAAACCCGACAGGGCCCGACGGAACCCGACAGGGCCTGAGCAAACCCGACAGGGTCCGAGCAAACCTGACAGGGCCCGACAAAGCCTGACAGTGCCCAAGCAAACCTGACAGGGCCCGACGGAGCCCGACAGGTCCCGAGCAAACCCGACAGGGCCTGACAAGGCCCGACAGGGCCCGAGCAAACCTGACAGGGCCTGACGGAGCCCGACAGGACTCGAGGAAACCCGATAGGGCCTGACGGAGCCTGACAGGGCCCGAGCAAACCTGACAGGGCCCAAGAGAACCTGACAGGGCCCGACGGAGCCCGACAGGGCGCGAGCAAACCCGACAGGGGCTGACAAGGCCCGACAGGGCCTGAGCAAACCCGACAGGACCCGATAAAGCCTGATAGAGTCCGATGGAGCCCGACAGGGCCCGAGCAAACCCGACAGGGCCCGAGCAAACCTGACAGGGCTCGATGGAGCCCGACAAGGCCCGAGGAAACCCGACAGGGCGCGACGGAGCCTGACAGGGCCCGAGCAAACCCGACAGGGTTTGTCGGAGCCCGACAGGGCCCGAGCAAACCTGACAGGGTTCGACGAAGCCTGACAGGGCTTCAGCAAACCCGACAGGGCCCGAGGAAACCAGACAGAGCCCGACAGAGCCCGACAGGGCCCGAGCAAACCCGACAGGGCCCGAGCAAACCCGACAGGGTTCGAAAAAGCCTGACAGGGCTTGATGGAGCCCGACAGGGCCCGAGGAAACCCGACAGGGCCCGACGGAGCCTGACAGAGCCCGAGCAAACCCGAAAGGGCCCGACGAAGCCGGACAGGGCTCGATGGAGCCCGACAGGGCCCGAGGAAACCCGACAGGGCCTGACGGAGCCCGACAGGGCCCGAGCAAACCCGAAAGGGCCCGACGAAGCCTGACAGGGCTCGATGGAGCCCGACAGGGCCCGAGGAAACCTGACAGGGCCCGACGGAGCCCGATAAGGCCCGAGCAAACCCGACAGGGCCCGATGGAGCCCGACAGGGCTCTAGCAAACCCGACAGTGTCCGACGAAGCCTGACAGGGCTTCAGCAAACCCGACATGGCCCGAGCAAACCCGACATGGCCCGAGCAAACCCGACAGGGCCCGACGGAGCCCAACAGAGCCCGAGGAAACCAGACAGGGCCCGACGGAGCCCGACAGGGCCCGAGCAAACCCGACAGGGCCCGACGGAGCCCGACAGGGCCCGAGCAAACCCGAAAGGGCCCGACGGAGCCTGACAGGGCTCGATGGAGCCCGACAGGGCCCGAGGAAACCCGACAGGGCCTGATTGAGCCCGATAGGGCCCGAGCAACCCCGACAGGGCCTGACGGAGCCTGACAGGGCCCGGGCAAACCCGACAGGGCACGCTGGAGCCCGACAGAGCCCGAGCAAACCCGACAGGGCCCGACAAGGCCCGACAAGGCCCGAGCAAACCTGACACGTCCTGACAAAGCCTGACAGGGCCCGACGGAGCCCGGCAGGGCCCGAGAAAACCCGAAAGAGCCCGACGGAGCCTGACAGGGCTCAGTGGAGTCCGACAGGGCCCGAGGAAACCCGACAGGGCCCGACGGAACCCGACAGGGCCTGAGCAAACCCGACAGGGTCCGAGCAAACCTGACAGGGCCCGACAAAGCCTGACAAGGCCCGAGAAAACCTGACAGGGCTCGACGGAGCCCGACAGGGCCCGAGCACACTCGACAGGGTCCGACGAAGCCTGACAGGGCTTCAGAAAACCCGACAGGGCCCGAGCAAACCGCCAGGGCCCAACGGAGCCCGACAGGGCCTGAGGAAACCAGACAGGGCCCGACAGAGCCCGACAGGGCCCGAGCAAACCCGACAGGGTTCGACAAAGCCTGACAGGGCTCGATGGAGCCCGACAGGGCCCAAGGAAACCCGACAGGGCCCGACAGAGCCCGACAGTGCCCAAGCAAACCTGACAGGGCCCGACGGAGCCCGACAGGTCCCGAGCAAACCCGACAGGGCCTGACAAGGCCCGACAGGGCCCGAGCAAACCTGACAGGGCCTGACGGAGCCCGACAGGGCTCGAGCAAACCCGATAGGGCCTGACGGAGCCTGACAGGGCCCGAGCAAACCTGACAGGGCCCGAGAGAACCTGACAGGGCCCGACGGAGCCCGACAGGGCGCGAGCAAACCCGACAGGGGCTGACAAGGCCCGACAGGGCCTGAGCAAACCCGACAGGACCCGATAAAGCCTGATAGAGTCCGATGGAGCCCGACAGGGCCCGAGCAAACCCGACAGGGCCCGAGCAAACCTGACAGGGCTCGACGGAGCCCGACAGGGCCCGAGCACACTCGACAGGGTCCGACGAAGCCTGACAGGGCTTCAGAAAACCCGACAGGGCCCGAGCAAACCGCCAGGGCCCAACGGAGCCCGACAGGGCCTGAGGAAACCAGACAGGGCCCGACAGAGCCCGACAGGGCCCGAGCAAACCCGACAGGGTTCGACAAAGCCTGACAGGGCTCGATGGAGCCCGACAGAGCCCAAGGAAACCCGACAGGGCCCGACAGAGCCCGACAGTGCCCAAGCAAACCTGACAGGGCCCGACGGAGCCCGACAGGTCCCGAGCAAACCCGACAGGGCCTGACAAGGCCCGACAGGGCCCGAGCAAACCTGACAGGGCCTGACGGAGCCCGACAGGGCTCGAGCAAACCCGATAGGGCCTGACGGAGCCTGACAGGGCCCGAGCAAACCTGACAGGGCCCGAGAGAACCTGACAGGGCCCGACGGAGCCCGACAGGGCGCGAGCAAACCCGACAGGGGCTGACAAGGCCCGACAGGGCCTGAGCAAACCCGACAGGACCCGATAAAGCCTGATAGAGTCCGATGGAGCCCGACAGGGCCCGAGCAAACCCGACAGGGCGCGACGGAGCCTGACAGGGCCCGAGCAAACCCGACAGGGTTTGTCGGAGCCCGACAGGGCCCGAGCAAACCCGACAGGGTTCGATGAAGCCTGACAGGGCTTCAGCAAACCCGACAGGGCCCGAGCAAATCCGACAGGGCCCGACGGAGCCCAACAGGGCCCGAGGAAACCAGACAGAGCCCGACAGAGCCCGACAGGGCCCGAGCAAACCCGACAGGGCTCGAGCAAACCCGACAGGGTTCGAAAAAGCCTGACAGGGCTTGATGGAGCCCGACAGGGCCCGAGGAAACCCGACAGGGCCTGACGGAGCCCGACAGGGCCCGAGCAAACCCGAAAGGGCCCGACGAAGCCTGACAGGGCTCGATGGAGCCCGACAGGGCCCGAGGAAACCTGACAGGGCCCGACGGAGCCCGATAAGGCCCGAGCAAACCCGACAGGGCTCGACGGGGCCCGACAGGGCTCTAGCAAACCCGACAATGTCCGACGAAGCCTGACAGGGCTTCAGCAAACCCGACATGGCCCGAGCAAACCCGACATGGCCCGAGCAAACCCGACAGGGCCCGACGGAGCCCAACAGAGCCCGAGGAAACCAGACAGGGCCCGACGGAGCCCGACAGGGCCCGAGCAAACCCGACATGGCCCGACGGAGCCTGACAGGGCCCGAGCAAACCCGAAAGGGCCCGACGGAGCCTGACAGGGCTCGATGGAGCCCGACAGGGCCCGAGGAAACCCGACAGGGCTGATTGAGCCCGATAGGGCCCGAGCAAACCCGACAGGGCCTGATGGAGCCTGACAGGGCCCGGGCAAACCCGACAGGGCACGCTGGAGCCCGACAGAGCCCGAGCAAACCCGACAGGGCCCGACAAGGCCCGACAGGGCCCGAGCAAACCTGAAACGTCCTGACAAAGCCTGACAGGGCCCGACGGAGCCCGGCAGGGCCCGAGAAAACCCGAAAGAGCCCGACGGAGCCTGACAGGGCTCAGTGGAGTCCGACAGGGCCCGAGGAAACCCGACAGGGCCCGACGGAACCCGACAGGGCCTGAGCAAACCCGACAGGGTCCGAGCAAACCTGACAGGGCCCGACAAAGCCTGACAGTGCCCAAGCAAACCTGACAGGGCCCGACGGAGCCCGACAGGTCCCGAGCAAACCCGACAGGGCCTGACAAGGCCCGACAGGGCCCGAGCAAACCTGACAGGGCCTGACGGAGCCCGACAGGACTCGAGGAAACCCGATAGGGCCTGACGGAGCCTGACAGGGCCCGAGCAAACCTGACAGGGCCCAAGAGAACCTGACAGGGCCCGACGGAGCCCGACAGGGCGCGAGCAAACCCGACAGGGGCTGACAAGGCCCGACAGGGCCTGAGCAAACCCGACAGGACCCGATAAAGCCTGATAGAGTCCGATGGAGCCCGACAGGGCCCGAGCAAACCCGACAGGGCCCGAGCAAACCTGACAGGGCTCGATGGAGCCCGACAAGGCCCGAGGAAACCCGACAGGGCGCGACGGAGCCTGACAGGGCCCGAGCAAACCCGACAGGGTTTGTCGGAGCCCGACAGGGCCCGAGCAAACCTGACAGGGTTCGACGAAGCCTGACAGGGCTTCAGCAAACCCGACAGGGCCCGAGGAAACCAGACAGAGCCCGACAGAGCCCGACAGGGCCCGAGCAAACCCGACAGGGCCCGAGCAAACCCGACAGGGTTCGAAAAAGCCTGACAGGGCTTGATGGAGCCCGACAGGGCCCGAGGAAACCCGACAGGGCCCGACGGAGCCTGACAGAGCCCGAGCAAACCCGAAAGGGCCCGACGAAGCCGGACAGGGCTCGATGGAGCCCGACAGGGCCCGAGGAAACCCGACAGGGCCTGACGGAGCCCGACAGGGCCCGAGCAAACCCGAAAGGGCCCGACGAAGCCTGACAGGGCTCGATGGAGCCCGACAGGGCCCGAGGAAACCTGACAGGGCCCGACGGAGCCCGATAAGGCCCGAGCAAACCCGACAGGGCCCGATGGAGCCCGACAGGGCTCTAGCAAACCCGACAGTGTCCGACGAAGCCTGACAGGGCTTCAGCAAACCCGACATGGCCCGAGCAAACCCGACATGGCCCGAGCAAACCCGACAGGGCCCGACGGAGCCCAACAGAGCCCGAGGAAACCAGACAGGGCCCGACGGAGCCCGACAGGGCCCGAGCAAACCCGACAGGGCCCGACGGAGCCCGACAGGGCCCGAGCAAACCCGAAAGGGCCCGACGGAGCCTGACAGGGCTCGATGGAGCCCGACAGGGCCCGAGGAAACCCGACAGGGCCTGATTGAGCCCGATAGGGCCCGAGCAACCCCGACAGGGCCTGACGGAGCCTGACAGGGCCCGGGCAAACCCGACAGGGCACGCTGGAGCCCGACAGAGCCCGAGCAAACCCGACAGGGCCCGACAAGGCCCGACAGGGCCCGAGCAAACCTGACACGTCCTGACAAAGCCTGACAGGGCCCGACGGAGCCCGGCAGGGCCCGAGAAAACCCGAAAGAGCCCGACGGAGCCTGACAGGGCTCAGTGGAGTCCGACAGGGCCCGAGGAAACCCGACAGGGCCCGACGGAACCCGACAGGGCCTGAGCAAACCCGACAGGGTCCGAGCAAACCTGACAGGGCCCGACAAAGCCTGACAAGGCCCGAGAAAACCTGACAGGGCTCGACGGAGCCCGACAGGGCCCGAGCACACTCGACAGGGTCCGACGAAGCCTGACAGGGCTTCAGAAAACCCGACAGGGCCCGAGCAAACCGCCAGGGCCCAACGGAGCCCGACAGGGCCTGAGGAAACCAGACAGGGCCCGACAGAGCCCGACAGGGCCCGAGCAAACCCGACAGGGTTCGACAAAGCCTGACAGGGCTCGATGGAGCCCGACAGGGCCCAAGGAAACCCGACAGGGCCCGACAGAGCCCGACAGTGCCCAAGCAAACCTGACAGGGCCCGACGGAGCCCGACAGGTCCCGAGCAAACCCGACAGGGCCTGACAAGGCCCGACAGGGCCCGAGCAAACCTGACAGGGCCTGACGGAGCCCGACAGGGCTCGAGCAAACCCGATAGGGCCTGACGGAGCCTGACAGGGCCCGAGCAAACCTGACAGGGCCCGAGAGAACCTGACAGGGCCCGACGGAGCCCGACAGGGCGCGAGCAAACCCGACAGGGGCTGACAAGGCCCGACAGGGCCTGAGCAAACCCGACAGGACCCGATAAAGCCTGATAGAGTCCGATGGAGCCCGACAGGGCCCGAGCAAACCCGACAGGGCCCGAGCAAACCTGACAGGGCTCGATGGAGCCCGACAGGGCCCGAGGAAACCCGACAGGGCGCGACGGAGCCTGACAGGGCCCGAGCAAACCCGACAGGGTTTGTCGGAGCCCGACAGGGCCCGAGCAAACCCGACAGGGTTCGACGAAGCCTGACAGCGCTTCAGCAAACCCGACAGGGCCCGAGCAAATCCGACAGGGCCCGACGGAGCCCAACAGGGCCCGAGGAAACCAGACAGGGCCCGACAGAGCCCGACAGGGCCCGAGCAAACCCGACAGGGCCCGAGCAAACCCGACAGGGTTCGACAAAGCCTGACAGGGCTTGATGGAGCCCGACAGGGCCCGAGGAAACCCGACAGGGCCCGACGGAGCCTGACAGAGCCCGAGCAAACCCGAAAGGGCCCGACGAAGCCGGACAGGGCTCGATGGAGCCCGACAGGGCCCGAGGAAACCCGACAGGGCCTGACGGAGCCCGACAGGGCCCGAGCAAACCCGAAAGGGCCCGACGAAGCCTGACAGGGCTCGATGGAGCCCGACAGGGCCCGAGGAAACCTGACAGGGCCCGACGGAGCCCGATAAGGCCCGAGCAAACCCGACAGTGCCCGATGGAGCCCGACAGGGCTCTAGCAAACCCGACAGTGTCCGACGAAGCCTGACAGGGCTTCAGCAAACCCGACATGGCCCGAGCAAACCCGACATGGCCCGAGCAAACCCGACAGGGCCCGACGGAGCCCAACAGAGCCCGAGGAAACCAGACAGGGCCCGACGGAGCCCGACAGGGCCCGAGCAAACCCGACAGGGCCCGACGGAGCCCGACAGGGCCCGAGCAAACCCGAAAGGGCCCGACGGAGCCTGACAGGGCTCGATGGAGCCCGACAGGGCCCGAGGAAACCCGACAGGGCCTGATTGAGCCCGATAGGGCCCGAGCAACCCCGACAGGGCCTGACGGAGCCTGACAGGGCCCGGGCAAACCCGACAGGGCACGCTGGAGCCCGACAGAGCCCGAGCAAACCCGACAGGGCCCGACAAGGCCCGACAGGGCCCGAGCAAACCTGACACGTCCTGACAAAGCCTGACAGGGCCCGACGGAGCCCGGCAGGGCCCGAGAAAACCCGAAAGAGCCCGACGGAGCCTGACAGGGCTCAGTGGAGTCCGACAGGGCCCGAGGAAACCCGACAGGGCCCGACGGAACCCGACAGGGCCTGAGCAAACCCGACAGGGTCCGAGCAAACCTGACAGGGCCCGACAAAGCCTGACAAGGCCCGAGAAAACCTGACAGGGCTCGACGGAGCCCGACAGGGCCCGAGCACACTCGACAGGGTCCGACGAAGCCTGACAGGGCTTCAGAAAACCCGACAGGGCCCGAGCAAACCGCCAGGGCCCAACGGAGCCCGACAGGGCCTGAGGAAACCAGACAGGGCCCGACAGAGCCCGACAGGGCCCGAGCAAACCCGACAGGGTTCGACAAAGCCTGACAGGGCTCGATGGAGCCCGACAGGGCCCAAGGAAACCCGACAGGGCCCGACAGAGCCCGACAGTGCCCAAGCAAACCTGACAGGGCCCGACGGAGCCCGACAGGTCCCGAGCAAACCCGACAGGGCCTGACAAGGCCCGACAGGGCCCGAGCAAACCTGACAGGGACTGACGGAGCCCGACAGGGCTCGAGCAAACCCGATAGGGCCTGACGGAGCCTGACAGGGCCCGAGCAAACCTGACAGGGCCCGAGAGAACCTGACAGGGCCCGACGGAGCCCGACAGGGCGCGAGCAAACCCGACAGGGGCTGACAAGGCCCGACAGGGCCTGAGCAAACCCGACAGGACCCGATAAAGCCTGATAGAGTCCGATGGAGCCCGACAGGGCCCGAGCAAACCCGACAGGGCCCGAGCAAACCTGACAGGGCTCGATGGAGCCCGACAGGGCCCGAGGAAACCCGACAGGGCGCGACGGAGCCTGACAGGGCCCGAGCAAACCCGACAGGGTTTGTCGGAGCCCGACAGGGCCCGAGCAAACCCGACAGGGTTCGACGAAGCCTGACAGGGCTTCAGCAAACCCGACAGGGCCCGAGCAAATCCGACAGGGCCCGACGGAGCCCAACAGGGCCCGAGGAAACCAGACAGGGCCCGACAGAGCCCGACAGGGCCCGAGCAAACCCGACAGGGCCCGAGCAAACCCGACAGGGTTCGACAAAGCCTGACAGGGCTTGATGGAGCCCGACAGGGCCCGAGGAAACCCGACAGGGCCCGACGGAGCCTGACAGAGCCCGAGCAAACCCGAAAGGGCCCGACGAAGCCGGACAGGGCTCGATGGAGCCCGACAGGGCCCGAGGAAACCCGACAGGGCCTGACGGAGCCCGACAGGGCCCGAGCAAACCCGAAAGGGCCCGACGAAGCCTGACAGGGCTCGATGGAGCCCGACAGGGCCCGAGGAAACCTGACAGGGCCCGACGGAGCCCGATAAGGCCCGAGCAAACCCGACAGGGCCCGATGGAGCCCGACAGGGCCCGAGCAAACCCGACAGTGTCCGATGAAGCCTGACAGGGCTTCAGCAAACCCGACATGGCCCGAGCAAACCCGACAGGGCCCGACGGAGCCCGGCAGAGCCCGAGAAAACCCGAAAGAGCCCGACGGAGCCTGACAGGGCTCAGTGGAGTCCGACAGGGCCCGAGGAAACCCGACAGGGCCCGACGGAACCCGACAGGGCCTGAGCAAACCCGACAGGGTCCGAGCAAACCTGACAGGGCCCGACAAAGCCTGACAAGGCCCGAGAAAACCTGACAGGGCTCGACGGAGCCCGACAGGGCCCGAGCACACTCGACAGGGTCCGACGAAGCCTGACAGGGCTTCAGAAAACCCGACAGGGCCCGAGCAAACCGCCAGGGCCCAACGGAGCCCGACAGGGCCTGAGGAAACCAGACAGGGCCCGACAGAGCCCGACAGGGCCCGAGCAAACCCGACAGGGCCCGAGCAAACCCGACAGGGTTCGACAAAGCCTGACAGGGCTCGATGGAGCCCGACAGGGCCCAAGGAAACCCGACAGGGCCCGACAGAGCCCGACAGTGCCCAAGCAAACCTGACAGGGCCCGACGGAGCCCGACAGGTCCCGAGCAAACCCGACAGGGCCTGACAAGGCCCGACAGGGCCCGAGCAAACCTGACAGGGCCTGACGGAGCCCGACAGGGCTCGAGCAAACCCGATAGGGCCTGACGGAGCCTGACAGGGCCCGAGCAAACCTGACAGGGCCCGAGAGAACCTGACAGGGCCCGACGGAGCCCGACAGGGCGCGAGCAAACCCGACAGGGGCTGACAAGGCCCGACAGGGCCTGAGCAAACCCGACAGGACCCGATAAAGCCTGATAGAGTCCGATGGAGCCCGACAGGGCCCGAGCAAACCCGACAGGGCCCGAGCAAACCTGACAGGGCTCGATGGAGCCCGACAGGGCCCGAGGAAACCCGACAGGGCGCGACGGAGCCTGACAGGGCCCGAGCAAACCCGACAGGGTTTGTCGGAGCCCGACAGGGCCCGAGCAAACCCGACAGGGTTCGACGAAGCCTGACAGGGCTTCAGCAAACCCGACAGGGCCCGAGCAAATCCGACAGGGCCCGACGGAGCCCAACAGGGCCCGAGGAAACCAGACAGAGCCCGACAGAGCCCGACAGGGCCCGAGCAAACCCGACAGGGCCCGAGCAAACCCGACAGGGTTCGAAAAAGCCTGACAGGGCTTGATGGAGCCCGACAGGGCCCGAGGAAACCCGACAGGGCCCGACGGAGCCTGACAGAGCCCGAGCAAACCCGAAAGGGCCCGACGAAGCCGGACAGGGCTCGATGGAGCCCGACAGGGCCCGAGGAAACCCGACAGGGCCTGACGGAGCCCGACAGGGCCCGAGCAAACCCGAAAGGGCCCGACGAAGCCTGACAGGGCTCGATGGAGCCCGACAGGGCCCGAGGAAACCTGACAGGGCCCGACGGAGCCCGATAAGGCCCGAGCAAACCCGACAGGGCCCGATGGAGCCCGACAGGGCTCTAGCAAACCCGACAGTGTCCGACGAAGCCTGACAGGGCTTCAGCAAACCCGACATGGCCCGAGCAAACCCGACAGGGCCCGACGGAGCCCAACAGAGCCCGAGGAAACCAGACAGGGCCCGACGGAGCCCGACAGGGCCCGAGCAAACCCGACAGGGCCCGACGGAGCCCGACAGGGCCCGAGCAAACGCGAAAGGGCCCGACGGAGCCTGACAGGGCTCGATGGAGCCCGACAGGGCCCGAGGAAACCGGACAGGGCTCGACGGGGCCCGATAGGGCCCGAGCAAACCCGACAGGGCCTGACGGAGCCCGACAGGGCCCGAGCAAACCCGAAAGGGCCCGACGAAGCCTGACAGGGCTCGATGGAGCCCGACAGGGCCCGAGGAAACCCGACAGGGCCCGACGGAGCCCGATAGGGCCCGAGCAAACCCGACAGGACCCGATGGAGCCCGACAGGGCTCGAGCAAACCCGACAGGGCCTGAGAAAATCCGACAGGGCCCGACGGAGCCCGACAGGGCCCGAGCAAACCCGAAAGGGCCCGACGAAGCCGGACAGGGCTCGATGGAGCCCGACAGGGCCCGAGGAAACCCGACAGGGCCTGACAGAGCCCGACAGGGCCCGAGCAAACCCGAAAGGGCCCGACGAAGCCTGACAGGGCTCGATGGAGCCCGACAGGGCCCGAGGAAACCTGACAGGGCCCGACGGAGCCCAATAAGGCCCGAGCAAACCCGACAGGGCCCGATGGAGCCCGACAGGGCTCTAGCAAACCCGACAGTGTCCGACGAAGCCTGACAGGGCTTCAGCAAACCCGACATGGCCCGAGCAAACCCGACATGGCCCGAGCAAACCCGACAGGGCCCGACGGAGCCCAACAGAGCCCGAGGAAACCAGACAGGGCCCGACGGAGCCCGACAGGGCCCGAGCAAACCCGACAGGGCCCGACGGAGCCCGACAGGGCCCGAGCAAACCCGAAAGGGCCCGACGGAGCCTGACAGGGCTCGATGGAGCCCGACAGGGCCCGAGGAAACCCGACAGGGCCCCACGGAGCCCGATAGGGCCCGAGCAACCCCGACAGGGCCTGACGGAGCCTGACAGGGCCCGGGCAAACCCGACAGGGCACGCTGGAGCCCGACAGAGCCCGAGCAAACCCGACAGGGCCCGACAAGGCCCGACAGGGCCCGAGCAAACCTGACACGTCCTGACAAAGCCTGACAGGGCCCGACGGAGCCCGGCAGGGCCCGAGAAAACCCGAAAGAGCCCGACGGAGCCTGACAGGGCTCAGTGGAGTCCGACAGGGCCCGAGGAAACCCGACAGGGCCCGACGGAACCCGACAGGGCCTGAGCAAACCCGACAGGGTCCGAGCAAACCTGACAGGGCCCGACAAAGCCTGACAAGGCCCGAGAAAACCTGACAGGGCTCGACGGAGCCCGACAGGGCCCGAGCACACTCGACAGGGTCCGACGAAGCCTGACAGGGCTTCAGAAAACCCGACAGGGCCCGAGCAAACCGCCAGGGCCCAACGGAGCCCGACAGGGCCTGAGGAAACCAGACAGGGCCCGACAGAGCCCGACAGGGCCCGAGCAAACCCGACAGGGCCCGAGCAAACCCGACAGGGTTCGACAAAGCCTGACAGGGCTCGATGGAGCCCGACAGGGCCCAAGGAAACCCGACAGGGCCCGACAGAGCCCGACAGTGCCCAAGCAAACCTGACAGGGCCCGACGGAGCCCGACAGGTCCCGAGCAAACCCGACAGGGCCTGACAAGGCCCGACAGGGCCCGAGCAAACCTGACAGGGCCTGACGGAGCCCGACAGGGCTCGAGCAAACACGATAGGGCCTGACGGAGCCTGACAGGGCCCGAGCAAACCTGACAGGGCCCGAGAGAACCTGACAGGGCCCGACGGAGCCCGACAGGGCGCGAGCAAACCCGACAGGGGCTGACAAGGCCCGACAGGGCCTGAGCAAACCCGACAGGACCCGATAAAGCCTGATAGAGTCCGATGGAGCCCGACAGGGCCCGAGCAAACCCGACAGGGCCCGAGCAAACCTGACAGGGCTCGATGGAGCCCGACAGGGCCCGAGGAAACCCGACAGGGCGCGACGGAGCCTGACAGGGCCCGAGCAAACCCGACAGGGTTTGTCGGAGCCCGACAGGGCCCGAGCAAACCCGACAGGGTTCGACGAAGCCTGACAGGGCTTCAGCAAACCCGACAGGGCCCGAGCAAATCCGACAGGGCCCGACGGAGCCCAACAGGGCCCGAGGAAACCAGACAGAGCCCGACAGAGCCCGACAGGGCCCGAGCAAACCCGACAGGGCCCGAGCAAACCCGACAGGGTTCGAAAAAGCCTGACAGGGCTTGATGGAGCCCGACAGGGCCCGAGGAAACCCGACAGGGCCCGACGGAGCCTGACAGAGCCCGAGCAAACCCGAAAGGGCCCGACGAAGCCGGACAGGGCTCGATGGAGCCCGACAGGGCCCGAGGAAACCCGACAGGGCCTGACGGAGCCCGACAGGGCCCGAGCAAACCCGAAAGGGCCCGACGAAGCCTGACAGGGCTCGATGGAGCCCGACAGGGCCCGAGGAAACCTGACAGGGCCCGACGGAGCCCGATAAGGCCCGAGCAAACCCGACAGGGCTTGATGGAGCCCGACAGGGCTCTAGCAAACCCGACAGTGTCCGACGAAGCCTGACAGGGCTTCAGCAAACCCGACATGGCCCGAGCAAACCCGACAGGGCCCGACGGAGCCCAACAGAGCCCGAGGAAACCAGACAGGGCCCGACGGAGCCCGACAGGGCCCGAGCAAACCCGACAGGGCCCGACGGAGCCCGACAGGGCCCGAGCAAACCCGACAGGGCCCGACGGAGCCTGACAGGGCTCGATGGAGCCCGACAGGGCCCGAGGAAACCCGACAGGGCCTGACGGAGCCTGACAGGGCCCGGGCAAACCCGACAGGGCACGCTGGAGCCCGACAGAGCCCGAGCAAACCCGACAGGGCCCGACAAGGCCCGACAGGGCCCGAGCAAACCTGACACGTCCTGACAAAGCCTGACAGGGCCCGACGGAGCCCGGCAGGACCCGAGAAAACCCGAAAGAGCCCGACGGAGCCTGACAGGGCTCAGTGGAGTCCGACAGGGCCCGAGGAAACCCGACAGGGCCCGACGGAACCCGACAGGGCCTGAGCAAACCCGACAGGGTCCGAGCAAACCCGACAGGGCCCGACAAAGCCTGACAAGGCCCGAGAAAACCTGACAGGGCTCGACGGAGCCCGACAGGGCCCGAGCACACTCGACAGGGTCCGACGAAGCCTGACAGGGCTTCAGAAAACCCGACAGGGCCCGAGCAAACCGCAAGGGCCCAACGGAGCCCGACAGGGTCTGAGGAAACCAGACAGGGCCCGACAGAGCCCGACAGGGCCCGAGCAAACCCGACAGGGCCCGAGCAAACCCGACAGTGTTCGACAAAGCCTGACAGGGCTCGATGGAGCCCGACAGGGCCCAAGGAAACCCGACAGGGCCCGACAGAGCCCGACAGTGCCCAAGCAAACCTGACAGGGCCCGACGGAGCCCGACAGGGCACGAGCAAACCAGACAGGGCCTGACGGAGCCTGACAGGGCCCGAGCAAACCCGACAGGGCTCGACGGAGCCTGACAGGGCCCGAGCAAACCCGACAGGGCCCAACGGATCCCGACAGGGCCTGAGCAAACCAGACAGGGCCTGACGGAGCCTGACAGGGCCCGAGCAAACCTGACAAAGCTCGACGGAGCCTGACAGGGCCCGAGCAAACCCGACAGGGCCCGAGCAAACCTGACAGGGCACGAAGGAGCCCGACAGGGCCCGAGCAAACCCGACAGGGCCCAACGGATCCCGACAGGGCCTGAGCAAACCTGACAGGGCCCGATGGAGCCCGACAGGGCGCGAGCAAACCTGACAGGGGCTGACAAGGCCCGACAGGGCCTGAGCAAACCCGACAGGACCCGCCAAAGCCTGATAGGGTCCGATGGAGCCCGACAGGGCCCGAGCAAACCTGACAGGGCCCGAGCAAACCTGACAAGGCTCGATGGAGCCCGACAGGGCCCGAGGAAACCCGACAGGGTTCGACGGAGCCCGACAGGGCTCGAGCAAACCCGACAGGGTCCGACGAAGCCTGACAGGGCTTCAGCAAACCCGACAGGGCCCGAGCAAATCCGACAGGGCCCAACGGAGCCCGACAGGGCCCGAGGAAACCAGACAGGGCCCGACAGAGCCCGACAGGGCCCGAGCAAATGCGACAGGGCCCGAGCAAACCCGACAGGGTTAGACAAAGCCTGACAGGGCCCGACGGAGCCCGACAGGGCCCTAGCAAACCCGACAGGGCTTGACAAAGCCTGACAGGGCCCGAGCAAACCCGACAGGGCCCGAGCAAACCCGACAGGGCCCGACGGAGCCCGACAGGGCCCGAGCAAACCCGAAAGGGCCCGACGGAGCCTGACAGGGCTCGATGGAGCCCGACAGGGCCCGAGGAAACCGGACAGGGCTCGACGGGGCCCGACAGGGCCCGAGCAAACCCGACAGGGCCTGACGGAGCCCGACAGGGCCCGAGCAAACCCGAAAGGGCCCGACGAAGCCTGACAGGGCTCGATGGAGCCCGACAGGGCCCGAGGAAACCCGACAGGGCCCGACGGAGCCCGATAGGGCCCGAGCAAACCCGACAGGACCCGATGGAGCCCGACAGGGCTCGAGCAAACCCGACAGGGCCTGATCAAATCCGACAGGGCCCGACGGAGCCCGACAGGGCCCGAGCAAACCCGAAAGGGCCCGACGGAGCCTGACAGGGCTCGATGGAGCCCGACAGGGCCCGAGGAAACCCGACAGGGCCCCACGGAGCCCGACAGGGCCCGAGCAAACCCGACAGGGCCTGATGGAGCCTGACAGGGCCCGGGCAAACCCCACAGGGCACGCTGGAGCCCGACAGAGCCCGAGCAAACCCAACAGGGCCCGACAAGGCCCGACAGGGCCCGAGCAAACCTGACAGGACCTGACAAAGCCTGACAGGGCTCGACGGAGCCCGACAGGGCCCGAGCACACTCGACAGGGTCCGACGAAGCCTGACAGGGCTTCAGAAAACCCGACAGGGCCCGAGCAAACCGCAAGGGCCCAACGGAGCCCGACAGGGCCTGAGGAAACCAGACAGGGCCCGACAGAGCCCGACAGGGCCCGAGCAAACCCGACAGGGCCCGAGCAAACCCGACAGTGTTCGACAAAGCCTGACAGGGCTCGATGGAGCCCGACAGGGCCCAAGGAAACCCGACAGGGCCCGACAGAGCCCGACAGTGCCCAAGCAAACCTGACAGGGCCCGACGGAGCCCGACAGGGCACGAGCAAACCAGACAGGGCCTGACGGAGCCTGACAGGGCCCGAGCAAACCCGACAGGGCTCGACGGAGCCTGACAGGGCCCGAGCAAACCCGACAGGGCCCAACGGATCCCGACAGGGCCTGAGCAAACCAGACAGGGCCTGACGGAGCCTGACAGGGCCTGAGCAAACCAGACAGGGCCTGACGGAGCCTGACAGGGCCCGAGCAAACCTGACAAAGCTCGACGGAGCCTGACAGGGCCCGAGCAAACCCGACAGGGCCCGAGCAAACCTGACAGGGCACGAAAGAGCCCGACAGGGCCCGAGCAAACCCGACAGGGCCCAACGGATCCCGACAGGGCCTGAGCAAACCTGACAGGGCCCGATGGAGCCCGACAGGGCGCGAGCAAACCTGACAGGGGCTGACAAGGCCCGACAGGGCCTGAGCAAACCCGACAGGACCCGCCAAAGCCTGATAGGGTCCGATGGAGCCCGACAGGGCCCGAGCAAACCTTACAGGGCCCGAGCAAACCTGACAAGGCTCGATGGAGCCCGACAGGGCCCGAGGAAACCCGACAGGGTTCGACGGAGCCCGACAGGGCTCGAGCAAACCCGACAGGGTCCGACGAAGCCTGACAGGGCTTCAGCAAACCCGACAGGGCCCGAGCAAATCCGACAGGGCCCAACGGAGCCCGACAGGGCCCGAGGAAACCAGACAGGGCCCGACAGAGCCCGACAGGGCCCGAGCAAACGCGACAGGGCCCGAGCAAACCCGACAGGGTTAGACAAAGCCTGACAGGGCCCGACGGAGCCCGACAGGGCCCTAGCAAACCCGACAGGGCTTGACAAAGCCTGACAGGGCCCGAGCAAACCCGACAGGGCCCGAGCAAACCCGACAGGGCCCGACGGAGCCCGACAGGGCCCGAGCAAACCCGAAAGGGCCCGACGGAGCCTGACAGGGCTCGATGGAGCCCGACAGGGCCCGAGGAAACCGGACAGGGCTCGACGGGGCCCGATAGGGCCCGAGCAAACCCGACAGGGCCTGACGGAGCCCGACAGGGCCCGAGCAAACCCGAAAGGGCCCGACGAAGCCTGACAGGGCTCGATGGAGCCCGACAGGGCCCGAGGAAACCCGACAGGGCCCGACGGAGCCCGATAGGGCCCGAGCAAACCCGACAGGACCCGATGGAGCCCGACAGGGCTCGAGCAAACCCGACAGGGCCTGATCAAATCCGACAGGGCCCGACGGAGCCCGACAAGGCCCGAGCAAACCCGAAAGGGCCCGACGGAGCCTGACAGGGCTCGATGGAGCCCGACAGGGCCCGAGGAAACCCGACAGGGCCCCACGGAGTCCGATAGGGCCCGAGCAAACCCGACAGGGCCTGATGGAGCCTGACAGGGCCCGGGCAAACCCCACAGGGCACGCTGGAGCCCGACAGAGCCCGAGCAAACCCAACAGGGCCCGACAAGGCCCGACAGGGCCCGAGCAAACCTGACAGGACCTGACAAAGCCTGACAGGGCTCGACGGAGCCCGACAGGGCCCGAGCACACTCGACAGGGTCCGACGAAGCCTGACAGGGCTTCAGAAAACCCGACAGGGCCCGAGCAAACCGCAAGGGCCCAACGGAGCCCGACAGGGCCTGAGGAAACCAGACAGGGCCCGACAGAGCCCGACAGGGCCCGAGCAAACCCGACAGGGCCCGAGCAAACCCGACAGTGTTCGACAAAGCCTGACAGGGCTCGATGGAGCCCGACAGGGCCCAAGGAAACCCGACAGGGCCCGACAGAGCCCGACAGTGCCCAAGCAAACCTGACAGGGCCCGACGGAGCCCGACAGGGCACGAGCAAACCAGACAGGGCCTGACGGAGCCTGACAGGGCCCGAGCAAACCCGACAGGGCTCGACGGAGCCTGACAGGGCCCGAGCAAACCCGACAGGGCCCAACGGATCCCGACAGGGCCTGAGCAAACCAGACAGGGCCTGACGGAGCCTGACAGGGCCCGAGCAAACCTGACAAAGCTCGACGGAGCCTGACAGGGCCCGAGCAAACCCGAAAGGGCCCGAGCAAACCTGACAGGGCACGAAGGAGCCCGACAGGGCCCGAGCAAACCCGACAGGGCCCAACGGATCCCGACAGGGCCTTAGCAAACCTGACAGGGCCCGATGGAGCCCGACAGGGCGCGAGCAAACCTGACAGGGGCTGACAAGGCCCGACAGGGCCTGAGCAAACCCGACAGGACCCGCCAAAGCCTGATAGGGTCCGATGGAGCCCGACAGGGCCCGAGCAAACCTGACAGGGCCCGAGCAAACCTGACAAGGCTCGATGGAGCCCGACAGGGCCCGAGGAAACCCGACAGGGTTCGACGGAGCCCGACAGGGCTCGAGCAAACCCGACAGGGTCCGACGAAGCCTGACAGGGCTTCAGCAAACCCGACAGGGCCCGAGCAAATCCGACAGGGCCCAACGGAGCCCGACAGGGCCCGAGGAAACCAGACAGGGCCCGACAGAGCCCGACAGGGCCCGAGCAAACGCGACAGGGCCCGAGCAAACCCAACAGGGTTAGACAAAGCCTGACAGGGCCCGACGGAGCCCGACAGGGCCCTAGCAAACCCGACAGGGCTTGACAAAGCCTGACAGGGCCCGAGCAAACCCGACAGGGCCCGAGCAAACCCGACAGGGCCCGACGGAGCCCGACAGGGCCCGAGCAAACCCGAAAGGGCCCGACGGAGCCTGACAGGGCTCGATGGAGCCCGACAGGGCCCGAGGAAACCGGACAGGGCTCGACGGGGCCCGATAGGGCCCGAGCAAACCCGACAGGGCCTGACGGAGCCCGACAGGGCCCGAGCAAACCCGAAAGGGCCCGACGAAGCCTGACAGGGCTCGATGGAGCCCGACAGGGCCCGAGGAAACCCGACAGGGCCCGACGGAGCCCGATAGGGCCCGAGCAAACCCGACAGGACCCGATGGAGCCCGACAGGGCTCGAGCAAACCCGACAGGGCCTGAGAAAATCCGACAGGGCCCGACGGAGCCCGACAGGGCCCGAGCAAACCCGAAAGGGCCCGACGAAGCCGGACAGGGCTCGATGGAGCCCGACAGGGCCCGAGGAAACCCGACAGGGCCTGACGGAGCCCGACAGGGCCCGAGCAAACCCGAAAGGGCCCGACGAAGCCTGACAGGGCTCGATGGAGCCCGACAGGGCCCGAGGAAACCTGACAGGGCCCGACGGAGCCCGATAAGGCCCGAGCAAACCCGACAGGGCCCGATGGAGCCCGACAGGGCTCTAGCAAACCCGACAGTGTCCGACGAAGCCTGACAGGGCTTCAGCAAACCCGACATGGCCCGAGCAAACCCGACAGGGCCCGACGGAGCCCAACAGAGCCCGAGGAAACCAGACAGGGCCCGACGGAGCCCGACAGGGCCCGAGCAAACCCGACAGGGCCCGACGGAGCCCGACAGGGCCCGAGCAAACCCGAAAGGGCCCGACGGAGCCGGACAGGGCTCGATGGAGCCCGACAGGGCCCGAGGAAACCCGACAGGGCCCCACGGAGCCCGATAGGGCCCGAGCAACCCCGACAGGGCCTGACGGAGCCTGACAGGGCCCGGGCAAACCCGACAGGGCACGCTGGAGCCCGACAGAGCCCGAGCAAACCCGACAGGGCCCGACAAGGCCCGACAGGGCCCGAGCAAACCTGACACGTCCTGACAAAGCCTGACAGGGCCCGACAGAGCCCGGCAGGGCCCGAGAAAACCCGAAAGAGCCCGACGGAGCCTGACAGGGCTCAGTGGAGTCCGACAGGGCCCGAGGAAACCCGACAGGGCCCGACGGAACCCGACAGGGCCTGAGCAAACCCGACAGGGTCCGAGCAAACCTGACAGGGCCCGACAAAGCCTGACAAGGCCCGAGAAAACCTGACAGGGCCCGACAGAGCCCGACAGGGCCCGAGCAAACGCGACAGGGCCCGAGCAAACCCGACAGGGTTAGACAAAGCCTGACAGGGCCCGACGGAGCCCGACAGGGCCCTAGCAAACCCGACAGGGCTTGACAAAGCCTGACAGGGCCCGAGCAAACCCGACAGGGCCCGAGCAAACCCGACAGGGCCCGACGGAGCCCGACAGGGCCCGAGCAAACCCGAAAGGGCCCAACGGAGCCTGACAGGGCTCGATGGAGCCCGACAGGGCCCGAGGAAACCGGACAGGGCTCGACGGGGCCCGATAGGGCCCGAGCAAACCCGACAGGGCCTGACGGAGCCCGACAGGGCCCGAGCAAACCCGAAAGGGCCCGACGAAGCCTGACAGGGCTCGATGGAGCCCGACAGGGCCCGAGGAAACCCGACAGGGCCCGACGGAGCCCGATAGGGCCCGAGCAAACCCGACAGGACCCGATGGAGCCCGACAGGGCTCGAGCAAACCCGACAGGGCCTGATCAAATCCGACAGGGCCCGACGGAGCCCGACAAGGCCCGAGCAAACCCGAAAGGGCCCGACGGAGCCTGACAGGGCTCGATGGAGCCCGACAGGGCCCGAGGAAACCCGACAGGGCCCCACGGAGTCCGATAGGGCCCAAGCAAACCCGACAGGGCCTGATGGAGCCTGACAGGGCCCGGGCAAACCCCACAGGGCACGCTGGAGCCCGACAGAGCCCGAGCAAACCCAACAGGGCCCGACAAGGCCCGACAGGGCCCGAGCAAACCTGACAGGACCTGACAAAGCCTGACAGGGCTCGACGGAGCCCGACAGGGCCCGAGCACACTCGACAGGGTCCGACGGAGCCTGACAGGGCTTCAGAAAACCCGACAGGGCCCGAGCAAACCGCAAGGGCCCAACGGAGCCCGACAGGGCCTGAGGAAACCAGACAGGGCCCGACAGAGCCCGACAGGGCCCGAGCAAACCCGACAGGGCCCGAGCAAACCCGACAGTGTTCGACAAAGCCTGACAGGGCTCGATGGAGCCCGACAGGGCCCAAGGAAACCCGACAGGGCCCGACAGAGCCCGACAGTGCCCAAGCAAACCTGACAGGGCCCGACGGAGCCCGACAGGGCACGAGCAAACCAGACAGGGCCTGACGGAGCCTGACAGGGCCCGAGCAAACCCGACAGGGCCCAACGGATCCCGACAGGGCCTGAGCAAACCAGACAGGGCCTGACGGAGCCTGACAGGGCCCGAGCAAACCTGACAAAGCTCGACGGAGCCTGACAGGGCCCGAGCAAACCCGAAAGGGCCCGAGCAAACCTGACAGGGCACGAAGGAGCCCGACAGGGCCCGAGCAAACCCGACAGGGCCCAACGGATCCCGACAGGGCCTTAGCAAACCTGACAGAACCCGATGGAGCCCGACAGGGCGCGAGCAAACCTGACAGGGGCTGACAAGGCCCGACAGGGCCTGAGCAAACCCGACAGGACCCGCCAAAGCCTGATAGGGTCCGATGGAGCCCAACAGGGCCCGAGCAAACCTGACAGGGCCCGAGCAAACCTGACAAGGCTCGATGGAGCCCGACAGGGCCCGAGGAAACCCGACAGGGTTCGACGGAGCCCGACAGGGCTCGAGCAAACCCGACAGGGTCCGACGAAGCCTGACAGGGCTTCAGCAAACCCGACAGGGCCCGAGCAAATCCGACAGGGCCCAACGGAGCCCGACAGGGCCCGAGGAAACCAGACAGGGCCCGACAGAGCCCGACAGGGCCCGAGCAAACGCGACAGGGCCCGAGCAAACCCAACAGGGTTAGACAAAGCCTGACAGGGCCCGACGGAGCCCGACAGGGCCCTAGCAAACCCGACAGGGCTTGACAAAGCCTGACAGGGCCCGAGCAAACCCGACAGGGCCCGAGCAAACCCGACAGGGCCCGACGGAGCCCGACAGGGCCCGAGCAAACCCGAAAGGGCCCGACGAAGCCTGACAGGGCTCGATGGAGCCCGACAGGGCCCGAGGAAACCCGACAGGGCCCGACGGAGCCCGATAGGGCCCGAGCAAACCCGACAGGACCCGATGGAGCCCGACAGGGCTCGAGCAAACCCGACAGGGCCTGAGAAAATCCGACAGGGCCCGACGGAGCCCGACAGGGCCCGAGCAAACCCGAAAGGGCCCGACGAAGCCGGACAGGGCTCGATGGAGCCCGACAGGGCCCGAGGAAACCCGACAGGGCCTGACGGAGCCCGACAGGGCCCGAGCAAACCCGAAAGGGCCCGACGAAGCCTGACAGGGCTCGATGGAGCCCGACAGGGCCCGAGGAAACCTGACAGGGCCCGACGGAGCCCGATAAGGCCCGAGCAAACCCGACAGGGCCCGATGGAGCCCGACAGGGCTCTAGCAAACCCGACAGTGTCCGACGAAGCCTGACAGGGCTTCAGCAAACCCGACATGGCCCGAGCAAACCCGACAGGGCCCGACGGAGCCCAACAGAGCCCGAGGAAACCAGACAGGGCCCGACGGAGCCCGACAGGGCCCGAGCAAACCCGACAGGGCCCGACGGAGCCCGACAGGGCCCGAGCAAACCCGAAAGGGCCCGACGGAGCCTGACAGGGCTCGATGGAGCCCGACAGGGCCCGAGGAAACCCGACAGGGACCCACGGAGCCCGATAGGGCCCGAGCAACCCCGACAGGGCCTGACGGAGCCTGACAGGGCCCGGGCAAACCCGACAGGGCACGCTGGAGCCCGACAGAGCCCGAGCAAACCCGACAGGGCCCGACAAGGCCCGACAGGGCCCGAGCAAACCTGACACGTCCTGACAAAGCCTGACAGGGCCCGACGGAGCCCGGCAGGGCCCGAGAAAACCCGAAAGAGCCCGACGGAGCCTGACAGGGCTCAGTGGAGTCCGACAGGGCCCGAGGAAACCCGACAGGGCCCGACGGAACCTGACAGGGCCTGAGCATACCCGACAGGGTCCGAGCAAACCTGACAGGGCCCGACAAAGCCTGACAAGGCCCGAGAAAACCTGACAGGGCTCGACGGAGCCCGACAGGGCCCGAGCACACTCGACAGGGTCCGACGAAGCCTGACAGGGCTTCAGAAAACCCGACAGGGCCCGAGCAAACCGCCAGGGCCCAACGGAGCCCGACAGGGCCTGAGGAAACCAGACAGGGCCCGACAGAGCCCGACAGGGCCCGAGCAAACCCGACAGGGCCCGAGCAAACCCGACAGGGTTCGACAAAGCCTGACAGGGCTCGATGGAGCCCGACAGGGCCCAAGGAAACCCGACAGGGCCCGACAGAGCCCGACAGTGCCCAAGCAAACCTGACAGGGCCCGACGGAGCCCGACAGGTCCCGAGCAAACCCGACAGGGCCTGACAAGGCCCGACAGGGCCCGAGCAAACCTGACAGGGCCTGACGGAGCCCGACAGGGCTCGAGCAAACCCGATAGGGCCTGACGGAGCCTGACAGGGCCCGAGCAAACCTGACAGGGCCCGAGAGAACCTGACAGGGCCCGACGGAGCCCGACAGGGCGCGAGCAAACCCGACAGGGGCTGACAAGGCCCGACAGGGCCTGAGCAAACCCGACAGGACCCGATAAAGCCTGATAGAGTCCGATGGAGCCCGACAGGGCCCGAGCAAACCCGACAGGGCCCGAGCAAACCTGACAGGGCTCGATGGAGCCCGACAGGGCCCGAGGAAACCCGACAGGGCGCGACGGAGCCTGACAGGGCCCGAGCAAACCCGACAGGGTTTGTCGGAGCCCGACAGGGCCCGAGCAAACCCGACAGGGTTCGACGAAGCCTGACAGCGCTTCAGCAAACCCGACAGGGCCCGAGCAAATCCGACAGGGCCCGACGGAGCCCAACAGGGCCCGAGGAAACCAGACAGAGCCCGACAGAGCCCGACAGGGCCCGAGCAAACCCGACAGGGCCCGAGCAAACCCGACAGGGTTCGAAAAAGCCTGACAGGGCTTGATGGAGCCCGACAGGGCCCGAGGAAACCCGACAGGGCCCGACGGAGCCTGACAGAGCCCGAGCAAACCCGAAAGGGCCCGACGAAGCCGGACAGGGCTCGATGGAGCCCGACAGGGCCCGAGGAAACCCGACAGGGCCTGACGGAGCCCGACAGGGCCCGAGCAAACCTGAAAGGGCCCGACGAAGCCTGACAGGGCTCGATGGAGCCCGACAGGGCCCGAGGAAACCTGACAGGGCCCGACGGAGCCCGATAAGGCCCGAGCAAACCCGACAGGGCCCGATGGAGCCCGACAGGGCTCTAGCAAACCCGACAGTGTCCGACGAAGCCTGACAGGGCTTCAGCAAACCCGACATGGCCCGAGCAAACCCGACAGGGCCCGACGGAGCCCAACAGAGCCCGAGGAAACCAGACAGGGCCCGACGGAGCCCGACAGGGCCCGAGGAAACCCGACAGGGCCCGACGGAGCCCGACAGGGCCTGAGCAAACCCGACAGGGCCCGACGGAGCCTGACAGGGCTCGATGGAGCCCGACAGGGCCTGAGGAAACCCGACAGGGCCTGACGGAGCCTGACAGGGCCCGGGCAAACCCGACAGGGCACGCTGGAGCCCGACAGAGCCCGAGCAAACCCGACAGGGCCCGACAAGACCCGACAGGGCCCGAGCAAACCTGACACGTCCTGACAAAGCCTGACAGGGCCCGACGGAGCCCGGCAGGACCCGAGAAAACCCGAAAGAGCCCGACGGAGCCTGACAGGGCTCAGTGGAGCCCGACAGGGCCCGAGGAAACCCGACAGGGCCCGACGGAGCCTGACAGGGCCCGAGCAAACCCGACAGGGCCCGAGCAAACCCGACAGGGCCCGACGGAGCCCGACAGGGCCCGAGCAAACCCGAAAGGGCCCGACGGAGCCTGACAGGGCTCGATGGAGCCCGACAGGGCCCGAGGAAACCGGACAGGGCTCGACGGGGCCCGATAGGGCCCGAGCAAACCCGACAGGGCCTGACGGAGCCCGACAGGGCCCGAGCAAACCCGAAAGGGCCCGACGAAGCCTGACAGGGCTCGATGGAGCCCGACAGGGCCCGAGGAAACCCGACAGGGCCCGACGGAGCCCGATAAGGCCCGAGCAAACCCGACAGGACCCGATGGAGCCCGACAGGGCTCGAGCAAACCCGACAGGGCCTGATCAAATCCGACAGGGCCCGACGGAGCCCGACAGGGCCCGAGCAAACCCGAAAGGGCCCGACGGAGCCTGACAGGGCTCGATGGAGCCCGACAGGGCCCGAGGAAACCCGACAGGGCCCCACGGAGCCCGATAGGGCCCGAGCAAACCCGACAGGGCCTGATGGAGCCTGACAGGGCCCGGGCAAACCCCACAGGGCACGCTGGAGCCCGACAGAGCCCGAGCAAACCCAACAGGGCCCGACAAGGCCCGACAGGGCCCGAGCAAACCTGACAGGACCTGACAAAGCCTGACAGGGCTCGACGGAGCCCGACAGGGCCCGAGCACACTCGACAGGGTCCGACGAAGCCTGACAGGGCTTCAGAAAACCCGACAGGGCCCGAGCAAACCGCAAGGGCCCAACGGAGCCCGACAGGGCCTGAGGAAACCAGACAGGGCCCGACAGAGCCCGACAGGGCCCGAGCAAACCCGACAGGGCCCGAGCAAACCCGACAGTGTTCGACAAAGCCTGACAGGGCTCGATGGAGCCCGACAGGGCCCAAGGAAACCCGACAGGGCCCGACAGAGCCCGACAGTGCCCAAGCAAACCTGACAGGGCCCGACGGAGCCCGACAGGGCACGAGCAAACCAGACAGGGCCTGACGGAGCCTGACAGGGCCCGAGCAAACCCGACAGGGCTCGACGGAGCCTGACAGGGCCCGAGCAAACCCGACAGGGCCCAACGGATCCCGACAGGGCCTGAGCAAACCAGACAGGGCCTGACGGAGCCTGACAGGGCCCGAGCAAACCTGACAAAGCTCGACGGAGCCTGACAGGGCCCGAGCAAACCCGACAGGGCCCGAGCAAACCTGACAGGGCACGAAAGAGCCCGACAGGGCCCGAGCAAACCTGACAGGGCCCAACGGATCCCGACAGGGCCTGAGCAAACCTGACAGGGCCCGATGGAGCCCGACAGGGCGCGAGCAAACCTGACAGGGGCTGACAAGGCCCGACAGGGCCTGAGCAAACCCGACAGGACCCGCCAAAGCCTGATAGGGTCCGATGGAGCCCGACAGGGCCCGACCAAACCTTACAGGGCCCGAGCAAACCTGACAAGGCTCGATGGAGCCCGACAGGGCCCGAGGAAACCCGACAGGGTTCGACGGAGCCCGACAGGGCTCGAGCAAACCCGACAAGGTCTGACGAAGCCTGACAGGGCTTCAGCAAACCCGACAGGGCCCGAGCAAATCCGACAGGGCCCAACGGAGCCCGACAGGGCCCGAGGAAACCAGACAGGGCCCGACAGAGCCCGACAGGGCCCGAGCAAACGCGACAGGGCCCGAGCAAACCCGACAGGGTTAGACAAAGCCTGACAGGGCCCGACGGAGCCCGACAGGGCCCTAGCAAACCCGACAGGGCTTGACAAAGCCTGACAGGGCCCGAGCAAACCCGACAGGGCCCGAGCAAACCCGACAGGGCCCGACGGAGCCCGACAGGGCCCGAGCAAACCCGAAAGGGCCCGACGGAGCCTGACAGGGCTCGATGGAGCCCAACAGGGCCCGAGGAAACCGGACAGGGCTCGACGGGGCCCGATAGGGCCCGAGCAAACCCGACAGGGCCTGACGGAGCCCGACAGGGCCCGAGCAAACCCGAAAGGGCCCGACGAAGCCTGACAGGGCTCGATGGAGCCCGACAGGGCCCGAGGAAACCCGACAGGGCCCGACGGAGCCCGATAGGGCCCGAGCAAACCCGACAGGACCCGATGGAGCCCGACAGGGCTCGAGCAAACCCGACAGGGCCTGATCAAATCCGACAGGGCCCGACGGAGCCCGACAGGGCCCGAGGAAACCCGAAAGGGCCCGACGGAGCCTGACAGGGCTCGATGGAGCCCGACAGGGCCCGAGGAAACCCGACAGGGCCCCACGGAGTCCGATAGGGCCCGAGCAAACCCGACAGGGCCTGATGGAGCCTGACAGGGCCCGGGCAAACCCCACAGGGCACGCTGGAGCCCGACAGAGCCCGAGCAAACCCAACAGGGCCCGACAAGGCCCGACAGGGCCCGAGCAAACCTGACAGGACCTGACAAAGCCTGACAGGGCTCGACGGAGCCCGACAGGGCCCGAGCACACTCGACAGGGTCCGACGAAGCCTGACAGGGCTTCAGAAAACCCGACAGGGCCCGAGCAAACCGCAAGGGCCCAACGGAGCCCGACAGGGCCTGAGGAAACCAGACAGGGCCCGACAGAGCCCGACAGGGCCCGAGCAAACCCGACAGGGCCCGAGCAAACCCGACAGTGTTCGACAAAGCCTGACAGGGCTCGATGGAGCCCGACAGGGCCCAAGGAAACCCGACAGGGCCCGACAGAGCCCGACAGTGCCCAAGCAAACCTGACAGGGCCCGACGGAGCCCGACAGGGCCCGAGCAAACCAGACAGGGCCTGACGGAGCCTGACAGGGCCCGAGCAAACCCGACAGGGCTCGACGGAGCCTGACAGGGCCCGAGCAAACCCGACAGGGCCCAACGGATCCCGACAGGGCCTGAGCAAACCAGACAGGGCCTGACGGAGCCTGACAGGGCCCGAGCAAACCTGACAAAGCTCGACGGAGCCTGACAGGGCCCGAGCAAACCCGAAAGGGCCCGAGCAAACCTGACAGGGCACGAAGGAGCCCGACAGGGCCCGAGCAAACCCGACAGGGCCCAACGGATCCCGACAGGGCCTTAGCAAACCTGACAGGGCCCGATGGAGCCCGACAGGGCGCGAGCAAACCTGACAGGGGCTGACAAGGCCCGACAGGGCCTGAGCAAACCCGACAGGACCCGCCAAAGCCTGATAGGGTCCGATGGAGCCCGACAGGGCCCGAGCAAACCTGACAGGGCCCGAGCAAACCTGACAAGGCTCGATGAAGCCCGACAGGGCCCGAGGAAACCCGACAGGGTTCGACGGAGCCCGACAGGGCTCGAGCAAACCCGACAGGGTCCGACGAAGCCTGACAGGGCTTCAGCAAACCCGACAGGGCCCGAGCAAATCCGACAGGGCCCAACGGAGCCCGACAGGGCCCGAGGAAACCAGACAGGGCCCGACAGAGCCCAACAGGGCCCGAGCAAACGCGACAGGGCCCGAGCAAACCCGACAGGGTTAGACAAAGCCTGACAGGGCCCGACGGAGCCCGACAGGGCCCTAGCAAACCCGACAGGGCTTGACAAAGCCTGACAGGGCCCGAGCAAACCCGACAGGGCCCGAGGAAACCCGACAGGGCCCGACGGAGCCCGACAGGGCCCGAGCAAACCCGAAAGGGCCTGACGAAGCCTGACAGGGCTCGATGGAGCCCGACAGGGCCCGAGGAAACCCGACAGGGCCCGACGGAGCCCGATAGGGCCCGAGCAAACCCGACAGGACCCGATGGAGCCCGACAGGGCTCGAGCAAACCCGACAGGGCCTGAGAAAATCCGACAGGGCCCGACGGAGCCCGCCAGGGCCCGAGCAAACCCGACAGGGCCCGACGGAGCCTGACAGGGCTCGATGGAGCCCGACAGGGCCCGAGGAAACCCGACAGGGCCCCACGGAGCCCGATAGGGCCCGAGCAAACCCGACAGGGCCTGATGGAGCCTGACAGGGCCCGGGCAAACCCCACAGGGCACGCTGGAGCCCGACAGAGCCCGAGCAAACCCAGCAGGGCCCGACGGAGCCCGACAGGGCCTGAGCAAACCCGAAAGAGCCCGACGGAGCCTGACAGGGCTCGATAGAGTCCGACAGGGCCCGAGGAAACCCAACAGGGCCGGACGGAACCCGAGAGGGCCCGACGGAACCCGAGAGGGCCCGAGGAAATCCGACAGGGCCCGACGGAGTCTGACAGGGCCCGAGCAAACCCGACAGGGCCCGACAGAGCCCGACAGGACCCGAGCAAACCCGACATGGCCCGAGCAAACCCGACAGGGTTCGACAAAGCCTGACAGGACTCGATGGAGCCCGACAGGGCCCGAGGAAACCCGACAGAGCCCGAAAGAGCCTGACAGGGCCCGAGCAAACCCGACAGGGCCCGAGCAAACCTGACAGGGCACGAAGGAACACGACAGGGCCCGAGCAAAGCCGACAAGGCCCAACGGATCCCGACAGGGCCTGAGCAAACCTGACAGGGCCCGACGGAGCCCGACAGGGCACGAGCAAACCCGACAGGGCCTGACGGAGCCTGACAGGGCCCGAGCAAACCCGACAGGGCCCGAGCGAATCTGACAGGGCCCGACGGAGCCCGACAGGACGCGGGCAAACCCGACAGGTCCCGAGCAAACCCGACAGGGGCTGACAAGGCCCGACAGGGCCCGAGCAAACCTGACAGGGCCTGACGGAGCCCGACAGGGCTCGAGCAAACCCGATAGGGCCTGACGGAGCCTGACAGGGCCCGAGCAAACCTGACAGGGCCCGAGAGAACCTGACAGGGCCCGACGGAGCCCGACAGGGTGCGAGCAAACCTGACAGGGGCTGACAAGGCCCGACAGGGCCTGAGCAAACCCGACAGGACCCGCCAAAGCCTGATAGGGTCCGATGGAGCCCGACAGGGCCCGAGCAAACCTGACAGGGCCCGAGGAAACCCGACAGGGCCTGACGGAGCCCGACAGGGCCCGAGCAAACCCGAAAGGGCCCGACGAAGCCTGACAGGGCCCGACGGAGCCCGATAGGGCCCGAGCAAACCCGACAGGGCCCGATGGAGCCCGACAGGGCTCGAGCAAACCCGACAGGGTCCGACGAAGCCTGACAGGGCTTTAGCAAACCCGACATGGCCCGAGCAAACCCGACAGGGCCCGACGAAGCCCAACAGAGCCCGAGGAAACCAGACAGGGCCCGACGGAGCCCGACAGGGCCCGAGCAAACCCGACAGGGCCCGAGCAAACCCGACAGGGTTTGACAAAGCCTGACAGGGCTTGATGGAGCCCGACAGGGCCTGAGGAAACCCAACAGGGCCCGACGGAGCCTGACAGAGCCCGAACAAACCCGACAGGGCTCGACGGAACCCGATAGGGCCCGAGTAAACCCGACAGGGCCTGACAGAGCCCGACAGGGCCCGAGCAAACCCGAAAGGGCCCGACGGAGCCCGATAGGGCCCGAGCAAATCCGACAGGGCCAGATGGAGCCCGACAGGGCTCGAGCAAACCCGACAGGGTCCGTCGAAGCCTGACAGGGCTTCAGCAAACCCGACATGGCCCGAGCAAACCCGACAGGGTTCGACGGAGCCCGACAGAGCCCGAGGAAACCAGACAGGGCCCGACGGAGCCCGACAGGGCCCGAGCAAACCCGACAGGACCCGACGGAGCCCGACAGGGCCCGAGCAAACCCGAAAGGGCCCGACAGAGCCTGACAGGGCTCGATGGAGCCCGACAGGGCCCGAGGAAACCCGACAGGGCCTGATTGAGCCCGATAGGGCCCGAGCAAACCCGACAGGGCCTGACGGAGCCTGACAGGGGCCGGGCAAACCCGACAGGGCACGCTGGAGCCCGACAGAGCCCGAGCAAACCCGACAGGGCCCGACAAGGCCCGACAGGGCCCGAGCAAACCTGACACGTGCTGACAAAGCCTGACAGGGCCCGACGGAGCCCGCCAGGGCCCGAGCAAACCCGAAAGAGCCCGACGGAGCCTGACAGGGCTCAGTGGAGTCCGACAGGGCCCGAGGAAACCCGACAGGGCCCGACGGAACCCGACAGGGCCTGAGCAAACCCGACAGGGCCCGAGCAAACCCGACAGGGCCCGACGGAGCCTGAAGAGGCCCGAGAAAACCTGACAGGGCTCGACGGAGCCCGACAGGGCCTGAGCACACTTGACAGGGTCCGACGAAGCCTGACAGGGCTTCAGAAAACCCGACAGTGCCCGAGCAAACCGACAGGGCCCAACAGAGCCCGACAGGGCCCGACGAAACCCGACAGGGCCCGAAGGAGCCTGATAGGGCCCGAGCAAATCCGACAGGACCCGATGGAGCCCGACAGGGCCTGAGCAAATCCGACAGGGCCCGACGGAGCCCGACAGGGCCCGAGCAAACCCGAAAGGGCCCGACGGAGCCTGACAGGGCTCGATGGAGCCCGACAGGGCCCGAGCAAACCCGAAAGGGCCCGACGGAGCCTTACAGGGCTCGATGGAGCCCGACAGGGCCCGAGGAAACCCAACAGGGCCCGACGGAGCCCGATAGGGCCCGGGCAAACCCGACAGGGCACGCTGGAGCCCGACAGAGCCCGAGCAAACCCGACAGGGCCTGATGGAGCCTGACAGGGCCCGGGCAAACCCGACAGGGCACGCTGGAGCCCGACAGAGCCCGAGCAAACCCGACAGGGCCCGACAAGGCCCGACAGGGCCCGAGCAAACCTGACAGGACCTGACAAATACTGACAGGGCCCGACGGAGCCCGACAGGGCCTGAGCAAACCCGAAAGAGCCCGACGGAGCCTGACAGGGATCGATAGAGTCCGACAGGGCCCGAGGAAACTCGACAGGGCCCGACGGAACCCGAGAGGGCCCGACGGAACCCGAGAGGGCCCGAGGAAATCCGACAGGGCCCGACGGAGCCTGACAGGGCCCGAGCAAACCCGACAGGGCCCGACAGAGCCCGACAGGACCCGAGCAAACCCGACATGGCCCGAGCAAACCCGACAGGGTTCGACAAAGCCTGACAGGGCTCGATGGAGCCCGACAAGGCCCGAGGAAACCCGACAGGGCCCAACGGAGCCTGACAGGGCCCGAGCAAACCCGACACGGCCCGAGCAAACCTGACAGGGCACGAAGGAGCCCGACAGGGCCCGAGCAAACCCGACAAGGCCCAACGGATCCCGACAGAGCCTGAGCAAACCTGACAGGGCCCAACGGAGCCCGACAGGGCACTAGCAAATCTGACAGGGCCTGACGGAGCCTGACAGGGCCCGAGCAAACCCGACAGGGCCCGAGCAAATCTGACAGGGCCCGACGGAGCCCGACAGGACGCGGGCAAACCCGACAGGTCCCGAGCAAACCCGACAGGGCCTGACAAGGCCCGACAGGGCCCAAGCAAACCTGACAGGGCCTGACGGAGCCCGACAGGGCTCGAGCAAACCCGATAGGGCCTGACGGAGCCTGACAGGGCCCGAGCAAACCTGACAGGGCCCGAGAGAACCTGACGGGGCCCGACATAGCCCGACAGGGCGCGAGCAAACCCGACATGGGCTGACAAGGCCCGACAGGGCCTGAGCAAACCCGACAGGGCCCGCCAAAGCCTGATAGGGTCCGATGGAGCCCGACAGGGCCCGAGGAAACCCGACAGGGTGCGGCGGAGCCTGACAGGGCCCGAGCAAACCCGACAGGGTTCGACGGAGCCCGACAGGGCCCGAGCAAACCCGACAGGGTCCGACGAAGCCTGACAGGGCTTTAGCAAACCCGACAGGGCCCGAGCAAACCCGACAGGGCCCGACGGAGCCCGACAGTGCCCAAGCAAACCTGTCAGGCTTTGTCAGGTCCTGTCAGGTTTTTTCGGGCCCTGTTGGGCCTTGTCGGGCATAGTAAGGTTTGCTCGGGCTCTGTCGGGCTCCAGCGTGCCCTGTCGGGTTTGCCCGGGCCCTGTCAGGCTCCATCAGGCCCTGTCGGGCTCCATCGAGCCCTGTCGGGCTCCATCGGGCCCTGTCGGGTTTACGCGGGCCCTATCGGGCTTAGTCGGGCCCTGTTGGGTTTCCTCGGGCCCTGTCGGGCTCCATCGAGCCCTGTCGGGCTCCATCGGGCCCTGTCGGGTTTACGAGGGCCCTATCGGGCTCCGTCAGGCCCTGTCGGGTTTGCTCGGGCCCTGTCGGGCTCCGTCGGGCCCTTTCGGGTTTGCTCGGGCCCTGTCGGGCTCCATCAAGTCCTGTCGGGTTTCCTCGGGCCCTATCGGGCTCTGTCGGGCCCTGTCGGGTTTCCTCGGGCCCTGTCGGGCTCCATCGAGCCCTGTCAGGCTTCGTCGGGCCCTTTCGGGTTTGCTCGGGCCCTGTCGGGCTCCGTCAGGCCCTGTCGGGTTTACGAGAGCCCTATCGGGCTCCGTCAGGCCCTGTCGGGTTTGCTCGGGCCCTGTCGGGCTCCGTCGGGCCCTGTCGGGTTTCCTCGGGCCCTGTCGGGCTCCGTCAGGCCCTGTCGGGTTTCCTCGGGCCCTGTCGGGCTCCATCGAGCCCTGTCATGCTTTGTCGAACCCTGTCGGGTTTGCTCGGGCCCTGTCGGTCTCTGTCGGGACCTTTCTGGTTTCCTCGGGCCCTGTCGGGCTCCGTCGGGCCCTGTCGGGTTTGCTCGGGCCCTGTCGGGTTTGCTAAAGCCCTGTCAGGCTTCGTCGGACCCTGTCGAGTGTGCTCGGGCCCTGTCGGGCTCCGTCGAGCCCTGTCAGGTTTGCTCGGGCCTTGTCAGGCTCCGTCGGGCCCTGTCGGATTTCCTCGGGCCCTGTCGGGTTTGCTAAGGCCCTGTCGAGGTCCGTCGGGCCGTGTCGGGTTTCCTCGGGCCCTGTCGGACTCCATTGAGCCCTGCAAAGCTCCATCGGGCTCTTTCGGGTTTGCTCGGGCCCTGGCGGGCTCCGTCGGGCCCTGTCAGGCTTTGTCAGGTACTGTCAGGTTTCCTCGGGCCCTGTCGAGCCTTGTCGGGCCCTGTCGGGTTTGTTCGGGCTCTGTCGGGCTCCAGCGTGCCCTGTCGGGTTTGCCCGGGCCCTGTCAGGCTCCGTCAGGCCCTCTCGGGTTTGCTCGGGCCCTATCGGGCTCCATCGAGCCCTGTCGGGTTTCCTCGGGCCCTGTCGGACTCCATCGAGCCCTGTCAGGCACCGTCGGGCCCTTTCGGGTTTGCTCGGGCCCCGTCGGGCTCCGTCAGGCCCTGTCGGGTTTGCTCGGGCCCTGTCAGGCTCCGTCGGGCCCTGTCAGGTTTGCTCAGGCCCTGTCGGGATCCGTTGGGCCCTGTCGGGTTTGCTCGGGCCCTGTCGGACTCCTTCGTGCCCTGTCAGGTTTGCTCGGGCCCTGTCGGGTTTGCTCGGGCCCTGTCAGGCTCCGTCGAGCCCTGTCAGGTTTGCTCGGGCCGTGTCGGGTTTGCTCGGGCCCTGTGAGGCTCCGTCGGGCCCTGTCGGGTTTCCACGGGCCCTGTCAGGCTCAATCGAGCCCTGTCAGGCTTTGTCGAACCCTGTCGGGTTTGCTCGGGCCCTGTTGGGTTTGCTCGGGTCCTGTCGGGCTCTGTCGGGCACTGTCGGGTTTGCTCGGGCCCTGTCAGGCTCCGTCGGGCCCTGTCGGATTTCCTCGGGCCCTCTCGGGTTCCGTCGGGCCCTCTCGGGTTCCATCGGGCCCTGTCGGGTTTCCTCGGGCCCTGTCGGACTCTATCGAGCCCTGTCAGGCTCCGTCGGGCTCTTTCGGGTTTGCTCAGGCCCTGTCGGGCTCCGTCGGGCCCTGTCAGGCTTTGTCAGGTCCTGTCAGGTTTTCTCGGGCCCTGTTGGGCCTTGTCGGGCATAGTCAGGTTTGCTCGGGCTCTGTCGGGCTCCAGCGTGCCCTGTCGGGTTTGCCCGGGCCCTGTCAGGCTCCATCAGGCCCTGTCGGGTTTCCTCAAGCCCTGTCGGGCTCCATCGAGCCCTGTCGGGCTCCATCGGGCCCTGTCGGCTTTACGCGGGCCCTATCGGGCTTAGTCGGGCCCTGTTGGGTTTCCTCGGGCCCTGTCGGGCTCCATCGAGCCCTGTCGGGCTCCATCGGGCCCTGTCGGGTTTACGAGGGCCCTATCGGGCTCCGTCAGGCCCTGTCGGGTTTGCTCGGGCCCTGTCGGGCTCCGTCGGGCCCTGTCGGGTTTCCTCGGGCCCTGTCGGGCTCCATCGAGCCCTGTCATGCTTTGTCGAACCCTGTCGGGTTTGCTCGGGCCCTGTCGGTCTCTGTCGGGACCTTTCTGGTTTCCTCGGGCCCTGTTGGGCTCCGTCGGGCCCTGTCGGGTTTGCTCAAGCCCTGTCGGGTTTGCTAAAGCCCTGTCAGGCTTCGTCGGACCCTGTCGAGTGTGCTCGGGCCCTGTCGGGCTCCGTCGAGCCCTGTCAGGTTTGCTCGGGCCTTGTCAGGCTCCGTCGGGCCCTGTCGGATTTCCTCGGGCCCTGTCGGGTTTGCTCAGGCCCTGTCGAGGTCCGTCGGGCCCTGTCGGGTTTCCTCGGGCCCTGTCGGACTCCATTGAGCCCTGCAAAGCTCCGTCGGGCTCTTTCGGGTTTGCTCGGGCCCTGGCGGGATCTGTCGGGCCCTGTCAGGCTTTGTCAGGTACTGTCAGGTTTCCTCGGGCCCTGTCGAGCCTTGTCGGGCCCTGTCGGGTTTGTTCGGGCTCTGTCGGGCTCCAGCGTGCCCTGTCGGGTTTGCCCGGGCCCTGTCGGACTCCATCGAGCCCTGTCAGGCACCGTCGGGCCCTTTCGGGTTTGCTCGGGCCCCGTCGGGCTCCGTCAGGCCCTGTCGGGTTTCCTCGGGCCCTGTCGGACTCCATCGAGCCCTGTCAGGCACCGTCGGGCCCTTTCGGGTTTGCTCGGGCCCCGTCGGGCTCCGTCAGGCCCTGTCGGGTTTGCTCGGGCCCTGTCAGGCTCCGTCGGGCCCTGTCAGGTTTGCTCAGGCCCTGTCGGGATCCGTTGGGCCCTGTCGGGTTTGCTCGGGCCCTGTCGGACTCCTTCGTGCCCTGTCAGGTTTGCTCGGGCCCTGTCGGGTTTGCTCGGGCCCTGTCAGGCTCCGTCGAGCCCTGTCAGGTTTGCTCGGGCCCTGTCGGGTTTGCTCGGGCCCTGTCAGGCTCCGTCGGGCCCTGTCAGGCTTTGTCGAACCCTGTCGGCTTTGCTCGGGCCCTGTTGGGTTTGCTCGGGTCCTGTCGGGCTCTGTCGGGCACTGTCGGGTTTGCTCGGGCCCTGTCAGGCTCCGTCGGGCCCTGTCGGATTTCCTCGGGCCCTCTCGGGTTCCGTCGGGCCCTCTCGGGTTCCATCGGGCCCTGTCGGGTTTCCTCGGGCCCTGTCGGACTCTATCGAGCCCTGTCAGGCTCCATCGGGCTCTTTCGGGTTTGCTCAGGCCCTGTCGGGCTCCGTCGGGCCCTGTCAGGCTTTGTCAGGTCCTGTCAGGTTTTCTCGGGCCCTGTTGGGCCTTGTCTGGCATAGTCAGGTTTGCTCGGGCTCTGTCGGGCTCCAGCGTGCCCTGTCGGGTTTGCCCGGGCCCTGTCAGGCTCCATCAGGCCCTGTCGGGTTTGCTCGGGCCCTGTCGGGTTTGCTCGGGCCCTGTCAGGCTCCGTCGAGCCCTGTCGGGTTTGCTCGGGCCCTGTCAGGCTCCGTCAGGCCCTGTCTGGTTTGCTCGTACCGTGTCGGGCTCCATCGGGCCCTGTCAGGTTTGCTTGGGCACTGTCGGGCTCCGTCGGGCCCTGTCAGGCTTTGTCGAACCCTGTCGGGTTTGCTCAGGCCCTGTCAGGTTTGCTCTGGCCCTGTCAGGCTCCGTCGAGCCCTGTCAGGTTTGCTCGGGCCCTGTCGGGTTACTCGGGCCCTGTCAGGCTCCGTCGAGCCCTGTCGGGTTTGCTCGGGCCCTGTCAGGCTCCGTCAGGCCCTGTCTGGTTTGCTCGTACCGTGTCGGGCTCCATCGGGCCCTGTCAGGTTTGCTTGGGCACTGTCGGGCTCCGTCGGGCCCTGTCAGGCTTTGTCGAACCCTGTCGGGTTTGCTCAGGCCCTGTCGGGTTTGCTCGGGCCCTGTCGGGCTCGTTCGTGCCCTGTGAGGTTTGCTCGGGCCCTGTCGGGTTTGCTCGGGCCCTGTCAGGCTCCGTCGAGCCCTGTCAGGTTTGCTCGGGCCCTGTCGGGTTTGCTCGGGCCCTGTCAGGCTCCGTCGAGCCCTGTCGGGTTTGCTCGGGCCCTGTCAGGCTCCGTCAGGCCCTGTCTGGTTTGCTCGTACCGTGTCGGGCTCCATCGGGCCCTGTCAGGTTTGCTTGGGCACTGTCGGGCTCCGTCGGGCCCTGTCAGGCTTTGTCGAACCCTGTCGGGTTTGCTCGGGCCCTGTCGTGCTCTGTCGGGCCCTGTCTGGTTTCCTCGGGCCCTGTCGGGCTCCGTCGGGCCCTGTCGGGTTTGCTCAGGCCCTGTCGGGTTTGCTGAAGCCCTGTCAGGCTTCGTCGGACCCTGTCGGGTTTGCTCGGGCCTTGTCGGGCTCCGTCGAACCCTGTCGGGTTTGCTCGGGCCCTGTCAGGCTCCGTCAGGCCCTATCGGGTTTCCTCGGGCCCTGTCGGGCTCCATCGAGCCTTGTCAGGTTTGCTCGGGCCCTGTCGGGCCTTATCAGGCCCTGTCGGGTTTGCTCGGGACCTGTCGGGTTTGCCCGCGTCCTGTCAGGCTCCGTCGGGCCCTGTCAGATTCGCTCGGGCCCTGTCAGGTTTGCTCGGGCCCTGTCAGGCTCCGTCAGGCCCTGTCGGGTTTGCTCGTGCCCTGTCGGGCTCCGTCGGGCCCTGTCAGGTTTGCTCAGGCCCTGTCAGGATCCGTTGGGCCCTGTCGGGTTTGCTCGGGCCCTGTCAGGTTCCGTCGAGCCCTGTCAGGTTTGCTCGAGCCCTGTCAGGCTCCGTCGGGCCCTGTCGGGTTTCCTCGGGCCCTGTCGGGCTCCATCGAGCTTTGTCAGGCTTTGTTGAACCCTGTCGGGTTTCCTCGGGCCCTGTCGGGTTTGCTCGGGTCCTGTCGGGTTTGCTCGGGCCCTGTCGGGTTTCCTCAGGCCCTGTCGGACTCTATCGAGCCCTGTCAGGCTCCGTCGGGCTCTTTCGGGTTTGCTCAGGCCCTGTCGGGCTCCGTCGGGCCCTGTCAGGCTTTCTCAGGTCCTGTCAGGTTTGCTCGGGCCCTGTCGGGCCTTGTCGGGCCCTGTCGGGTTTGCTCGGGCTCTGTCGGGCTCCAGCGTGCCCTGTCGCGTTTGCCCGGGCCCTGTCAGGCTCCTTCAGGCCCTGTCGGGTTTGCTCGGGCCCTGTCAGGTTCCGTCGAGCCCTGTCAGGTTTGCTCGAGCCCTGTCAGGCTCCGTCGGGCCCTGTCGGGTTTCCTCGGGCCCTGTCGGGCTCCATCGAGCTTTGTCAGGCTTTGTTGAACCCTGTCGGGTTTCCTCGGGCCCTGTCGGGTTTGCTCGGGTCCTGTCGGGCCTTGTCGGGCCCTGTCGGGTTTGCTCGGGCTCTGTCGGGCTCCAGCGTGCCCTGTCGGGTTTGCCCGGGCCCTGTCAGGCTCCATCAGGCCCTGTCGGGTTTGCTCGGGCCCTATCGGGCTCCGTGGGGCCCTGTCAGGCTCCGTCGGGCCCTTTCGGGTTTGCTCGGGCCTTGTCGGGTTTTCTGAAGCCCTGTCAGGCTTCATCGGACCCTGTCAAGTGTGCTCGGGCCCTGTCGGGCTCCGTCGAGCCCTGTCAGGTTTTCTCGAGCCTTGTCAGGCTCCTTCGGGCCCCGTCGGGTTTGCTCGGGCCCTGTCGGGTTTGCTCAGGCCCTGTCGGGTTCCGTCGGGCCCTGTCGGGTTTCCTCGGGCCCTGTCGGACTCCACTGAGCCCTGTCAGGCTCCGTCGGGCTCTTTCGGGTTTGCTCGGGCCCTAGCGGGCTCCGTCGGGCCCTGTCAGGCTTTGTCAGGACGTGTCAGGTTTGCTCGGGCCCTGTCGGGCCTTGTCGGGCCCTGTCGGGTTTGCTCGGGCTCTGTCGGGCTCCAGCGTGCCCTGTCGGGTTTGCCCGGGCCCTGTCAGGCTCCGTCAGGCCCTGTCGGGTTTGCTCGGGCCCTATCTGGTTCAATCAGGCCCTGTCGGGTTTCCTCGGGCCCTGTCTGGCTCCATCGAGCCCTGCCAGGCTCCGTCGGGCCCTTTCGGGTTTGCTCGGGCTCTGTCGGGCTCCGTCGGGCCCTGTCGGGTTTGCTCGGGCCATGTCGGGTTTGCTGAAGCCCTGTCAGGTTTGCTCGGGCCCTGTCGGGTTTGCTTGAGCCCCGTCGGGCTCCATCGGGCCCTGTCGGGTTTGCTCGGGCCCTATCGGGCTCCGTCGGGCCCTGTCGGGTTTCCTCGGGCCCTGTCGGGCTCCATCGAGCTCTGTCAGGCTTCGTCGGGCCCTTTCGGGTTTGCTCGGGCCCTCTCGGGTTCCGTCGGGCCGTGTCGGGTTTCCTCGGGCCCTGTCGGACTCTATCGAGCCCTGTCAGGCTCCGTCGGGCTCTTTCGGGTTTGCTCGAGCCCCGTCGGGCTCCATCAGGCCCTGTCGGGTTTGCTCGGGCCCTATCGGGCTCCGTGGGGCCCTGTCGGGTTTCCTCGGGCCCTGTCGGTCTCCATCGAGCCCTGTCGGGCTCCATCGGGCCCTGTCGGGTTTACGCGGGCCCTATCGGGCTTAGTCGGGCCCTGTTGGGTTTCCTCGGGCCCTGTCGGGCTCCATCGAGCCCTGTCGGGTTCCATCGGGCCCTGTCGGGTTTACGAGGGCCCTATCGGGCTCCGTCAGGCCCTGTCGGGTTTGCTCGGGCCCTGTCGGGCTCCGTCGGGCCCTGTCGGGTTTCCTCGGGCCCTGTCGGGCTCCATCGAGCCCTGTCATGCTTTGTCGAACCCTGTCGGGTTTGCTCGGGCCCTGTCGGTCTCTGTCGGGACCTTTCTGGTTTCCTCGGGCCCTGTCGGGCTCCGTCGGGCCCTGTCGGGTTTGCTCGGGCCCTGTCGGGTTTGCTAAAGCCCTGTCAGGCTTCGTCGGACCCTGTCGAGTGTGCTCGGGCCCTGTCGGGCTCCGTCGAGCCCTGTCAGGTTTGCTCGGGCCTTGTCAGGCTCCGTCGGGCCCTGTCGGATTTCCTCGGGCCCTGTCGGGTTTGCTCAGGCCCTGTCGAGGTCCGTCGGGCCCTGTCGGGTTTCCTCGGGCCCTGTCGGACTCCATTGAGCCCTGCAAAGCTCCGTCGGGCTCTTTCGGGTTTGCTTGGGCCCTGGCGGGATCTGTCGGGCCCTGTCAGGCTTTGTCAGGTACTGTCAGGTGTCCTCGGGCCCTGTCGAGCCTTGTCGGGCCCTGTCGGGTTTGTTCGGGCTCTGTCGGGCTCCAGCGTGCCCTGACGGGTTTGCCCGGGCCCTGTCAGGCTCCGTCAGGCCCTGTCGGGTTTGCTCGGGCCCTATCGGGCTCCATCGAGCCCTGTCGGGTTTCCTCGGGCCCTGTCGGACTCCATCGAGCCCTGTCAGGCACCGTCGGGCCCTTTCGGGTTTGCTCGGGCCCCGTCGGGCTCCGTCAGGCCCTGTCGGGTTTGCTCGGGCCCTGTCAGGCTCCGTCGGGCCCTGTCAGGTTTGCTCAGGCCCTGTCGGGATCCGTTGGGCCCTGTCGGGTTTGCTCGGGCCCTGTCGGACTCCTTCGTGCCCTGTCAGGTTTGCTCGGGCCCTGTCGGGTTTGCTCGGGCCCTGTCAGGCTCCGTCGAGCCCTGTCAGGTTTGCTCGGGCTCTGTCGGGTTTGCTCGGGCCCTGTCAGGCTCCGTCGGGCCCTGTCGGGTTTCCACGGGCCCTGTCAGGCTCCATCGAGCCCTGTCAGGCTTTGTCGAACCCTGTCAACTTTGCTCGGGCTCTGTTGGGTTTGCTCGGGTCCTGTCGGGCTCTGTCGGGCACTGTCGGGTTTGCTCGGGCCCTGTCAGTCTCCGTCGGGCCCTGTCGGATTTCCTCGGGCCCTCTCGGGTTCCGTCGGGCCCTCTTGGGTTCCATCGGGCCCTGTCGGGTTTCCTCAGGCCCTGTCGGACTCTATCGAGCCCTGTCAGGCTCCGTCGGGCTCTTTCGGGTTTGCTCAGGCCCTGTCGGGCTCCGTCGGGCCCTGTCAGGCTTTGTCAGGTCCTGTCAGGTTTTCTCGGGCCCTGTTGGGCCTTGTCGGGCATAGTCAGGTTTGCTCGGGCTCTGTCGGGCTCCAGCGTGCCCTGTCGGGTTTGCCCGGGCCCTGTCAGGCTCCATCAGGCCCTGTCGGGTTTGCTGGGGCCCTGTCTGGTTTGCTCGTACCGTGTCGGGCTCCATCGGGCCCTGTCAGGTTTGCTTGGGCACTGTCGGGCTCCGTCGGGCCCTGTCAGGCTTTGTCGAACCCTGTCGGGTTTGCTCAGGCCCTGTCGGGTTTGCTCGGGCCCTGTCAGGCTCCGTCGAGCCCTGTCAGGTTTGCTCGGGCCCTGTCGGGTTTGCTCGGGCCCTGTCAGGCTCCGTCGAGCCCTGTCGGGTTTGCTCGGGCACTGTCAGGCTCCGTCAGGCCCTGTCTGGTTTGCTCGTACTGTGTCGGGCTCCATCGGGCCCTGTCAGGTTTGCTTGGGCACTGTCGGGCTCCGTCGGGCCCTGTCAGGCTTTGTCGAACCCTGTCAAGTTTGCTCAGGCCCTGTCGGGTTTGCTCGGGCCCTGTCGGGCTCCTTCGTGCCCTGTCAGGTTTGCTTGGGCCCTGTCGGGTTTGCTCGGGCCCTGTCAGGCTCCGTCGAGCCCTGTCAGGTTTGCTCGGGCCCTGTCGGGTTTGCTCGGGCCGTGTCAGGCTCCGTCGAGCCCTGTAGGGTTTGCTCGGGCCCTGTCGGGCTCCTTCGTGCCCTGTCAGGTTTGCTCGGGCCCTGTCGGGTTTGCTCGGGCCCTGTCAGGTTCCGTCGGGCCCTGTCGGGTTTGCTCAGGCCCTGTCGGGTTTGCTCGGGCCCTGTCGGGCTCCGTCGGGCCCTGTCTGGTTTCCTCAGGCCCTGTCGGGCTCCGTCGAGCCCTGTCGGGTTGGCTCGGGCCCTGTCAAGCTCTGTCGGGCCCTGTCGGATTTCCTCGGGCCCTCTCAGGTTCCGTCGGGACCTCTCGGGTTCCGTCCGGCCCTGTCGGGTTTCCTCGGGCCCTGTCGGACTCTATCGAGCCCTGTCAGGCTCCGTCGGGCTCTTTCGGGTTTGCTCAGGCCCTGTTGGGCTCCGTCGGGCCCTGTCAGGCTTTGTCAGGCCCTGTCAGGTTTGCTCGGGCCCTGTCGGGCCTTGTCGGGCCCTGTCGGGTTTGCTCGGGCTCTGTCGGGCTCCAGCGTGCCCTGTCGGGTTTGCCCGGGCCCTGTCAGGCTCCATCAGGCACTGTCAGGTTTGCTCGGGACCTATCGGGCTCCGTCGAGCCCTGTCGGGTTTCCTCGGGCCCTGTCGGGCTCCATCGAGCCCTGTCAGGCTCCGTCGGGCCCTTTCGGGTTTGCTCGGGCCCTGTCAGGCTCCGTCGGGCCCTGTCGGGTTTGCTCGGGCCCTGTCGGGCTCCGTCGGGCCCTGTCGGGTTTGCTCGGGCCCTGTCGGGTTTGCTCGGGCCCTGTCAGGCTTTGTCAAGCCCTGTCGGGTTTGCTAGGGCCCTGTCGGGCTCCGTCGGGCCCTGTCTGGTTTCCTCAGGCCCTGTCGGGCTCCGTCGGGCCCTGTCGGGTTTGCTCAGGCCCTGTCGGGTTTGCTAGGGCCCTGTCGGGCTCCGTCGGGCCCTGTCTGGTTTCCTCAGGCCCTGTCGGGCTCCGTCAAGTCCTGTCGGGTTTTCTCGGGCCCTGTCAGGCTCCGTCGCGCCCTGTCGGGTTTCTTCGGGCCCTGTCGGGATCCATCAAGCCCTGTCGGGTTTGCTCGGGCCCTGTCGGGCTCCATCGGACCCCTTCAGGCTTTGTCGGGTCCTTTCGGGTTTGCTCAGGCCCTGTCGGGCCTTGTCAGGCCCTGTCGGGTTTGCTCGGGCCCTGTCGGGTTTTCCCGCATCCTGTGGGGCTCCGTCGGGCCCTGTCAGATTCGCTCGGACCTTGTCGGGTTTGCTCGGGCCCTGTCAGGCTCCGTCAGGCCCTGTCGGGTTTGCTCGGGCCCTGTCAGGCTCCGTCGGGCCCTGTCAGGTTTGCTCAGGCCCTGTCGGGATCCGTTGGGCCCTGTCGGGTTTGCTCGGGCCCTGTTGGGCTCCTTCGTGCCCTGTCAGGTTTGCTCGGGCCCTGTCGGGTTTGCTCGGGCCCTGTCAGGCTCCGTCGAGCCCTGTAAGGTTTGCTCGGGCCCTGTCGGGTTTGCTCGGGCCCTGTCAGGCTCCGTCGAGCCCTGTCGGGTTTGCTCGGGCCCTGTCAGGCTCCGTCAGGCCCTGTCTGGTTTGCTCGTACCGTGTCGGGCTCCATCGGGCCCTGTCAGGTTTGCTTGGGCACTGTCGGGCTCCGTCGGGCCCTGTCAGGCTTTGTCGAACCCTGTCGGGTTTTCTCGGGCCCTGTCGGGTTTGCTCGGGCCCTGTCGGGCTCCTTCGTGCCCTGTCAGGTTTGCTCGGGCCCTGTCGGCTTTGCTCGGGCCCTGTCAGGCTCCGTCAAGCCCTGTCAGGTTTGCTCGGGCCCTGTCGGGTTTGCTCGGGCCCTGTCAGGCTCCGTCGAGCCCTGTCGGGTTTGCTCGGGCCCTGTCAGGCTCTGTCAGGCCCTGTCTGGTTTGCTCGTACCGTGTCGGGCTCCATCGGGCCCTGTCAGGTTTGCTTGGGCACTGTCGGGCTCCGTCGGGCCCTGTCAGGCTTTGTCGAACCCTGTCGGGTTTGCTCAGGCCCTGTCGGGTTTGCTCGGGCCCTGTCGTGCTCTGTCGGGCCCTGTCTGGTTTCCTCGGGCCCTGTCGGGCTCCGTCGGGCCCTGTCGGGTTTGCTCAGGCCCTGTCGGGTTTGCTGAAGCCCTGTCAGGCTTCGTAGGACCCTGTCAGGTTTGCTCGGGCCCTGTCGGGCCTTGTCGGGCATAGTCAGGTTTGCTCGGGCTCTGTCGGGCTCCATCGGGCCCTGTCGGGTTTGCTCGGGCCCTATCGGGCTCCGTCGGGCCCTGTTGGGTTTCCTCGGGCCCTGTCGGGCTCCATCGAGCTCTGTCAGGCTTCGTCGGGCCCTTTCGGGTTTGCTCGGGCCCTCTCGGGTTCCGTCGGGCCCTGTCGGGTTTCCTCGGGCCCTGTCGGACTCTATCGAGCCCTGTCAGGCTCCGTCGGGCTCTTTCGGGTTTGCTCAGGCCCTGTCGGGCTCCGTCGGGCCCTGTCCGGCTTTGTCAGGTCCTGTCAGGTTTGCTCGGGCCCTGTCGGGCCTTGTCGGGCATAGTCAGGTTTGCTCGGGCTCTGTCGGGCTCCAGCGTGCCCTGTCGGGTTTGCCCGGGCCCTGTCAGGCTCCATCAGGCCCTGTCGGGTTTGCTCGGGCCCTATCGGGCTCCGTGGGGCCCTGTCGGGTTTCCTCGGGCCCTGTTGGGCTCCCTCGAGCCCTGTCAGGCTCCGTCGGGCCCTTTCGGGTTTGCTCGGGCCTTGTCGGGCTCCGTCGAACCCTGTCGGGTTTGCTCGGGCCCTGTCAGGCTCCGTCAGGCCCTATCGGGTTTCCTCGGGCCCTGTCGGGCTCCATCGAGCCCTGTCAGGTTTGCTCGGGCCCTGTCGGGCCTTGTCAGGCCCTGTCGGGTTTGCTCGGGACCTGTCGGGTTTGCTCGGGCCCTGTCAGGCTCCGTCAAGCCCTGTCAGATTCGCTCGGGCCCTGTCGGGTTTGCTCGGGCCCTGTCAGGCTCCGTCAGGCCCTGTCGGGTTTGCTCGTGCCCTGTCGGGCTCCGTCGAGCCCTGTCAGGTTTGCTCAGGCCCTGTCGGGATCCGTTGGGTCCTGTCGGGTTTGCTCGGGCCCTGTCAGGCTCCGTCGAGCCCTGTCAGGTTTGCTCGGGCCCTGTCAGGCTCCGTCGGGCCCTGTCGGGTTTCCTCGGGCCCTGTCGGGCTCCATCGAGCTTTGTCAGGCTTTGTCGAACCCTGTCGGGTTTGCTCGGGCCCTGTCGGGTTTGCTCGGGTCTTGTCGGGTTCCGTCGGGCCCTGTCGGGTTTCCTCGGGCCCTGTCGGACTCTATTGAGCCCTGTCAGGCTCCGTCGGGATCTTTCGGGTTTGCTCAGGCCCTGTCGGGCTCCGTCGGGCCCTGTCAGGCTTTGTCAGGTCCTGTCAGGTTTGCTCGGGCCCTGTCGGGCCTTGTCGGGCCCTGTCGGGTTTGCTCGGGCTCTGTCGGGCTCCAGCGTGCCCTGTCGGGTTTGCCCGGGCCCTGTCAGGCTCCATCAGGCCCTGTCGGGTTTGCTCGGGCCCTATCGGGCTCCGTGGGGCCCTGTCGGGTTTCCTCGGGCCCTGTCGGGCTCCATCGAGCCCTGTCAGGCTCCGTCAGGCCCTTTCGGGTTTGCTCGGGCCTTGTCGGGCTCCGTCGAGCCCTGTCAGATTTGCTCAGGCCCTGTCGGGTTTGCTCGAGCCCTGTCGGTCTCTATCGGGTCCTGTCGGGTTTGCTCGGGCCCTATCGGGCTCCGTCGGGCCCTGTCGGGTTTCCTCGGACCCTGTCAAGTGTGCTCGGGCCCTGTCGGGCTCCGTCGAGCCCTGTCAGGTTTTCTCGAGCCTTGTCAGGCTCCTTCGGGCCCCGTCGGGTTTGCTCGGGCCCTGTCGGGTTTGCTCAGGCCCTGTCGGGTTCCGTCGGGCCCTGTCGGGTTTCCTCGGGCCCTGTTGGACTCCACTGAGCCCTGTCAGGCTCCGTCGGGCTCTTTCGGGTTTGCTCGGGCCCTAGCGGGCTCCGTCGGGCCCTGTCAGGCTTTGTCAGGACGTGTCAGGTTTGCTCGGGCCCTGTCGGGCCTTGTCGGGCCCTGTCGGGTTTGCTCGGTCTCTGTCGGGCTCCAGCGTGCCCTGTCGGGTTTGCCCGGGCCCTGTCAGGCTCCGTCAGGCCCTGTCGGGTTTGCTCGGGCCCTATCGGGTTCAATCAGGCCCTGTCGGGTTTCCTCGGGCCCTGTCTGGCTCCATCGAGCCCTTTCAGGCTCCGTCGGGCCCTTTCGGGTTTGCTCGGGCCCTGTCGGGCTCCGTCGGGCCCTGTCGGGTTTGCTCGGGCCCTGTCGGGCTCCGTCGGGCCCTGTCTGGTTTCCTCAGGCTCTGTCGGGCTCCGTCGGGCCCTGTCGGGTTTGCTCGGGCCCTGTCAGGTTTGCTCGGGCCCTGTCGGGTTTGCTCGAGCCCTATCGGGCTCCATCGGGCCCTGTCGGGTTTGCTCGGACCCTATCGGGCTCCGTCGGGCCCTGTCTGGTTTCCTCGGGCTCTGTCGGGCTCCGTCGGGCCCTGTCGGGTTTGCTCGGGCCATGTCGGGTTTGCTGAAGCCCTGTCAGGTTTGCTCGGGCCCTGTCGGGTTTGCTCGAGCCCTGTCGGGCTCCATCGGGCCCTGTCGGGTTTGCTCGGGCCCTATCGGGCTCCGTCGGGCCCTGTTGGGTTTCCTCGGGCCCTGTCGGGCTCCATCGAGCTCTGTCAGGCTTCGTCGGGCCCTTTCGGGTTTGCTCGGGCCCTCTCGGGTTCCGTCGGGCCCTGTCGGGTTTCCTCGGGCCCTGTCGGACTCTATCGAGCCCTGTCAGGCTCCGTCGGGCTCTTTCGGGTTTGCTCAGGCCCTGTCGGGCTCCGTCGGGCCCTGTCAGGCTTTGTCAGGTCCTGTCAGGTTTGCTCGGGCCCTGTCGGGCCTTGTCGGGCATAGTCAGGTTTGCTCGGGCTCTGTCGGGCTCCAGCGTGCCCTGTCGGGTTTGCCCGGGCCTGTCAGGCTCCATCAGGCCCTGTCGGGTTTGCTCGGGCCCTATCGGGCTCCGTGGGGCCCTGTCGGGTTTCCTCGGGCCCTGTCGGGCTCCATCGAGCCCTGTCAGGCTCCGACGGGCCCTTTCGGGTTTGCTCGGGCCTTGTCGGGCTCCGTCGAACCCTGTCGGGTTTGCTCGGGCCCTGTCAGGCTCCGTCAGGCCCTATCGGGTTTCCTAGGGCCCTGTCGGGCTCCATCGAGCCCTGTCAGGTTTGCTCGGGCCCTGTCGGGCCTTGTCAGGCCCTGTCGGGTTTGCTCGGGACCTGTCGGGTTTGCTCGGGCCCTGTCAGGCTCTGTCGGGCCCTGTCAGATTCGCTCGGGCCCTGTCGGGTTTGCTCGGGCCCTGTCAGGCTCCGTCAGGCCCTGTCGGGTTTGCTCGTGCCCTGTCGGGCTCCGTCGGGCCCTGTCAGGTTTGCTCAGGCCCTGTCGGGATCCGTTGGGTCCTGTCGGGTTTGCTCGGGCCCTGTCGGGCTCCTTCATGCCTTGTCAGGTTTGCTCGGGCCCTGTCGGGTTTGCTCGGGCCCTGTCAGGCTCCGTCGAGCCCTGTCAGGTTTGCTCGGGCCCTGTCAGGCTCCGTCGGGCCCTGTCGGGTTTCCTCGGGCCCTGTCGGGCTCCATCGAGCTTTGTCAGGCTTTGTCGAACCCTGTCGGGTTTGCTCGGGCCCTGTCGGGTTTGCTCGGGTCCTGTCGGGTTCCGTCGGGCCCTGTCGGGTTTCCTCGGGCCCTGTCGGACTCTATTGAGCCCTGTCAGGCTCCGTCGGGCTCTTTCGGGTTTGCTCAGGCCCTGTCGGGCTCCGTCGGGCCCTGTCAGGCTTTGTCAGGTCCTGTCAGGTTTGCTCGGGCCCTGTCGGGCTCCGTCGGGCCCTGTCGGGTTTGCTCGGGCCCTGTCGGGCTCCGTCGGGCCCTGTCTGGTTTCCTCAGGCTCTGTCGGGCTCCGTCGGGCCCTGTCGGGTTTGCTCGGGCCCTGTCAGGTTTGCTCGGGCCCTGTCGGGTTTGCTCGGGCCCTGTCAGGTTTGCTCGGGCCCTATCGGGCTCCGTCGGGCCCTGTCTGGTTTCCTCGGGCTCTGTCGGGCTCCGTCGGGCCCTGTCGGGTTTGCTCGGGCCATGTCGGGTTTGCTGAAGCCCTGTCAGGTTTGCTCGGGCCCTGTCGGGTTTGCTCGAGCCCTGTCGGGCTCCATCGGGCCATGTCGGGTTTGCTCGGGCCCTATCGGGCTCCGTCGGGCCCTGTTGGGTTTCCTCGGGCCCTGTCGGGCTCCATCGAGCTCTGTCAGGCTTCGTCGGCCCTTTCGGGTTTGCTCAGGCCCTCTCGGGTTCCGTCGGGCCCTGTCGGGTTTCCTCGGGCCCTGTCGGACTCTATCGAGCCCTGTCAGGCTCCGTCGGGCTCTTTCGGGTTTGCTCAGGCCCTGTCGGGCTCCGTCGGGCTCTGTCCGGCTTTGTCAGGTCCTGTCAGGTTTGCTCGGGCCCTGTCGGGCCTTGTCGGGCATAGTCAGGTTTGCTCGGGCTCTGTCGGGCTCCAGCGTGCCCTGTCGGGTTTGCCCGGGCCCTGTCAGGCTCCATCAGGCCCTGTCGGGTTTGTTCGGGCCCTATCGGGCTCCGTGGGGCCCTGTCGGGTTTCCTCGGGCCCTGTCGGGCTCCATCGAGCCCTGTCGGGCTCCATCGGGCCCTGTCGGGTTTACGCGGACCCTATCGGGCTTAGTCGGGCCCTGTTGGGTTTCCTTGGGCCCTGTCGGGCTCCATCGAGCCCTGTCGGGCTCCATCGGGCCCTGTCGGGTTTACGAGGGCCCTATCGGGCTCCATCGGGCCCTTTCGGGTTTACGAGGGCCCTATCGGGCTCCGTCAGGCCCTGTCGGGTTTCCTCGGGCCCTGTCGGGCTCCGTCGGGCCCTGTCGGGTTTCCTCGGGCCCTGTCGGGCTCCATCGAGCCCTGTCATGCTTTGTCAAACCCTGTCAAGTTTGCTCGGGCCCTGTCGGTCTCTGTCGGGACCTTTCTGGTTTCCTCGGGCCCTGTCGGGCTCCGTCGGGCCCTGTCGGGTTTGCTCGGGCCCTGTCGGGTTTGCTAAAGCCCTGTCAGGCTTCGTCGGACCCTGTCGAGTGTGCTCGGGCCCTGTCGGGCTCCGTCGAGCCCTGTCAGGTTTGCTCGGGCCTTGTCAGGCTCCGTCGGGCCCTGTCGGATTTCCTCGGGCCCTGTCGGGTTTGCTCAGGCCCTGTCGAGGTCCGTCGGGCCCTGTCTGGTTTCCTCGGGCCCTGTCGGACTCCATTGAGCCCTGCAAAGCTTTGTCGGGCTCTTTCGGGTTTGCTCGGGCCCTGTCGAGCCTTGTCGGGCCCTGTCGGGTTTGTTCAAGCTCTGTCGGGCTCCAGCGTGCCCTGTCGGGTTTGCCCGGGCCCTGTCAGGCTCCGTCAGGCCCTGTCGGGTTTGCTCGGGCCCTATCGGGCTCCATCGAGCCCTGTCGGGTTTCCTCGGGCCCTGTCGGACTCCATCGAGCCCTGTCAGGCACCGTCGGGCCCTTTCGGATTTGCTCGGGCCCCGTCGGGCTCCGTCAGGCCCTGTCGGGTTTGCTCGGGCCCTGTCAGGCTCCGTCGGGCCCTGTCAGGTTTGCTCAGGCCCTGTCGGGATCCGTTGGGCCCTGTCGGGTTTGCTCGGGCCCTGTCGGACTCCTTCGTGCCCTGTCAGGTTTGCTCGGACCCTGTCGGGTTTGCTCGGGCCCTGTCAGGCTCCGTCGAGCCCTGTCAGGTTTGCTCGGGCCCTGTCGGGTTTGCTCGGGCCCTGTCAGGTTTGCTCGGGCCCTGTCGGGTTTGCTCGGGCCCTGTCAGGCTCCGTCGGGCCCTGTCGGGTTTGCTCGGGCCCTATCGGGCTCCGTGGGGCCCTGTCGGGTTTCCTCGGGCCCTGTTGGGCTCCATCGAGCCCTGTCGGGCTCCATCGGGCCCTGTCGGGTTTACGCGGGCCCTATCGGGCTCCGTCGGGCCCTGTCGGGTTTCCTCGGGCCCTGTCGGGCTCCGTCGGGCCCTGTCTGGTTTCCTCGGGCTCTGTCGGGCTCCGTCTGGCCCTGTCGGGTTTGCTCGGGCCATGTCGGGTTTGCTGAAGCCATGTCAGGCTTCGTCAGACCCTGTCGGGTTTGCTCGGGCCCTGTCGGGATCCGTCGAGCCCTCTCGGGTTTCCTCGGGCCCTGTCGGGCTCCATCGAGCCCTGTCAGGCTTTGTTGAACCCTGTCGGGTTTGCTCGGGCCCTGTCGGGTTTGCTCGGGCCCTGTCGGTCTCTGCGGGACCTTTCTGGTTTCCTCGGACTCTGTCGGGCTCCGTCGTGCCCTGTCAGGTTTGCTCGGGCCCTGTCGGGTTTGCTAAAGCCCTGTCAGGCTTCGTCGGACCCTGTCGAGTGTGCTCGGGCCCTGTCGGGCTCCGTCGAGCCCTGTCAGGTTTGCCCGGGCCCTGTCGGGCCTTTTCAGGCCCTGTCGGGTTTGCTCGGGACCTGTCGGGTTTGCTCGGGCCCTGTCAGGCTCCGTCGGGCCCTGTCAGCTTCGCTCGGGCCCTGTCGGGTTTGCTCGGGCCCTGTCAGGCTCCGTCAGGCCCTGTCGTGTTTGCTCGTGCCCTGTCGGGCTCCGTCGGGCCCTGTCAGGTTTGCTCAGGCCCTGTCGGGATCCGTTGGGCCCTGTCGGGTTTGCTCGGGCCCTGTCGGGCTCCTTCGTGCCCTGTCAGGTTTGCTCGGGCCCTGTCGGGTTTGCTCGGGCCCTGTCAGGCTCCGTCGAGCCCTGTCAGGTTTGCTCGGGCCCTGTCAGGCTCCGTCGGGCCCTGTCGGGTTTCCTCGGGCCCTGTCGGGCTCCATCGAGCTTTGTCAGGCTTTGTCGAACCCTGTCGGGTTTGCTCGGGCCCTGTCGGGTTTGCTCAGGCCCTGTCGGGTTCCGTCGGGCCCTGTCGGGTTTCCTCGGGCCCTGTCGGACTCTATCGAGCCCTGTCAGGCTCCGTCGGGCTCTTTCGGGTTTGCTCAGGCCCTGTCGGGCTCCGTCGGGCCCTGTCAGGCTTTGTCAGGTCCTGTCAGGTTTGCTCGGGCCCTGTCGGGCCTTGTCGGGCCCTGTCGGGTTTGCTCGGGCTCTGTCGGGCTCCAGCGTGCCCTGTCGGGTTTGCCCGGGCCCTGTCAGGCTCCATCAGGCCCTGTCGGGTTTGCTCGGGCCCTATCGGGCTCCGTGGGGCCCTGTCAAGGTTCCTCGGGCCCTGTCGGGCTCCATCGAGCCCTGTCAGGCTCCGTCGGGCCCTTTCGGGTTTGCTCGGGGCTTGTCGGGCTCCGTCGGGCCCTGTCGGATTTGCTCAGGCCCTGTCGGGTTTGCTCGAGCCCTGTCGGGCTCCATCGGGTCCTGTCGGGTTTGCTCGGGCCCTATCGGGCTCCGTCGGGCCCTGTCGGGTTTCCTCGGGCCCTGTCAGGCTCCGTTGGGCCCTGTCGGCTTGCTCGGGCCCTGTCGGGTTTTCTGAAGCCCTGTCAGGCTTCATCGGACCCTGTCAAGTGTGCTCGGGCCCTGTCGGGCTCCGTCGAGCCCTGTCAGGATTTCTCGAGCCTTGTCAGGCTCCTTCGGGCCCCGTCGGGTTTGCTCGGGCCCTGTCGGGTTTGCTCAGGCCCTATCGGGTTTACGAGGGCCCTATCAGGTTTGCTCGGGCCCTGTCGGGCTCCGTCGGGCCCTGTCGGGTTTCCTCGGGCCCTGTCGGGCTCCATCGAGCCCTGTCATGCTTTGTCGAACCCTGTCGGGTTTGCTCGGGCCCTGTCGGTCTCTGTCGGGACCTTTCTGGTTTCCTCGGGCTCTGTCGGGCTCCGTCGGGCCCTGTCGGGTTGGCTCGGGCCATGTCGGGTTTGCTGAAGCCCTGTCAGGCTTCGTCAGACCCTGTCGGGTTTGCTCGGGCCCTGTCGGGATCCGTCGAGCCCTGTCGGGTTTCCTCGGGCCCTGTCGGGCTCCATCGAGCCCTGTCAGGCTTTGTCGAACCCTGTCGGGTTTGCTCGGGCCCTGTCGGGTTTGCTCGGGCCCTGTCGGTCTCTGTCGGGACCTTTCTGGTTTCCTCGGGCCCTGTCGGGCTCCGTCGGGCCCTGTCGGGTTTGCTCGGGACCTGTCGGGTTTGCTAAAGCCCTGTCAGGCTTCGTCGGACCCTGTCGAGTGTGCTCGGGCCCTGTCGGGCTCCGTCGAGACCTGTCAGGTTTGCTCGGGTTTTGTCAGGCTCCGTCGGGCCCTGTCGGATTTCCTCGGGCCCTGTCGGGTTTACTCAGGCCCTGTCGAGGTCTGTCGGGCCGTGTCGGGTTTCGTCGGGCCCTGTCAGGCTCCGTTGGGCCCTGTCGGCTTGCTCGGGCCCTGTCGGGTTTTCTGAAGCCCTGTCAGGCTTCATCGGACCCTGTCAAGTGTGCTCGGGCCCTGTCGGGCTCCGTCGAGCCCTGTCAGGTTTTCTCGAGCCTTGTCAGTCTCCTTCTAGCCCCGTCGGATTTGCTCGGGCCCTGTCGGGTTTGCTCAGGCCCTGTCGGGTTCCGTCGGGCCCTGTCGGGTTTCCTCGGGCCCTGTCGGACTCCACTGAGCCCTGTCAGGCTCCGTCGGGCTCTTTTGGGTTTGCTCGGGCCCTGGCGGGCTCCGTCGGGCCCTGTCAGGCTTTGTCAGGACGTGTCAGGTTTGCTCAGGCCCTGTCGGGATCCGTTGGGTCCTGTCGGGTTTGCTCGGGCCCTGTCGGGCTCCTTCATGCCTTGTCAGGTTTCCTCGAGCCCTGTCGAGCCTTGTCGGGCCCTGTCGGGTTTGTTCGGGCTCTGTCGGGCTCCAGCGTGCCCTGTCGGGTTTGCCCGTGCCCTGTCGGGTTTGCCCGGGCCCTGTCAGGCTCCGTCAGGCCCTGTCGGGTTTGCTCGGGCCCTATCGGGCTCCATCGGGCCCTGTCGGGTTTCCTCGGGCCCTGTCGGACTCCATCGAGCCCTGTCAGGCACCGTCGGGCCCTGTCGGGTTTGCTCGGGCCCCGTCGGGCTCCGTCAGGCCCTGTCGGGTTTGCTCGGGCCCTGTCAGGCTCCGTCGGGCCCTGTCAGGTTTGCTCAGGCCCTGTCGGGATCCGTTGGGCCCTGTCGGGTTTACTCGGGCCCTGTCGGACTCCTTCGTGCCCTGTCAGGTTTGCTCGGGCCCTGTCGGGTTTGCTCGGGCCCTGTCAGGCTCCGTCGAGCCCTGTCAGGTTTGCTCGGGCCCTGTCGGGTTTGCTCGGGCCCTGTCAGGCTCCGTCGGGCCCTGTCGGGTTTCCTCGGGCCCTGTCAGGCTCCATCGAGCCCTTTCAGGCTTTGTCGAACCCTGTCGGGTTTGCTCGGGCCCTGTTGGGTTTGCTCGGGCCCTGTCAGGCTCCGTCGGGCCCTGTCGGATTTCCTTGGGCCCTCTCGGGTTCCGTCGGGCCCTCTCGGGTTCTGTCGGGCCCTGTCAGGCTCCGTCGGGCCCTGTCGGATTTCCTCGGGCCCTCTCGGGTTCCGTCGGGCCCTCTCGGGTTCCGTCGGGCCCTGTCGGGTTTCCTCGGGCCATGTCGGACTCTATCGAGCCCTGTCAGGCTCCGTCGGGCTCTTTCGGGTTTGCTCAGGCCCTGTCGGGCTCCGTCGGGCCCTGTCAGGCTTTGTCAGGTCCTGTCAGGTTTCCTCGGGCCCTGTCGGGCCTTATCGGGCATAGTCAGGTTTGCTCGGGCTCTGTCGGGCTCCAGCGTGCCCTGTCGGGTTTGCCCGGGCCCTGTCAGGCTCCATCAGGCCCTGTCGGGTTTGCTCGGGCCCTATCGGGCTCCGTGGGGCCCTGTCGGGTTTCCTCGGGCCCTGTCGGGCTGCATCGGGCCCTGTCGGGCTCCATCGGGCCCTGTCGGGTTTACGCGGGCCCTATCGGGCTTAGTCGGGCCCTGTTGGGTTTCCTCGGGCCCTGTCGGGCTCCATTGAGCCCTGTCGGACTCCATCGGGCCCTGTCGGGTTTACGAGGGCCCTATCGGGCTCCATCGGGCCCTTTCGGGTTTACGAGGGCCCTATCGGGCTCCGTCAGGCCCTGTCGGGTTTGCTCGGGCCCTGTCGGGCTCCGTCGGGCCCTGTCGGGTTTCCTTGGGCCCTGTCGGGCTCCATCGAGCCCTGTCAGGCTTTGTCGAACCCTGTCGGGTTTGCTCGGGCCCTGTCGGGTTTGCTAAAGCCCTGTCAGGCTTCGTCGGACCCTGTCGAGTGTGCTCGGGCCCTGTCGGGCTCCGTCAAGCCCTGTCAGGTTTGCTCGGGCCTTGTCAGGCTCCGTCGGGCCCTGTCGGATTTCCTCGGGCCCTGTCGGGTTTGCTCAGGCCCTGTCGAGGTCCGTCGGGCCCTGTCGGGTTTCCTCGGGCCCTGTCGGACTCCATTGAGCCCTGCAAGGCTCCGTTGGGCTCTTTCGGGTTTGCTCGGGCCCTGGCGGGCTCCGTCGGGCCCTGTCAGGCTTTGTCAGGTACTGTCAGGTTTCCTCGGGCCCTGTCGAGCCTTGTCGGGCCCTGTCGGGTTTGTTCGGGCTCTGTCGGGCTCCAGCGTGCCCTGTCGGGTTTGCCCGGGCCCTGTCAGGCTCCGTCAGGCCCTCTCGGGTTTGCTCGGGCCCTATCGGGCTCCATCGAGCCCTGTCGGGTTTCCTCGGGCCCTGTCGGACTCCATCGAGCCCTGTCAGGCACCGTCGGGCCCTTTCGGGTTTGCTCGGGCCCCGTCGGGCTCCGTCAGGCCCTGTCGGGTTTGCTCGGGCCCTGTCAGGCTCCGTCGGGCCCTGTCAGGTTTGCTCGGGCCATGTCGGGATCCGTTGGGCCCTGTCGGGTTTGCTCGGGCCCTGTCGGACTCCTTCGTGCCCTGTCAGGCTTTGTCGAACCCTGTCGGGTTTCCTTGGGCCCTGTCGGACTCCATTGAGCCCTGCAAGGCTCCGTCGGGCTCTTTCGGGTTTCCTCGGGCCCTGTCGAGCCTTGTCGGGCCCTGTCGGGTTTGCTCGGGCTCTGTCGGGCGCCAGCGTGCCCTGTCGGGTTTTCCCGGGCCCTGTCAGGCTCCGTCAGGCCCTGTCAGGTTTGCTCGGGCCCCGTCGGGCTCCGTCGGGCCCTTTCGGGTTTGCTCAGGCCCCGTCGGGCTCCGTCGGGCCCTGTCGGGTTTGCTCGGGCCCTGTCGGGCTCCGTCGGGCCCTGTCGGGTTTCCTCGGGCCCTGTCGGGCTCCATCGCGCCCTGTCAGTCTCCGTCGGGCCCTTTCGGGTTTGCTCGGGCCCTGTCGGGCTCCGTCGGGCCCTGTCAGGCTTTGTCAGGTCCTGTCAGGTTTGCTCAAGCCCTGTTGGGTCTTGTCGGGCGCTGTCGGGTTTGCTCGGGCCCTGTCGGGTTTGCTCAGGCCCTGTCGGGCTCCGTCGGGCCCTGTCTGGTTTCCTCGGGCTCTGTCGGGCTCCGTCGGGCCCTGTCGGGTTTGCTCGGGCCATGTCGGGTTTGCTGAAGCCCTGTCAGGCTTCGTCAGACCCTGTCGGGTTTGCTCGGGCCCTGTCGGGATCCGTCGAGCCCTGTCGGGTTTCCTCGGGCCGTGTCGGGCTCCATCGAGCCCTGTCAGGCTTTGTCGAACCCTGTCGGGTTTGCTCGGGCCCTGTCGGGTTTGCTCGGGTCCTGTCGGTCTCTGTCGGGACCTTTCTGGTTTCCTTGGGCCCTGTCGGGCTCCGTCGGGCCCTGTCGGGTTTGCTCGGGCCCTGTCGGGTTTGCTAAAGCCCTGTCAGGCTTCGTCGGACCCTGTCGAGTGTGCGCGGGCCGTGTCGGGCTCCGTCGAGCCCTGTCAGGTTTGCTCGGGCCTTGTCAGGCTCCGTCGGGCCCTGTCGGATTTCCTCGGGCCCTGTCGGGTTTGCTCAGGCCCTGTCGAGGTCCGTCGGGCCCTGTCGGGTTTCGTCGGGCCCTGTCAGGCTTCGTTGGGCCCTGTCGGCTTGCTCGGGTCCTGTCGGGTTTTCTGAAGCCCTGTCAGGCTTCATGGGACCCTGTCAAGTGTGCTCGGGCCCTGTCGGGCTCCGTCGAGCCCTGTCAGGTTTTCTCGAGCCTTGTCAGTCTCCTTCGGGCCCCGTCGGGTTTGCTCGGGCCTTGTCGGGTTTGCTCAGGCCCTGTCGGGTTCCGTCGGGCCCTGTCGGGTTTCCTCGGGCCCTGTCGGACTCCACTGAGCCCTGTCAGGCTCCGTCGGGCTCTTTCGGGTTTGCTCGGGCCCTGGCGGGCTCCGTCGGGCCCTGTCAGGCTTTGTCAGGACGTGTCAGGTTTCCTCGGGCCCTGTCGGGCCTTGTCGGGCCCTGTCAGGTTTGCTCGGGCTCTGTCGGGCTCCAGCGTGCCCTGTCGGGTTTGCCCGGGCCCTGTCAGGCTCCGTCAGGCCCTGTCGTGTTTGCTCGGGCCCTATCGGGTTCAATCAGGCCCTGTCGGGTTTCCTCGGGCCCTGTCGGACTCCATCGAGCCCTGTCAGGCAGCGTCGGGCCCTTTCGGGTTTGCTCGGGCCCCGTCGGGCTCCGTCAGGCCCTGTCGGCTTTGCTCGGGCCCTGTCAGGCTCCGTCGGGCCCTGTCAGGTTTGCTCAGGCCCTGTCGGGATCCGTTGGGCCCTGTCGGGTTTGCTCGGGCCCTGTCGGACTCCTTCGTGCCCTGTCAGGTTTGCTCGGGCCCTGTCGGATTTGCTCGGGCCCTGTCAGGCTCCGTCGAGCCCTGTGAGGTTTGCTCGGGCCCTGTCGGGTTTGCTCGGGCCCTGTCAGGCTCCGCCGGGCCCTGTCGGGTTTCCTCGGGCCCTGTCAGGCTCCATCGAGCCCTGTCAGGCTTTGTCGAACCCTGTCGGGTTTGCTCGGGCCCTGTTGGGTTTGCTCGGGTCCTGTCGGGCTCTGTCGGGCACTGTCGGGTTTGCTCGGGCCCTGTCAGGCTCCGTCGGGCCCTGTCGGATTTCCTCGGGCCCTCTCGGGTTCCGTCGGGCCCTCTCGGGTTCCGTCGGGCCCTGTCGGGTTTCCTCGGGCCCTGTCGGACTCTATCGAGCCCTGTCAGGCTCCGTCGGGCTCTTTCGGGTTTACTCAGGCCCTGTCGGGCTCCGTCGGGCCCTGTCAGGCTTTGTCAGGTCCTGTCAGGTTTGCTCGGGCCCTGTTGGGCCTTGTCGGGCATAGTCAGGTTTGCTCGGGCTCTGTCGGGCTCCAGCGTGCCCTGTCGGGTTTGCCCGGGCCCTGTCAGGCTCCATCAGGCCCTGTCGGGTTTGCTCGGGCCCTATCGGGCTCCGTGGGGCCCTGTCGGGTTTCCTCGGGCCCTGTCGGGCTCCATCGAGCCCTGTCGGGCTCCATCGGGCCCTGTCGGGTTTACGCGGGCCCTATCGGGTTCTGTCGGGCCCTGTCGGGTTTCCTCGGGCCCTGTCGGGCTCCGTCGGGCTCTGTCGGGTTTACGCGGGCCCTATCGGGCTCCGTCGGGCCCTGTCGGGTTTCCTCGGGCCCTGTCGGGCTCCATCGAGCCCTGTCAGGCTTTGTCGAACCCTGTCGGGTTTGCTCGGGCCCTGTCGGGTTTCCTCGGGCCCTGTCGGGCTCCATCGAGCCCTGTCAGGCTTTGTCGAACCCTGTCGGGTTTGCTCGGGCCCTGTCGGGTTTGCTCGGGCCCTGTCGGTCTCTGTCGGGACCTTTCTGGTTTCCTTGGGCCCTGTCGGGCTCCGTCGGGCCCTGTCGGGTTTGCTCGGGCCCTGTCGGGTTTGCTGAAGCCCTGTCAGGCTTCGTCGGACCCTGTCGAGTGTGCTCGGGCCCTGTCGGGCTCCGTCGAGCCCTGTCAGGTTTGCTCGGGCCTTGTCAGGCTCCGTCGGGCCCTGTCGTATTTCCTCGGGCCCTGTCGGGTTTGCTCAGGCCCTGTCGAGGTCCGTCGGGCCCTGTCGGGTTTCCTCGGGCCCTGTCGAACTCCATTGAGCCCTGCAAGGCTCCGTCGGGCTCTTTCGGGTTTCCTCAGGCCCTGTCGAGCCTTGTCGGGCCCTGTCGGGTTTGCTCGGGCTCTGTCGGGCTCCAGCGTGCCCTGTCGGGTTTTCCCGGGCCCTGTCAGGCTCCGTCAGGCCCTGTCAGCTTTGCTCGGGCCCTATCTGGCTCCGTCGAGCCCTGTCGGGTTTCCTCGGGCCCTGTCGGACTCCATCGAGCCCTGTCAGGCACCGTCGGGCCCTTTCGGGTTTGCTCGGGCCCCGTCGGGCTCCGTCGGGCCCTGTCAGGCTTTGTCAGGTTCTGTCAGGTTTCCTCAGCCCCTGTCGGGTCTTGTCGGGCCCTGTCGGGTATGCTCGGGCCCTGTCAGGTTTGCTCGGGCCCTGTCGGGCTCCGTCGGGCCCTGTCTGGTTTCCTCGGGCTCTGTCGGGCTCCGTCGGGCCGTTTCGGGTTTGCTCGGGCCCTGTCGGGCTCGGTCCGGCCCTGTCGGGTTTCCTCGGGCCCTGTCGGACTCCATCGCGCCCTGTCAGGCTCCGTCGGGCCCTTTCGGGTTTGCTCGGGCCCTGTCGGGCTCCGTCGGGCCCTGTCAGGCTTTGTCAGGTTCTGTCAGGTTTCCTCAGCCCCTGTCGGGTCTTGTCGGGCCCTGTCGGGTATGCTCGGGCCCTGTCAGGTTTGCTCGGGCCCTGTCGGGCTCCGTCGGGCCCTGTCTGGTTTCCTCGGGCTCTGTCGGGCTCCGTCGGGCCCTGTCGGGTTTGCTCGGGCCATGTCGGGTTTGCTGAAGCCCTGTCAGGCTTCGTCAGACCCTGTCGGGTTTGCTCGGGCCCTGTCGGGATCCGTCGAGCCCTCTCGGGTTTCCTCGAGCCGTGTCGGGCTCCATCGAGCCCTGTCAGGCTTTGTCGAACCCTGTCGGGTTTGCTCGGGCCCTGTCGGGTTTGCTCGGGCCCTGTCGGTCTCTGTCGGGACCTTTCTGGTTTCCTCGGGCCCTGTCGGGCTCCGTCGGGCCCTGTCGGGTTTGCTCGGGCCCTGTCGGGTTTGCTAAAGCCCTGTCAGGCTTCGTCGGACCCTGTCGAGTGTGCTCGGGCCCTGTCGGGCTCCGTCGAGCCCTGTCAGGTTTGCCCGGGCCCTGTCAGGCTCCATCAGGCCCTGTCGGGTTTGCTCGGGCCCTATCGGGCTCCGTGGGGCCCTGTCGGGTTTCCTCGGGCCGGGTCGGGCTCCATCGAGCCCTGTTGGGCTCCATCAGGCCCTGTCGGGTTTACGCGGGCCCTATCGGGCTCCGTCGGGCCCTGTCGGGTTTCCTCGGGCCCTGTCGGGCTTTGTCGGGCCCTGTCGGGTTTACGCGGGCCCTGTCGGGCTCCGTCAGGCCCTGTCGGGTTTGCTCGGGCCCTGTCGGGCTCCTTCGTGCCCTGTCAGGTTTGCTCGGGCCCTGTCGGGTTTGCTCGGGCCCTGTCGGGTTTGCTCGGGCCCTGTCGGTCTCTGTCGGGACCTTTCTGGTTTCCTCGGGCCCTGTCGGGCTCCGTCGGGCCCTGTCGGGTTTGCTCGGGCCCTGTCGGGTTTGCTCGGGCCCTGTCGGGTTTGCTGAAGCCCTGTCAGGCTTCGTCGGACCCTGTCGAGTGTGCTCGGGCCCTGTCGGGCTCCGTCGAGCCCTGTCAGGTTTGCTCGGGCCTTGTCAGGCTCCGTCGGGCCCTGTCGGGTTTCCTCGGGCCCTGTCGGACTCCATTGAGCCCTGCAAGGCTCCGTCGGGCTCTTTCGGGTTTCCTCGGGCCCTGTCGAGCCTTGTCGGGCCCTGTCGGGTTTGCTCGGGCTCTGTCGGGCTCCAGCGTGCCCTGTCGGGTTTCCTCGGGTCCTGTCGGACTCCATCGAGCTTTGTCAGGCACCGTCGGGCCCTTTCGGGTTTGCTCGGGCCCCGTCGGGCTCCGTCGGGCCCTGTCGGGTTTGTTCGGGCCCTGTCGGGCTCCATCGGGCCCTGTCGGGTTTCCTCGGGCCCTGTCGGGCTCCATCGAGCACTGTCAGGCTCCGTCGGGCCCTTTCGGGTTTGCTCGGGCCCTGTCGGGCTCCGTCGGGCCCTGTCGGGTTTGCTCAGGCCCTGTCGGGTTTGCTCGGGCCCTGTCGGGCTCCGTCGGGCCCTGTCGGGTTTGCTCAGGCCCTGTCGGGTTTGCTCGGGCCCTGTCGGGCTCCGTCGGGCCCTGTCTGGTTTCCTCGGGCTCTGTCGGGCTCTGTCGGGCCCTGTCGGGTTTGCTCGGGCCATGTCGGGTTTGCTGAAGCCCTGTCAGGCTTCGTCAGACCCTGTCGGGTTTGCTCGGGCCCTCTCGGGCTCCGTCGAGCCCTGTCGGGTTTGCTCGGGCCCTGTCAGGCTCCGTCGCGCCCTGTCGGGTTTCCTCGGGCCTTGTTGGGCTCTATCGAGCCCTGTCAGGTTTGCTCGGGCCATGTCGGGTTTGCTCGGGCCCTGTCGGGTTTGCCCGCGTCCTGTCGGGCTCCGTCGGGCCCTGTCAGGTTTGCTCGGGCCATGTCGGGTTTGCTCGGGCCCTGTCGGGTTTGCCCGCGTCCTGTCGGGCTCTGTCGGGGTCTGTCAGGTTCGCTCGGGCCCTGTCAGGTTCGCTCGGGCCCTGTCAGGTTTGCTCGGGCCCTGTCGGGATCCGTCGGGCCCTCTCGGGTTTGCTCGGGCCCTGTCGGGCTCCTTCCTGCCCTGTCAGGTTTGCTCGGGCCCTGTCAGGTTTGCTCAGGCCCTGTCGGGCTCCGTCGAGCCCTGTTGCGTTTGCTCAGGCCTGACAGGGCCAGACGGAGCCCGACAGGGCCCGATGAAACCAGACAGGGCCCGACAGAGCCCGATAGGGCCCGAGCAAACCCGACAGGGCCCGAGGAAACCCGACAGGGCCCGACGGAGCCTGACAGAACCCGAGCAAACCCGACAGGGCCCGACGGAGCCCGATAGGGCCCGAGCAAACCCGACAGGGCCTGACGGATCCCGACAGGGCCCGAGCAAACCCGAAAGGGCCCGACGAAGCCTGACAGGGCCCGACGGAGCCCGACAGGGTACGAGCAAACCAGACAGGGCCTGACGGAGCCTGACAGGGCCCGAGCAAACCCGACAAGGCTCGACGGAGCCTGACAGGGCCTGAGCAAACCCGACAGGGCCCGAGCAAACCTGACAGGGCTCAACGGAGCCTGACAGGGCCCGAGCAAACCCGACAGGGCCCGAGCAAACCTGACAGGGCACGAAGGAGCCCGACAGGGCCCCAGCAAACCCGACAGGGCCCAACGGATCCCGACAGGGCCTTAGCAAACCTGACAGGGCCCGACGGAGCCTGACAGGGCCCGAGCAAACCTGACAGGGCTGGACGAAGCCTGACAGGGCCTGAGCAAACCCGACAGGGCCCGAGCGAATCTGACAGGGCCTGACGGAGCCCCACAGGACGCGGGCAAACCCGACAGGGCCCGAGCAAACCCGACAGGGCCTGACAAGGCCCGACAGGGCCTGAGCAAACCCGACAGGACCCGACAAAGCCTGACGGGGTCCGATGGAGCCCAACAGGGCCCGAGCAAACCCGACAGGGCGCGTCGGAGCCTGACAGAGCCCGAGCAAACCCGACAGGACTCGACGGAGCCCGACAGGGCCTGAGGAAACCAGACAGGGCCCGACGGAGCCCGACAGGGCCCTAGCAAACCCGACAGGGCTCGAGCAAACCCGATAGGACCTGACGGAGCCTGACAGGGCCCGAGCAAACCTGACAGGGCCCGAGAGAACCTGACAGGGCCCGACGGAGCCCGACAGGGCGCGAGCAAACCTGACAGGGCTCGATGGAGCCCGACAGGGCCCGAGGAAACCCGACAGGGCCCGACGGAGCCTGACAGAGCTCGAGCAAACCCGAAAGGGCCCGACAAAGCCTGACAGGGCTCGATGGAGCCCGACAGGGCCCGAGGAAACCTGACAGAGCCTGACGGAGCCCGACAGGGCCCGAGCAAACCCGAAAGGGCCCGACGAAGCCTGACAGGGCTCGATGGAGCCCGACAGGGCCCGAGGAAACCCGACAGGGCCCGAAGGAGCCCGATAGGGCCCGAGCAAACCCGACAGGGCCCGATGGAGCCCGACAGGGCTCGAGCAAACCCGACAGGGTCCGACGAAGCCTGACAGGGCTTCAGCAAACCCGACATGGCCCGAGCAAACCCGACAGGCCCCGACGAAGCCCAACAGAGCCCGAGGAAACCAGACAGGGCCCGACGGAGACCGACAGGGCCCGAGCAAACCCGACAGGGCCCGAGCAAACCCGAAAGGGTTCGACAAAGCCTGACAGGGCTTGATGGAGCCCGACAGGGCCTGAGGAAACCCAACAGGGCCCGACGGAGCGTGACAGAGCCCGAGCAAACCAGACAGGGCTCGACGGAGCCCGATAGGGCCCGAGCAAACCCGACAGGGCCTGACGGAGCCCAACAGGGCCCGAGCAAACCTGAAAGGGCCCGATGAAGCCTGACAGGGCTCGATGGAGCCCGACAGGGCCCGAGGAAACCCGACCGGGCACGACGGAGCCCGATAGGGCCCGAGCAAACCCGACAGGGCCCGATTGAGCCCGACATGGCGCGAGCAAACCCGACAGGGTCCGACGAAGCCCGACAGAGCCCGAGGAAACCAGACAGGGCCCGACGGAGCCCGACAGGGCCCGAGCAAACCCGAAAGGGCCCGACGGAGCCTGACAGGGCTCGATGGAGCCAGACAGGGCCCGAGGAAACCCGACAGGGCCTGATTGAGCCCGAAAGGGGCCGAGCAAACCCGACAGGGCCTGATGGAGCCTGACAGGGCCGGGCAAACCCGACAGGGCACGCTGGAGCCCGACAGAGCCCGAGCAAACCCGACAGGGCCCGACAAGGCCCGACAGGGCCCGAGCAAACCTGACACGTCCTGACAAAGCCTGACAGGGCCTGACGGAGCCCGCCAGGGCCCGAGCAAACCCGAAAGAGCCCGACGGAGCCTGACAGGGCTCAGTGGAGTCCGACAGGGCCCGAGGAAACCCGACAGGGCCCGACGGAACCCGACAGGACCCGAGCAAACCCGACAGGGCCCGAGCAAACGTGACAGGGCACGAAGGAGCCCGACAGGGCCCGAGCAAACCCGACAAGGACCAACGGATCCCGACAGGGCCTGAGCAAACCTGACAGGGCCCAACGGAGCCCGACAGGGCACTAGCAAACCCGACACGGCCTGACAGAGCCTGACAGGGCCCGAGCAAACCCGACAGGGCCCGAGCGAATCTGACAGGGCCCGACGGAGCCCGACAGGACGCGGGCAAACCCGACAGGTCCCGAGCAAACCCGACAGGGCCTGACAAGGCCCGACAGGGCCCAAGTAAACCTGACAGGGCCTGACGGAGCCCGACAGGGGTCGAGCAAACCCGATAGGGCCTGACGGAGCCTGACAGGGCCCGAGCAAACCTGACAGGGCCCGAGAGAACCTGACAGGGCCCGACGGAGCTTGACAGGGCGCGAGCAAACCCGACAGGGGCTGACAAGGCCCGACAGGGCCTGAGCAAACCCGACAGGACCCGCCAAAGCCTGATAGGGTCCGATGGAGCCCGACAGGGCCCGAGGAAACCTGACAGGGCGCGACGGAGCCCGACAGGGCCCGAGCAAACCCGACAGGGTTCGACGGAGCCCGACAGGGCCCGAGCAAACCCGACAGGGTCGGACGAAGCCTGACAGGGCTTCAGCAAACCCGACAGGGCCCGAGCAAACCCGACAGGGCCCGACGGAGCCCGACAGGGCCCGAGGAAACCAGACAGGGCCTGACAGAGCCCGACAGGGCCCGAGCAAACCCGACAGGGCCCGAGCAAACCTGACAGGGCTCGACAAAGCCTGACAGGGCTTGATGGAGCCCGACAGGGCCCGAGGAAACCCGACAGGGCCCGACAGAGCCTGACAGAGCCCGAACAAACCCGACAGGGCTCGACGGAGCCCGATAGGGCCCGAGCAAACCCGACAGGGCCTGACGGAGCCCGACAGGGCCCGAGCAAACCCGAAAGGGACCGACGAAGCCTGACAGGGCTCGATGGAGCCCGACAGGGCCCGAGGAAACCCGACAGAGCCCGACGGAGCCCGATAGGGCTCGAGCAAACCCGACAGGGCCCGATGGAGCCCGACAGGGCTCGAGCAAACCCGACAGGGTCCGAGCAAACCCGACAGGGCCCGACGGAGCCCGACAGAGCCCGAGGAAACCAGACAGGGCTCGATGGAGCCCGACAGGGCCCTAGGAAACCCGACAGGGCCTGATTGAGCCCGATAGGGCCCGAGCAAACCCGACAGGGCCTGACGGAGCCTGACAGGGCCCGGGCAAACCCGACAGGGCACGCTGGAGCCCGACAGAGCCCGAGGAAACCCGACAGGGCCCGACAAGGCCCGACAGGGCCCGAGCAAACCCGAAAGGCCCCGACGAAGCCTGACAGGGCCCGACGGAGCCCGACAGAGCCCGAGGAAACCAGACAGGGCCCGAGCAAACCCGACAGGGTTCGACAAAGCCTGACAGGGCTTGATGGAGCCCGACAGGGCCCGAGGAAACCCGACAGGGCCCGACGGAGCCTGACAGAGCCCGAGCAAACCCGACAGGGCTCGATGGAGCCCGATAGGGCCCGAGCAAACCCGACAGGGCCTGACGGAGCCCGACAGGGCCCGAGCAAACCCGAAAGGGCCCGACGAAGCCTGACAGGGCCCGACGGAGCCCGACAGAGCCCGAGGAAACCAGACAGCGCCCGACGGAGCCTGACAGGGCCCGAGCAAACCCGACAGGGCCCGACGGAGCCCGACAGGGCCCGAGCAAACCTGAAAGGGCCCGACGGAGCCTGACAGGGCTCGATGGAGCCCGACAGGGCACGAGGAAACCCGACAGGGCCTGATTGAGCCTGATAGGGCCCGAGCAAACCCGATAGGGCCTGACGGAGTCTGACAGGGCCCGGGCAAACCCGACAGGGCACGCTGGAGCCCGACAGAGCCCGAGCAAACCCGACAGGGCCCGACAAGGCCCGACAGGGCCCGAGCAAACCCGACAGGGCCCGAGCAAACCCGACAGGGCTTGACGGAGCCTGACAGGGCCCGAGCAAACCCAACAGGGCCTGAGCAAACCCGACAGAGCCCGAGCAAACCCGACAGGGCCCAACGGAGCCCGACAGAGCCCGAGCAAACCCGACAGGGCCCGACAAGGCCCGACAGGGCCCGAACAAACCTGACAGGACCTGACAAAGCCTGACAGGGCCCGACGGAGCCCGCCAGGGCCCGAGCAAACCCGAAAGAGCCCGACGGAGCCTGACAGGGCTCAGTGGAGTCCGACAGGGCCCGAGGAAACCCGACAGGGCCCGACGGAGCCTGACAAGGCCCGAGAAAACCCGACAGGGCTCGACGGAGCCCGACAGGGCCCGAGCACACTCGACAGGGTCCGTCGAAGCCTGACAGGGCTTCAGAAAACCCGACAGGGCCCGAGCAAACCGACAGGGCCCAACGGAGCCCGACAGGGCCCGAGGAAACCAGACAGGGCCCGACAGAGCCCGACAGGGCCCGAGCAAACCCGACAGGGCCTGAGCAAACCCGACAAGGTTCGACAAAGCCTGACAGGGCTCGATGGAGCCCGACAGGGCCCGAGGAAACCCGACAGGGCCTGACGGAGCCCAACAGAGCCCGAGGAAACCAGACAGGGCCCGACGAAGCCTGACAAGGCTCGATGGAGCCCAACAGGGACCGAGGAAACCCGACAGGGCCCGACAGAGCCCGATAGGGCCCGAGCAAACCCGACAGGACTTGATGGAGCCCGACAGGGCTCGAGCAAACCCAACAGGGCCTGAGCAAATCCGACAGGGCCCGACGGAGCCCGACAGGGCTCGAGCAAACCCGACAGGGTCCGAGCAAACCCGACAGGGCCCGACGGAGCCCGACAGAGCCCGAGGAAACCAGACAGGGCTCGATGGAGCCCGACAGGGCCCGAGGAAACCCGACAGGGCCTGATTGAGCCCGATAGGGCCCGAGCAAACCCGACAGGGCCTGACGGAGCCTGACAGGGCCCGGGCAAACCCGACAGGGCACGCTGGAGCCCGACAGAGCCCGAGCAAACCCGACAGGGCCCGACAAGGCCCGACAGGGCCCGAGCAAACCCAAAAGGCCCCGACGAAGCCTGACAGGGCCCGACGGAGCCCGACAGAGCCCGAGGAAACCAGACAGGGCCCGAGCAAACCCGACAGGGTTCGACAAAGCCTGACAGGGCTTGATGGAGCCCGACAGGGCCCGAGGAAACCCGACAGGGCCCGACGGAGCCTGACAGAGCCCGAGCAAACCCGACAGGGCTCGATGGAGCCCGATAGGGCCCGAGCAAACCCGACAGGGCCTGACGGAGCCCGACAGGGCCCGAGCAAACCCGAAAGGGCCCGACGAAGCCTGACAGGGCCCGACGGAGCCCGACAGAGCCCGAGGAAACCAGACAGCGCCCGACGGAGCCTGACAGGGCCCGAGCAAACCCGACAGGGCCCGACGGAGCCCGACAGAGCCCGAGCAAACCTGAAAGGGCCCGACGGAGCCTGACAGGGCTCGATGGAGCCCGACAGGGCCCGAGGAAACCCGACAGGGCCTGATTGAGCCTGATAGGGCCCGAGCAAACCCGACAGGGCCTGACGGAGTCTGACAGGGCCCGGGCAAACCCGACAGGGCACGGTGGAGCCCGACAGAGCCCGAGCAAACCCGACAGGGCCCGACAAGGCCCGACAGGGCCCGAGCAAACCCGACAGGGCCCGAGCAAACCCGACAGGGCTTGACGGAGCCTGACAGGGCCCGAGCAAACCCAACAGGGCCTGAGCAAACCCGACAGAGCCCGAGCAAACCCGACAGGGCCCAACGGAGCCCGACAGAGACCGAGCAAACCCGACAGGGCCCGACAAGGCCCGACAGGGCCCGAACAAACCTGACAGGACCTGACAAAGCCTGACAGGGCCCGACGGAGCCCGCCAGGGCCCGAGCAAACCCGAAAGAGCCCGACGGAGCCTGACAGGGCTCAGTGGAGTCCGACAGGGCCCGAGGAAACCCGACAGGGCCCGACGGAGCCTGACAAGGCCCGAGAAAACCCGACAGGGCTCGACGGAGCCCGACAGGGCCCGAGCACACTCGACAGGGTCCGTCGAAGCCTGACAGGGCTTCAGAAAACCCGACAGAGCCCGAGCAAACCGACAGGGCCCAACGGAGCCCGACAGGGCCCGAGGAAACCAGACAGGGCCCGACAGAGCCCGACAGGGCCCGAGCAAACCCGACAGGGCCTGAGCAAACCCGACAGGGTTCGACAAAGCCTGACAGGGCTCGATGGAGCCCGACAGGGCCCGAGGAAACCCGACAGGGCCTGACGGAGCCCAACAGAGCCCGAGGAAACCAGACAGGGCCCGACGAAGCCTGACAAGGCTCGATGGAGCCCAACAGGGACCGAGGAAACCCGACAAGGCCCGACGGAGCCCGATAGGGCCCGAGCAAACCCGACAGGACCCGATGGAGCCCGACAGGGCTCGAGCAAACCCGACAGGGCCTGAGCAAATCCGACAGGGCCCGACGGAGCCCGACAGGGCCCCAGCAAACCCGAAAGGGCCGGACGGAGCCTGACAGGGCTCGATGGAGCCCGACAGGGCCCGAGGAAACCCGACAGGGCCCCACGGAGCCCGATAGGGCCCGAGCAAACCCGACAGGGCCTGATGGAGCCTGACAGGGCCCGGGCAAACCCGACAGGGCACGCTGGAGCCCGACAGAGCCCGAGCAAACCCGACAGGGCCCGACAAGGCCCGACAGGGCCCGAGCAAACCTGACAGGACCTGACAAAGCTTGACAGGGCTCGACGGAGCCCGACAGGGCCTGAGCAAACCCGAAAGAGCACGACGGAGCCTGACAGGGCTCGATAGAGTCCGACAGGGCCCGAGGAAACGCGACAGGGCCCGACGGAACCTGAGAGAGCCCGACGGAACCCGAGAGGGCCCAAGGGAATCCGACAGGGCCCGACGGAGCCTGACAGGGCCCGAGCAAACCCGACAGGGCCTGACAGAGCCCGACAGGACCCGAGCAAACCCGACAGGGCCCGAGCAAACCCGACAGGGTTCGACAGAGCCTGACAGGGCTCGATGGAGCCCGACAAGGCCCGAGGAAACCCGACAGGGCCCGACGGAGCCTGACAGGGCCCGAGCAAACCCGACAGGGCTCGACGGAGCCTGACAGGGCCCGAGCAAACCCGACAGGGCCAGAGCAAACCTGACAGGGCACGAAGGAGCCCGACAGGGCCCGAAAAAACCCGACAAGGCCCAACGGATCCCGACAGGGCCTGAGCAAACCTGACAGGGCCCGACGGAGCCCGACAGGGCACTAGCAAACCCGACAGGGCCTGACGGAGCCTCACAGGGCCCGAGCAAACCCGACAGGGCCCGAGCGAATCTGACAGGGCCCGACGGAGCCCGACAGGACGCGGGCAAACCCGACAGGTCCCGAGCAAACCCGACAGGGCCTGACAAGGCCCGACAGGGCCCAAGCAAACCTGACAGGGCCTGACGGAGCCCGACAGGGGTCGAGCAAACCCGATAGGGCCTGACGGAGCCTGACAGGGCCCGAGCAAACCTGACAGGGCCCGAGAGAACCTGACAGGGCCCGACGGAGCCCGACAGGGCGCGAGCAAAGCCGACAGGCGCTGACAAGGCCCGACAGGGCCTGAGCAAACCCGACAGGACCCGCCAAAGCCTGATAGGGTCCGATTGAGCCCGACAGGGCCCGAGAAAACCCGACAAGGCGCGACGGAGCCTGACAGGGCCCGAGCAAACCCGACAGGGTTCGACGGAGCCCGACAGGGCCCGAGCAAACCCGACAGGGTCCGACGAAGCCTGACACGGCTTCAGCAAACCCGACAGGGCCCGAGAAAACCCGACAGGGCCCGACGGAGCCCGACAGGGCCCGAGGAAACCAGACAGGGCCCGACAGAGCCCGACAGGGCCCGAGCAAACCCGACAGGGCCCGAGCAAACCCGACAGGGTTCGACAAAGCCTGACAGAGCCCGAGCAAACCCGTCAGGGCTCGATGGAGCCCGATAGGGCCCGAGCAAACCCGACAGGGCCTATCGGAGCCCGACAGGGCCCGAGCAAACCCGAAAGGGCCCGACGAAGCCTGACAGGGCCCGACGGAGCCCGACAGAGCCCGAGGAAACCAGACAGGGCCCGACGGAGCCCGACAGGGCCCGAGCAAACGCGACAGGGCCCGACGGAGCCCGACAGGGCCCGAGCAAACCTGAAAGGGCCCGACGGAGCCTGACAGGGCTCGAAGGAGCCCGACAGGGCCCGAGGAAACCCGACAGGGCCTGATTGAGCCCGATAGTGCCCGAGCAAACCCGACAGGGCCTGACGGAGTCTGACAGGGCCCGGGCAAACCCGACAGGGCACGCTGGAGCCCGACAGAGCCCGAGCAAACCCGACAGGGCCCGACAAGGCCCGACAGGGCCTGAGCAAACCTTACACGTCCTGACAAAGCCTGACAGGGCCCGACGGAGCCCGCCAGGGCCCGAGCAAACCCGAAAGAGCCCGACGGAGCCTGACAGGGCTCAGTGGAGTCCGACAGGGCCCGAGGAAACCCGACAGGGCCCGACGGAGCCTGACAAGGCCCGAGAAAACCTGACAGGGCTCGACGGAGCCCGACAGGGCCCGAGCACACTCGACAGGGTCCGTCGAAGCCTGACAGGGCTTCAGAAAACCCGACAGGGCCCGAGCAAACCGACAGGGCCCAACGGAGCCCGACAGGGCCCGAGGAAACCAGACAGGGCCCGACAGAGCCCGACAGGGCCCGAGCAAACCCGACAGGGCCTGAGCAAACCCGACAGGGTTCGACAAAGCCTGACAGGGCTCGATGGAGCCCGACAGGGCCCAAGGAAACCCGACAGGGCCCGACGGAGCCCGACAGTGCCCAAGCAAACCTGACAGGGCCCGACGGAGCCCGACAGGGCACGAGCAAACCAGACAGGGCCTGACGGAGCCTGACAGGGCCCGAGCAAACCCGACAGGGCCCAACGGATCCCGACAGGGCCCAAGCAAACCTGACAGGGCCCGACGGAGCCCGACAGGGCACGAGCTAACTGGACAGAGCCTGACGTAGCCTGACAGGGCCCGAGCAAACCCGACAGGGCCCGAGCGAATCCGACAGGGCCCGACGGAGCCCGACAGGACGTGGGCAAACCCGACAGGGCCCGAGCAAACCCGACAGGACCAGACAAGGCCCGACAGGGCCTGAGCAAACCCGACAGGACCCGACAAAGCCTGACAGGGGTCGATGGAGCCCGACAGGGCCCAAGGAAACCCGACAGGGCCCGACGGAGCCCAATAGGGCCCGAGCAAACCCGACAGGGCCTGACGGAGCTAGAGAGGGCCCGAGCAAACCTGAAAGGGCCCGACGAAGCCTGACAGGGCTCGATGGAGCCCGACAGGGCCCAAGGAAACCCGACAGGGCCCGACTGAGCCCGATAGGGCCCAAACAAACCCGACAGGACCCGATGGAGCCCGACAGGGCTCGAACAAACCCGACAGGGCCTGAGCAAATCCGACAGGGCCCGACGGAGCCCGACAGGGCTTGAGCAAACCCGAAAGGGCCCGACGGAGCCTGACAGGGCTCGATGGAACCCGACAGGGCCTGAGGAAACCCGACAAGGCCCCACGGAGCCCGATAGGGCCCGAGCAAACCCGACAGGGCCTGACGGAGCCCGACAGGGCCCGAGCAAACCCGACAGGGCACGCTGGAGCCCGACAGAGCCCGAGCAAACCCGACAGGGCCCGACAAGGCCCGACAGGGCCCGAGCAAACCTGACACGACCTGACAAAGCCTGACAGGGCCCGACGGAGCCCGACAGGGCTTGAGCAAACCCAAAAGAGCCCGACGGAGCCTGACAGGGCTCGATAGAGTCCGACAGGGCACGAGGAAATCCGACAGGGCCTGACGGAGCCTGACAGGGCCCGAGCAAACCCGACAGGGCTCGACGGAGCCCGACAGGGTCTGAGCACACTCGATAGGGTCCGACGAAGCCTGACAGGGCTTCAGCAAACCTGACAGGGCCCGAGCAAACCCGACAGGGCCCGACAGAGCCCGACAGGGCTCGAGGAAACCAAACAGGGCCCGACAGAGCCCGACAGGTCCTGAGCAAACCCGACAGGGCCCGAGCAAACCCGACAGGGTTCGACAAAGCCTGACAGGGCTCGGTGGAGCCCGACAGGGCCCGAGGAAACCTGACAGGGCTCGACGGAGCCCGACAGGGCCCAAGCAAACCCGACAGGGCTTGACAGAGCCTGACAGGGCCCGAGGAAACCCCACAGGGCCCGAGCAAATCCGACAGGGCCCGAGCAAACCCGACAGGGCCCGAGCGATTCTGACAGGGCCCGACGGAGCCCGACAGGACCCGGGCAAACCCGACAGGGCCCGAGCAAACCCGACAGGGCCTGACAAGGCCCGACAGGGCCTGAGCAAACCCGACAGGACCCGACAAAGCCTGACAGGGTCCGATGGAGCCCGACAGGGCCCTAGCAAACCCGACAGGGCTCGATGGAGCCCGACAGGGCCCAAGGAAACCCAACAGGGTGCGACGGAGCATGTCGGGTTTGCTCGGGCTCTGTCGGGCTCCATTGGGCCCTGTCGGGTTTGCTCGAGCCCTGTCGGGTGTGCTCGGGCCCTGTCAGGCTCCGTCAAGCCCTGTTGGGGTATGCTCGGGCCCTGTCAGGTTTGCTAGGGCCCTGTCGGGCTCCTTCGGGCCCTGTCTGGTTTCCTCAGGCCCTGTCGGGCTCCGTCGGGCCCTGTCAGGCTTTGTCAGGTCCTGTCAGGTTTGCTCGGGCCTTGTCGGGCCTTGTCGGGCCCTGTCGGGTTTGCTCGGGCTCTCTCACGCTCCAGCATGCCCTCTCGGGTTTGCCCGGGCCCTGTCAGGCTCCGTCAGGCCCTGTCGGGTTTGCTCGGGCCCTATCGGGCTCTGTGGGGCCCTGTCGGGTTTCCTCGGGCCCTGTCGGGTTCCATCGAGCCCTGTCAGGCTCCGTCGGGCCTTTTCGGGTTTGCTCGGGCCCTGTCGGGCTCCATCGGGCCCTGTCAGGCTTTGTCAGGTCCTGTCAGGTTTGTTCGGGCCCTGTCGGGCCTTGTCGGGCCCTCTCGGGTTTGCTCGGGCTCTGTCGGGCTCCGTTGGGCCCTGTCGGGTTTGCTCGGGCCCTGTCGGGTTTGCTCGGGCTCTGTCGGGCTCCGTTGGGCCCTGTCAGGTTTGCTCGGGCCCTGTCGGGTTTGCTCGGGCCCTGTCAGGCTCCGTCAAGCCCTGTCGGGTTTGCTCGGGCCCTGTCGGGTTTGCTAGGGCCCTGTCGGGCTCCGTCGGGCCCTGTCTGGTTTCCTCAGGCCCTGTCGGGCTCCGTCGGGCCCTGTCGGGTTTGCTCGGGCCCTGTCGCGTTTGCTGAAGCCCTGTCAGGCTTCGACGGACCCTGTCGGGTTTGCTCGGGCCCTGTCGGGCTCCGTCGAGTCCTGTCGGGTTTGCTCGGGCCCTGTCAGGCTCCGTCGCGCCCTGTCGGGTTTCCTCGGGCCCTGTCGGGCTCCATCGAGCCCTGTCAGGTTTGCTCGGGCCCTGTCGGGCTCCATCGGACCCTATCAGGCTTTGTCGGGTCCTGTCAGGTTTGCTCAGGCCCTGTCGGGCCTTGTCAGGCCCTGTCGGGTTTGCTCGGGCCCTGTCGGGTTTGCCCGCGTCCTGTCGGGCTCTGTCAGGCCCTGTCAGATTCGCTCGGGCCCTGTCTGGTTTGCTCGGGCCCTATCGGGCTCCGTGGGGCCCTGTCGGGTTTCCTCGGGCCCTGTCGGGCTCCATTGAGCCCTGTCAGGCTCCGTCGGGCACTTTCGGGTTTGCTTGGGCCCTGTCGGGCTCCGTCGGGCCCTGTCAGGTTTGCTTGGGCCCTGTCGGGATCCGTTGGGCCCTGTTGGGTTTGCTCGGGCCCTGTAGGGCTCCTTCGTGCCCTGTCAGGTTTGCTCGGGCCCTGTCGGGTTTGCTCGGGCCCTGTCAGGCTCTGTCGAGTCCTGTCGGGTTTGCTCGGGCCCCGTCAGGCTCCGTCGGGCCCTGTCGGGTTTCCTTGGGCCCTGTCGGGCTCCATCGAGCCCTGTCAGGCTTTGTCGAACCCTGTCGAGTTTGCTCGGGCCATGTCAGGTTTGCTCGGGCCCTGTCGGGTTCTGTCGGGCCCTGTCTGTTTTTCTCGGGCCCTGTCGGGCTCCTTCGAGCCCTGTCAGGTTTGCTCGGGCCGTGTCGGGTTTGCTCGGGCCCTGTCAGGCTCCATCGAGCCCTGTCGGGTTTGCTCGGGCCCTGTCAGGCTCCGTCGGGCCCTGTCGGGTTTCCTCGGGCCCTGTCGGGTTTGCTCGGGCCCTGTCGGGTTCCGTCGGGCCCTGTCGCGTTTGCTCGGGCCCTGTCGGGCTCCGTCGAGCCCTGTCGGGTTTCCTCGGGCCCTGTCGGACTCTATCGAGCCCTGTCAGGCTCCGTCAGGCCTTTTCGGGTTTGCTCGGGCCCAGTCGGGCTCCGTCGGGCCCTGTCAGGCTTTGTCAGGTCCTGTCGGGTTTGCTCGGGCTCTGTCGGGCTCCGTTGGGCCCTGTCGGGTTTGCTCGGGCTCTGTCGGGTTTGCGCAGGCCCTGTCGGGTTTGCTCGGGCCCTGTCAGGCTCCGTCAAGCCCTGTCGGGTTTGCTCGGGCCCTGTCGGGCTCCGTCGGGCCCTGTCTGGTTTCCTCAGGCCCTGTCGGGATCCGTCGGGCCCTGTCGGGTTTGCTCAGGCCGTGTCGGGTTTGCTGAAGCCCTGTCAGGCTTCGACGGACCCTGTCGGGTTTGCTCGGGCCCTGTCGGGCATTGTCGAGCCCTGTCGGGTTTGCTCGGGCCCTGTCAGGCTCCGTCGCGCCCTGTCGGGTTTCCTCGGGCCCTGTCGGGCTCCATCGAGCCCTGTCGGGTTTGCTCGGGCCCTGTCGGGCTCCATCGGACCCTGTCAGGCTTTGTCGGGTCCTGTCGGGTTTGCTCAGGCCCTGTCGGGCCTTGTCAGGCCCTGTCGGGTTTGCTCGGGCCCTGTCGGGTTTGCCCGCGTCTTGTCGGGCTCCGTCGGGCCCTGTCAGATTCGCTCGGGCCCTGTCGGGTTTTCTAGGGCCCTGTCAGGCTCCGTCAGGCCCTGTCGGGTTTGCTCGTGCCCTGTCGGGCTCCGTCGGGCCCTGTCAGGCTTTGTCAGGCCCTGTCGGGTTTGCTCGGGCCCTGTCGGGTTTGCCCTGTCCTGTCGGGCTCCGTCGGGCCCTGTCAGATTCGGTCGGGCCCTGTCGGGTTTGCTCGGGCCCTGTCAGGCTCCGTCAGGCCCTGTCGGGTTTTCTCGTGCCCTGTCGGGCTCCGTCGGGCCCTGTCAGGTTTGCTTGCGCCCTGTCGGGATCCGTTGGGCCCTGTCGGGTTTGCTCGGGCCCTGTCAGGCTCCGTCGTGCCCTGTCAGGTTTGCTCGGGCCCTGTCGGGTTTGCTCGGGCCCCGTCAGGCTCCGTCGAGCCCTGTCGGGTTTGCTCGGGCCCTGTCAGGCTCCGTCGGGCCCTGTCGGGTTTCCTTGGGCCCTGTCAGGCTCCATCGAGCCCTGTCAGGCTTTGTCGAACCCTGTCGGGTTTGCTCGGGCCATGTCGGGTTTGCTCGGGCCCTGTCAGGCTCAATCGGGCCCTGTCGGATTTCCTCAGGCCCTGTCGGGTTTGCTCGGGCCCTGTCGGGTTCCGTCGGGCCCTGTCGGGTTTCCTCGGGCCCTGTCGGAATCTATCGAGCCCTGTCAGGCTCCGTCGGGCTCTTTCGGGTTTGCTCAGGCCCTGTCGGGCTCCGTCGGGCCCTGTCGGGCTTTGTCAGGTCCTGTCAGGTTTGCTCGGGCCCTGTCTAGCCTTGTCGGGCCCTGTCGGGTTTGCTCGGGATCTCTCACGCTCCAGCATGCCGTCTCGGGTTTGCCCGGGCCCTGTCAGGCTCCGTCAGGCCCTGTCGGGTTTGCTCGGGCCCTATAGAGCTCCGTGGGGCCCTGTCGGATTTCCTCGGGCCCTGTCGGGTTCCATCGAGCCCTGTCAGGCTCCGTCGGGCCTTTTCGGGTTTGCTCGGGCCCTGTCGGGCTCCATCGGGCCCTGATAGGCTTTGTCAGGTCCTGTCAGGTTTGTTCTGGCCCTGTCGGGCCTTGTCGGGCCCTGTCGGGTTTGCTCGGGCTCTGTCGGGCTCCGTTGGGCCCTGTCGGGTTTGCTCGGGCCCTGTCGGGTTTGCTCGGGCCCTGTCAGGCTCCGTCAAGCCCTGTCGGGTTTGCTCGGGCCCTGTCGGGTTTGCTAGGGCCCTGTCGGGCTTTGTCGGGCCCTGTCTGGTTTCCTCAGGCCCTGTCGGGATCCGTCGGGCCCTGTCGGGTTTGCTCGGGCCCTGTCGCGTTTGCTGAAGCCCTGTCAGGCTTCGACGGACCCTGTCGGGTTTGCTCGGGCCCTGTCGGGCTCCGTCGAGTCCTGTCGGGTTTGCTCGGGCTCTGTCAGGCTCTGTCGCGCATTGTCGGGTTTCCTCGGGCCCTGTCGGGCTCCATCGAGCCCTGTCGGGTTTGCTCGGGCCCTGTCGGGCTCCATCGGACCCTATCAGGCTTTGTCGGGTCCTGTCGGGTTTGCTCAGGCCCTGTCGGGCCTTGTCAGGCCCTGTCGGGTTTGCTCGGGCCCTGGGGGTTTGCTCGGGCCCTGTCGGGTTTGCCCGCGTCCTGTCGGGCTCTGTCAGGCCCTGTCAGATTCGCTCGGGCCCTGTCGGGTTTGCTCGGGCCCTGTCAGGCTCCGTCAGGCCCTGTCGGGTTTGCTCGGGCCCTATCGGGCTCCGTGGGGCCCTGTCGGGTTTCCTCGGGCCCTGTCGGGCTCCATCAAGCCCTGTCAGGCTCCGTCGGGCACTTTCGGGTTTGCTTGGGCCCTGTCGGGCTTCGTCGGGCCCTGTCAGGTTTGCTTGGGCCCTGTCGGGATCCGTTGGGCCCTGTTGGGTTTGCTCGGGCCCTGTAGGGCTCCTTCGTGCCCTGTCAGGTTTGCTCGGGCCCTGTCGGGTTTGCTCGGGCCCTATCAGGCTCTGTCGAGTCCTGTCGGGTTTGCTCGGGCCCCGTCAGGCTCCATCGGGCCCTGTCGGGTTTCCTTGGGCCCTGTCGGGCTCCATCGAGCCCTGTCAGGCTTTGTCGAACCCTGTCGAGTTTGCTCGGGCCATGTCGGGTTTGCTCGGGCCCTGTCGGGTTCTGTCGGGCCCTGTCTGGTTTCCTCGGGCCCTGTCAGGCTCTTTCGAGCCCTGTCAGGTTTGCTCGGGCCGTGTCGGGTTTGCTCGGGCCCTGTCAGGCTCCATCGAGCCCTGTCGGGTTTGCTCGGGCCCTGTCAGGCTCCGTCGGGCCCTGTCGGGTTTCCTCGGGCCCTGTCGGGCTCCATCGAGCCCTGTCAGGCTTTGTCGAACCCTGTCGGGCTCCGTCGGGCTCTGTCGGGTTTGCTCAGGCCCTGTCAGGTTTGCTGAAGCCCTGTCAGGGTTCGGCGGACCCTGTCGAGTGTGCTCATACCCTGTCGGGCTCCTTCGAGCCCTGTCGGGTTTGCTCGGGCCCTGTCACGCTCCGTCGGGCCCTGTCGGGTTTGCTCGGGCCCTGTCGGGTTCCGTCGGGCCCTGTCGGGTTCCGTCGGGCCCTGTCGGGTTTGCTCGGGCCCTGTCCCGCTCCGTCGGGCCCTGTCGGGTTTCCTCGGGCCCTGTCGGGCTCTATCGAGCCCTGTCAGGCTCCGTCAGGCCTTTTCGGGTTTGCTCGGGCCCTGTCGGGCTCCGTCGGGCCCTGTCAGGCTTTGTCAGGTCCTGTCAGGTTTGTTCGGGCCCTGTCGGGTCTTGTCGGGCCCTGTCGGGTTTGCTCGGGCTCTGTCGGGCTCCGTTGGGCCCTGTCGGGTTTGCTCGGGCTCTGTCGGGTTTGCTCAGGCCCTGTCGGGTTTGCTCGGGCCCTGTCAGGCTCCGTCAAGCCCTGTCGGGTTTGCTCGGGCCCTGTCGGGTTTCCTAGGGCCCTGTCGGGTTTGCTCGGGCCCTGTCGGGCTCCATCGGACCCTGTCAGGCTTTGTCGGGTCCTGTCGGGTTTGCTCAGGCCCTGTCGGGCCTTGTCAGGCCCTGTCGGGTTTGCTCGGGCCCTGTCGGGTTTGCCGCGTCTTGTCGGGCTCCGTCGGGCCCTGTCAGATTCGCTCGGGCCCTATCGGGTTTTCTAGGGCCCTGTCAGGCTCCGTCAGGCCCTGTCGGGTTTGCTCGTGCCCTGTCGGGCTCCGTCGGGCCCTGTCAGGCTTTGTCAGGTCCTGTCGGGTTTGCTCAGGCCCTGTCGGGCCTTGTCAGGCCCTGTCGGGTTTGCTCGGGCCCTGTCGGGTTTGCCCTGTCCTGTCGGGCTCCGTCGGGCCCTGTCAGATTCGGTCGGGCCCTGTCGGGTTTGCTCGGGCCCTGTCAGGCTCCGTCAGGCCCTGTCGGGTTTGCTCGTGCCCTGTCGGGCTCCGTCGGGCCCTGTCAGGTTTGCTTGCGCCCTGTCGGGATCCGTTGGGCCCTGTCGGGTTTGCTCGGGCCCTGTCAGGCTCCTTCGTGCCCTGTCAGGTTTGCTCGGGCCCTGTCGGGTTTGCTCGGGCCCCGTCAGGCTCCGTCGAGCCCTGTCGGGTTTGCTCGGGCCCTGTCAGGCTCCGTCGGGCCCTGTCAGGTTTCCTTGGGCCCTGTCAGGCTCCATCGAGCCCTGTCAGGCTTTGTCGAACCCTGTCAGGTTTGCTCGGGCCATGTCGGGTTTGCTCGGGCCCTGTCAGGCTCTGTTGGGCCCTGTCTGGTTTCCTCGGGCCTTGTCGGGCTCCTTCGAGCCCTGTCAGGTTTGCTCGGGCCGTGTCGGGTTTGCTCGGGCCCTGTCAGGCTCCGTCGAGCCCTGGCGGGTTTGCTCGGGCCCTGTCGGGCCTTGTCGGGCCCTGTCGGGTTTCCTCGGGCCCTGTCGGGCTCCATCGAGCCCTGTCGGGCTCCGTCGGGCCCTTTCGGGTTTGCTCGGGCCCTGTCGGGCTCCGTCGAGCCATGTCGGGTTTCCTCGGGCCCTGTCGGGTTCCATCGAGCCCTGTCAGGCTCCGTCGGGCCTTTTTGGGTTTGCTCGGGCCCTGTCGGGCTCCGTCGGGCCCTGTCAGGCTTTGTCAGGTCCTGTCAGGTTTGTTCTGGCCCTGTCGGGCCTTGTCGGGCCCTGTCGGGTTTGCTCGGGCTCTGTCGGGCTCCGTTGGGCCCTGTCGGGTTTGCTCGGGCACTGTCGGGTTTGCTCAGGCCCTGTCAGGCTCCGTCGACCCCTGTCAGGTTTGCTCGGGCCCTGTCGGGCTCCTTTGAGCCATGTCGGGTTTGCTCGGGCCCTGTCGGGCTCCATCGAACCCTGTCAGGCTTTGTCGGGTCCTGTCGGGTTTGCTCAGGCCCTGTCAGGCTCCGTCGACCCCTGTCAGGTATGCTCGGGCCCTGTCGGGTTTGCTCAGGCCCTGTCAGGCTCCGTCGACCCCTGTCAGGTTTGCTCGGGCCCTGTCGGGCTCCGTCGGGCCCTATCAGGTTTGCTCGGGCCCTGTCGGGTTTGCTCAGGCCCTGTCAGGCTCCGTAGAGCCCTGTCGGGTTTGCTCAGGCCCTGTCAGGCTCCGTCAGGCCCTGTCGGGTTTGCTCGGGCCCTGTCGGGTTTGCTGGGGACCTGTCGGGCTCCGTCGGGCCCTGTCGGGTTTGCTCGGGCCCTGTCGGGCTCCGTCTAGCCCTGTCGGGTTTCCTCGGGCCCTGTCGGGCTCCATCGAGCCCTGTCAGGCTCTGTGAGGCTTTGTCGGGTTTGCTCGGGCCCTGTCGGGCTCTGTCGGGCCCTGTCGGTTTTGCTCGGGCCCTGTCGGGCCTTGTCGGGCCCTGTCGGGATTGCTCGGGCCCTGTCGGGCTCCGTCGAGCTTTGTCGGGTTTGTTCGGGCCCTTTCGGTTTTACTCAGGCCCTGTCAGGCTCCGACAAGCCCTGTCCGGTTTGCTCGGGCCCTGTCGGGTTTGCTCGAGCCCTCTCGGGCTCCGTCGGGCTCTGTCGGGTTTCCTCGGGCCCTGTCAGGCTCCGTCAGGCCCTGTCGGGTTTGCTCGGGCCCTATCGGGCTCCGTGGGGCCCTGTCGGGTTTCCTCGGGCCCTGTCGGGCTCCATCGAGCCCTGTCAGGCTCCGTCGGGCCCTTTCGGGTTTGCTCGGGCCCTGTCGGGCTCCGTCAGGCCCTGTCGGACTTGCTCAGGCCCTGTCGGGTTTGCTCGAGCCCTGTCGGGCTCCATCGGGCCCTGTCGGGTTTGCTCGGGCCCTATCGGGCTCCGTCGGGCCCTGTCGGGTTTCCTCGGGCCCTGTCAGGCTCCATCGAGCCCTGTCAGGCTTCGTCGGGCCCTTTCAGGTTTGCTCGGGCCCTGTCAGGCTCCGTCAGGCCCTGTCGGGTTTGCTCGGGCCCTATCGGGCTCCGTCGGGCCCTGTCAGGCTTTGTCGAACCCTGTCAGGTTTGCTCGGGCCATGTCGGGTTTGCTCGGGCCCTGTCAGGCTCTGTTGGGCCCTGTCTGGTTTCCTCGGGCCTTGTCGGGCTCCTTCGAGCCCTGTCAGGTTTGCTCGGGCCGTGTCGGGTTTGCTCGGGCCCTGTCAGGCTCCGTCGAGCCCTGGCGGGTTTGCTCGGGCCCTGTCGGGCCTTGTCGGGCCCTGTCGGGTTTCCTCGGGCCCTGTCGGGCTCCATCGAGCCCTGTCGGGCTCCGTCGGGCCCTTTCGGGTTTGCTCGGGCCCTGTCGGGCTCCGTCGAGCCATGTCGGGTTTCCTCGGGCCCTGTCGGGTTCCATCGAGCCCTGTCAGGCTCCGTCGGGCCTTTTTGGGTTTGCTCGGGCCCTGTCGGGCTCCGTCGGGCCCTGTCAGGCTTTGTCAGGTCCTGTCAGGTTTGTTCTGGCCCTGTCGGGCCTTGTCGGGCCCTGTCGGGTTTGCTCGGGCTCTGTCGGGCTCCGTTGGGCCCTGTCGGGTTTGCTCGGGCACTGTCGGGTTTGCTCAGGCCCTGTCAGGCTCCGTCGACCCCTGTCAGGTTTGCTCGGGCCCTGTCGGGCTCCTTTGAGCCATGTCGGGTTTGCTCGGGCCCTGTCGGGCTCCATCGAACCCTGTCAGGCTTTGTCGGGTCCTGTCGGGTTTGCTCAGGCCCTGTCAGGCTCCGTCGACCCCTGTCAGGTATGCTCGGGCCCTGTCGGGTTTGCTCAGGCCCTGTCAGGCTCCGTCGACCCCTGTCAGGTTTGCTCGGGCCCTGTCGGGCTCCGTCGGGCCCTATCAGGTTTGCTCGGGCCCTGTCGGGTTTGCTCAGGCCCTGTCAGGCTCCGTAGAGCCCTGTCGGGTTTGCTCAGGCCCTGTCAGGCTCCGTCAGGCCCTGTCGGGTTTGCTCGGGCCCTGTCGGGTTTGCTGGGGACCTGTCGGGCTCCGTCGGGCCCTGTCGGGTTTGCTCGGGCCCTGTCGGGCTCCGTCTAGCCCTGTCGGGTTTCCTCGGGCCCTGTCGGGCTCCATCGAGCCCTGTCAGGCTCTGTGAGGCTTTGTCGGGTTTGCTCGGGCCCTGTCGGGCTCTGTCGGGCCCTGTCGGTTTTGCTCGGGCCCTGTCGGGCCTTGTCGGGCCCTGTCGGGATTGCTCGGGCCCTGTCGGGCTCCGTCGAGCTTTGTCGGGTTTGTTCGGGCCCTTTCGGTTTTACTCAGGCCCTGTCAGGCTCCGACAAGCCCTGTCCGGTTTGCTCGGGCCCTGTCGGGTTTGCTCGAGCCCTCTCGGGCTCCGTCGGGCTCTGTCGGGTTTCCTCGGGCCCTGTCAGGCTCCGTCAGGCCCTGTCGGGTTTGCTCGGGCCCTATCGGGCTCCGTGGGGCCCTGTCGGGTTTCCTCGGGCCCTGTCGGGCTCCATCGAGCCCTGTCAGGCTCCGTCGGGCCCTTTCGGGTTTGCTCGGGCCCTGTCGGGCTCCGTCAGGCCCTGTCGGACTTGCTCAGGCCCTGTCGGGTTTGCTCGAGCCCTGTCGGGCTCCATCGGGCCCTGTCGGGTTTGCTCGGGCCCTATCGGGCTCCGTCGGGCCCTGTCGGGTTTCCTCGGGCCCTGTCAGGCTCCATCGAGCCCTGTCAGGCTTCGTCGGGCCCTTTCAGGTTTGCTCGGGCCCTGTCAGGCTCCGTCAGGCCCTGTCGGGTTTGCTCGGGCCCTATCGGGCTCCGTCGGGCCCTGTCGGGTTTCCTCGGGCTCTGTCGGTCTCCATCGAGCCCTGTCAGGCTCCGTCAGGCCCTGACGGGTTTGCTCGGGCCCTATCGAGCTCCGTCGGGCCCTGTCGGGTTTCCTCGGGCTCTGTCGGTCTCCATCGAGCCCTGTCAGGCTCCGTCGGGCCCTGTCGGGTTTGCTCGGGCCCTGTCGGGTTTGCTCGGGCCCTGTCGGGTTTGCTCAGGCACTGTCGGGTTTGCTCAGGCCCTGTCGGGTTTGCTTGGGCCCTGTCGGGTTTGCTCGGGCCCTGTCGGGCTTCCTCGGGCCCTGTCGGGCTCCATCGAGCCCTGTCAGGCTCCGTCCGACCCTATCAGGCTTTGCTCGGGCCCTGTCGGGCTCCGTCAGGCCCTGTCGGGTTTGCTTGGGCCCTATCGAGCTCCGTCAGGCCCTGTTGGGTTTCCTCGGGCTCTGTCGGTCTCCATCGAGCCCTGTCAGGCTCCGTCGGGCCCTGTCGGGTTTGCTCGGGCCCTGTCGGGTTTGCTCAGGCACTGTCGGGTTTGCTCAGGCCCTGTCGGGTTTGCTTGGGCCCTGTCGGGCTCCGTCGGGCCCTGTCGGGTTTCCTCGGGCCCTGTCGGGCTCCATCGAGCCCTGTCAGGCTCCGTCGGGCCCTTTCGGGTTTGCTCGGGCCCTGTCGGGCTCCGTCGAGCCATGTCGGGTTTCCTCGGGCCCTGTCGGGTTCCATCGAGCCCTGTCAGGCTCTGTCGGGCCTTTTTGGGTTTGCTCGGGCCCTGTCGGGCTCCGTCGGGCCCTGTCAGGCTTTGTCAGGTCCTGTCAGGTTTGTTCTGGCCCTGTCGGGCCTTGTCGGGCCCTGTCGGATTTGCTCGGGCTCTGTCGGGCTCCGTTGGGCCCTGTCGGGTTTGCTCGGGCACTGTCGGGTTTGCTCAGGCCCTGTCAGGCTCCGTCGACCCCTGTCAGGTTTGCTCGGGCCCTGTCGGGCTCCTTTGAGCCATGTCGGGTTTGCTCGGGCCCTGTCGGGCTCCATCGAACCCTGTCAGGCTTTGCCGGGTCCTGTCGGGTTTGCTCAGGCCCTGTCAGGCTCCGTCGACCCCTGTCAGGTATGCTCGGGCCCTGTCGGGTTTGCTCAGGCCCTGTCAGGCTCCGTCGACCCCTGTCAGGTTTGCTCGGGCCCTGTCGGGCTCCGTCGGGCCCTATCAGGTTTGCTCGGGCCCTGTCGGGTTTGCTCAGGCCCTGTCAGGCTCCGTCGAACCCTGTCGGGTTTGCTCAGGCCCTCTCAGGCTCCGTCAGGCCCTGTCGGGTTTGCTCGGGCCCTGTCGGGTTTGCTGGGGCCCTGTCGGGCTCCGTCGGGCCCTGTCGGGTTTGCTCGGGCCCTGTCGGGCTCCGTCTAGCCCTGTCGGGTTTCCTCGGGCCCTGTCGGGCTCCATCGAGCCCTGTCAGGCTCCGTGAGGCTTTGTCGGGTTTGCTCGGGCCCTGTCGGGCTCCGTCGGGCCCTGTCAGGCTTTGTCGGGCCCTGTCGGTTTTGCTCGGGCCCTGTCGGGCCTTGTCGGGCCCTGTCGGGATTGCTCGGGCCCTGTCGGGCTCCGTCGAGCTTTGTCGGGTTTGTTCGGGCCCTTTCGGTTTTACTCAGGCCCTGTCAGGCTCCGACAAGCCCTGTCAGGTTTGCTCGGGCCCTGTCGGGTTTGCTCGGGCCCTCTCGGGCTCCGTCGGTCTCTGTCGGGTTTCCTCGGGCCCTGTCAGGCTCCGTCAGGCCCTGTCGGGTTTGCTCGGGCCCTATCGGGCTCCGTGGGGCCCTGTCGGGTTTCCTCGGGCCCTGTCGGGCTCCATCGAGCCCTGTCAGGCTCCGTCGGGCCCTTTCGGGTTTGCTCGGGCCCTGTCGGGCTCCGTCAGGCCCTGTCGGACTTGCTCAGGCCCTGTCGGGTTTGCTCGAGCCCTGTCGGGCTCCATCGGGCCCTGTCGGGTTTGCTCGGGCCCTATCGGGCTCCGTCGGGCCCTGTCGGGTTTCCTCGGGCCCTGTCAGGCTCCATCGAGCCCTGTCAGGCTTCGTCGGGCCCTTTCGGGTTTGCTCGGGCACTGTCAAGCTCCGTCAGGCCCTGTCGGGTTTGCTCGGGCCCTATCGGGCTCCGTCGGGCCCTGTCGGGTTTCCTCGGGCTCTGTCGGTATCCATCGAGCCCTGTCAGGCTCCGTCAGGCCCTGACGGGTTTGCTCGGGCCCTATCGAGCTCCGTCGGGCCCTGTCGGGTTTCCTCGGGCTCTGTCGGTCTCCATCGAGCCCTGTCAGGCTCCGTCGGGCCCTGTCGGGTTTGCTCAGGCACTGTCGGGTTTGCTCAGGCCCTGTCGGGTTTGCTTGGGCCCTGTCGGGTTTGCTCGGGCCCTGTCGGGCTTCCTCGGGCCCTGTCGGGCTCCATCGAGCCCTGTCAGGCTCCGTCTGACCCTATCAGGCTTTGCTCGGGCTCTGTCGGGCTCCGTCGGGCCCTGTCGGGCTTGCTCGGGCACTGTCGGGTTTGCTCAGGCCCTGTCAGGCTCCGTCGACCCCTGTCAGGTTTGCTCGGGCCCTGTCCGGCTCCGTTGAGCCATGTCGGGTTTGCTCGGGCCCTGTCGGGCTCCATCGAACCCTGTCTGGCTTTGTCGGGTCCTGTCGGGTTTGCTCAGGCCCTGTCAGGCTCCGTCGACCCCTGTCAGGTTTGCTCGGGCCCTGTCGGGTTTGCTCGGGCCCTGTCGGGTTTGCTCAGGCACTGTCAGGTTTGCTCAGGCCCTGTCGGGTTTGCTTGGGCCCTGTCGGGCTCCGTCGGGCCCTGTCGGGTTTCCTCGGGCCCTGTTGGGCTCCATCGAGCCCTGTCAGGCTCCGTCGGGCCCTTTTGGGTTTGCTCGGGCCCTGTCGGGCTCCGTCGAGCCATGTCGGGTTTCCTCGGGCCCTGTCGGGTTCCATCGAGCCCTGTCAGGCTCCGTCGGGCCTTTTTCGGTTTGCTCGGGCCCTGTCGGGCTCCGTCGGGCCCTGTCAGGCTTTGTCAGGTCCTGTCAGGTTTGTTCTGGCCCTGTCGGGCCTTGTCGGGCCCTGTCGGGTTTGCTCGGGCTCTGTCGGGCTCCGTTGGGCCCTGTCGGGCTTGCTCGGGCACTGTCGGGTTTGCTCAGGCCCTGTCAGGCTCCGTCGACCCCTGTCAGGTTTGCTCGGGCCCTGTCGGGCTCCTTTGAGCCATGTCGGGTTTGCTCGGGCCCTGTCGGGCTCCATCGAACCCTGTCAGGCTTTGTCGGGTCCTTTCGGGTTTGCTCAGGCCCTGTCAGGCTCCGTCGACCCCTGTCAGGTATGCTCGGGCCCTGTCGGGTTTGCTCAGGCCCTGTCAGGCTCCGTCGACCCCTGTCAGGTTTGCTCGGGCCCTGTCGGGCTCCGTCGGGCCCTATCAGGTTTGCTCGGGCCCTGTCGGGTTTGCTCAGGCCCTGTCAGGCTCCGTCGAGCCCTGTCGGGTTTGCTCAGGCCCTGTCAGGCTCCGTCAGGCCCTGTCGGGTTTGCTCGGGCCCTGTCGGGTTTGCTGGGGCCCTGTCGGGCTCCGTCGGGCCCTGTCGGGTTTGCTCGGGCCCTGTCGGGCTCCGTCTAGCCCTGTCGGGTTTCTTCGGGCCCTGTCGGGCTCCATCGAGCCCTGTCAGGCTCTGTGAGGCTTTGTCGGGTTTGTTCGGGCCCTGTCGGGCTCCGTCGGGCCCTGTCAGGCTTTGTCGGGCCCTGTCGGATTTGCTCGGGCCCTGTCGGGCCTTGTCGGGCCCTGTCGGGATTGCTCGGGCCCTGTCGGGCTCCGTCGAGCTTTGTCGGGTTTGTTCGGGCCCTTTCGGTTTTACTCAGGCCCTGTCAGGCTCCGACAAGCCCTGTCAGGTTTGCTCGGGCCCTGTCGGGTTTGCTCGGGCCCTCTCGGGCTCCGTCGAGCTCTGTCGGGTTTCCTCGGGCCCTGTCAGGCTCCGTCAGGCCCTGTCGGGTTTGCTCGGGCCCTATCGGGCTCCGTGGGGCCCTGTCGGGTTTCCTCGGGCCCTGTCGGGCTCCATCGAGCCCTGTCAGGCTCCGTCGGGCCCTTTCAGGTTTGCTCGGGCCCTGTCGGGCTCCGTCGGGCCCTGTCGGATTTGCTCAGGCCCTGTCGGGTTTGCTCGAGCCCTGTCGGGCTCCATCGGGCCCTGTCGGGTTTGCTCGGGCCCTATCGGGCTCCGTCGGGCCCTGTCGGGTTTCCTCGGGCCCTGTCAGGCTCCATCGAGCCCTGTCAGGCTTCGTCGGGCCCTTTCGGGTTTGCTCGGGCCCTGTCAGGCTCCGTCAGGCCCTGTCGGGTTTGCTCGGGCCCTATCGGGCTCCGTCGGGCCCTGTCGGGTTTCCTCGGGCTCTGTCGGTCTCCATCAAGCCCTGTCAGGCTCCGTCGGGCCCTGTCGGGTTTGCTCGGGCCCTGTCGGGTTTGCTCAGGCACTGTCGGGTTTGCTCAGGCCCTGTCGGGTTTGCTTGGGCCCTGTCGGGCTCCGTCGGGCCCTGTCGGGTTTCCTCGGGCCCTGTCGGGCTCCATCGAGCCCTGTCAGGCTCCGTCGGGCCCTTTCGGGTTTGCTCGGGCCCTGTCGGGCTCCGTCGAGCCATGTCGGGTTTCCTCGGGCCCTGTCGGGTTCCATCGAGCCCTGTCTAGGCTCCGTCGGGCCTTTTTGGGTTTGCTCGGGCCCTGTCGGGCTCCGTCGGGCCCTGTCAGGCTTTGTCAGGTCCTGTCAGGTTTGTTCTGGCCCTGTCGGGCCTTGTCGGGCCCTGTCGGGTTTGCTCGGGCTCTGTCGGGCTCCGTTGGGCCCTGTCGGGTTTGCTCGGGCACTGTCGGGTTTGCTCAGGCCCTGTCAGGCTCCGTCGACCCCTGTCAGGTTTGCTCGGGCCCTGTCGGGCTCCGTTGAGCCATGTCGGGTTTGCTCGGGCCCTGTCGGGCTCCATCGAACCCTGTCAGGCTTTGTCGGGTCCTGTCGGGTTTGCTCAGGCCCTGTCAGGCTCCGTCGACCCCTGTCAGGTATGCTCGGGCCCTGTCGGGTTTGCTCAGGCCCTGTCAGGCTCCGTCGACCCCTGTCAGGTTTGCTCGGGCCCTGTCGGGCTCCGTCGGGCCCTATCAGGTTTGCTCGGGCCCTGTCGGGTTTGCTCAGGCCCTGTCAGGCTCTGTCGAGCCCTATCGGGTTTGCTCAGGCCCTGTCAGGCTCCGTCAGGCCCTGTCGAATTTGCTCGGGCCCTGTCGGGTTTGCTGGGGCCCTGTCGGGCTCCGTCGGGCCCTGTCGGACTTGCTCAGGCCCTGTCGGGTTTGCTCGAGCCCTGTCGGGCTCCATCGGGCTCTGTCGGGTTTGCTCGGGCCCTATCGGGCTCCGTCGGGCCCTGTCGGGTTTCCTCGGGCCCTGTCAGGCTCCATCGAGCCCTGTCAGGCTTCGTCGGGCCCTTTCGGGTTTGCTCGGGCCCTGTCGGGCTCGTCAGGCCCTGTCGGGTTTGCTCGGGCCCTATCGGGCTCCGTCGGGCCCTGTCGGGTTTCCTCGGGCTCTGCCGGTCTCCATCGAGCCCTGTCAGGCTCCGTCAGGCCCTGTCGGGTTTGCTCGGGCCCTATCGAGCTCCGTCGGGCCCTGTCGGGTTTCCTCGGGCTCTGTCGGTCTCCATCGAGCCCTGTCAGGCTCTGTCGGGCCCTGTCGGGTTTGCTCGGGCCCTGTCGGGTTTGCTCAGGCACTGTCGGGTTTGCTCAGGCCCTGTCGGGTTTGCTTGGGCCCTGTCGGGTTTGCTCGGGCCCTGCCGGGCTTCCTCGGGCCCTGTCGGGCTCCATCGAGCCCTGTCAGGCTCCGTCCGACCCTATCAGGCTTTGCTCGGGCCCTGTCGGGCTCCGTCAGGCCCTGTCGGGTTTACTCGGGCCCTGTCGGGCTCCGTCGGGCCCTGTCGGGTTTGCTCGGGCCCTGTCGGGCTCCGTCTAGCCCTGTCGGGATTCCTCGGGCCCTGTCGGGCTCCATCGAGCCCTGTCAGGCTCTGTGAGGCTTTGTCGGGTTTGTTCGGGCCCTGTCGGGCTCCGTCGGGCCCTGTCAGGCTTTGTCGGGCCCTGTCGGTTTTGCTCGGGCCCTGTCGGGCCTTGTCGGGCCCTGTCGGGATTGCTCGGGCCCTGTCGGGCTCCGTCGAGCTTTGTCGGGTTTGTTCGGGCCCTTTCGGTTTTACTCAGGCCCTGTCAGGCTCCGACAAGCCCTGTCAGGTTTGCTCGGGCCCTGTCGGGTTTGCTCGGGCCCTCTCGGGCTCCGTCGGGCTCTGTCGGGTTTCCTCGGGCCCTGTCAGGCTCCGTCAGGCCCTGTCGGGTTTGCTCGGGCCCTATCGGGCTCCGTGGGGCCCTGTCGGGTTTCCTCGGGCCCTGTCGGGCTCCATCGAGCCCTGTCAGGCTCCGTCGGGCCCTTTCGGGTTTGCTCGGGCCCTGTCGGGCTCCGTCGGGCCCTGTCGGGTTTGCTCGGGCCCTATCGGGCTCCGTCGGGCCCTGTCGGGTTTCCTCGGGCCCTGTCAGGCTCCATCGAGCCCTGTCAGGCTTCGTCGGGCCCTTTCGTGTTTGCTCGGGCCCTGTCAGGCTCCGTCAGGCCCTGTCGGGTTTGCTCGGGCCCTATCGGGCTCCGTCGGGCCCTGTCGGGTTTCCTCGGGCTCTGTCGGTCTCCATCGAGCCCTGTCAGGCTCCGTCGGGCCCTGTCGGGTTTGCTCGGGCCCTGTCGGGTTTGCTCAGGCACTGTCGGGTTTGCTCAGGCCCTGTCGGGTTTGCTTGGGCCCTGTCGGGCTCCGTCTGGCCCTGTCGGGTTTCCTCGGGCCCTGTCGGGCTCCATCGAGCCCTGTCAGGCTCCGTCGGGCCCTTTCGGGTTTGCTCGAGCCCTGTCGGGCTCCGTCGAGCCATGTCGGGTTTCCTCGGGCCCTGTCGGGTTCCATCGAGCCCTGTCTAGGCTCCGTCGGGCCTTTTTGGGTTTGCTCGGGCCCTGTCGGGCTCCGTCGGGCCCTGTCAGGCTTTGTCAGGTCTTGTCAGGTTTGTTCTGGCCCTGTCGGGCCTTGTCGGGCCCTGTCGGGTTTGCTCGGGCTCTGTCGGGCTCCGTTGGGCCCTGTCGGGTTTGCTCGGGCACTGTCGGGTTTGCTCAGGCCCTGTCAGGCTCCGTCGACCCCTGTCAGGTTTGCTCGGGCCCTGTCGGGCTCCGTTGAGCCATGTCGGGTTTGCTCGGGCCCTGTCGGGCTCCATCGAACCCTGTCAGGCTTTGTCGGGTCCTGTCGGGTTTGCTCAGGCCCTGTCAGGCTCCGTCGACCCCTGTCAGGTATGCTCGGGCCCTGTCGGGTTTGCTCAGGCCCTGTCAGGCTCCGTCGACCCCTGTCAGGTTTGCTCGGGCCCTGTCGGGCTCCGTCGGGCCCTATCAGGTTTGCTCGGGCCCTGTCGGGTTTCCTCAGGCCCTGTCAGGCTCCGTCGAGCCCTGTCGGGTTTGCTCAGGCCCTGTCAGGCTCCGTCAGGCCCTGTCGGGTTTGCTCGGGCTCTGTCGGGTTTGCTGGGGCCCTGTCGGGCTCCGTCGGGCCCTGTCGGACTTGCTCAGGCCCTGTCGGGTTTGCTCGAGCCCTGTCGGGCTCCATCGGGCCCTGTCGGGTTTGCTCGGGCCCTCTCGGGCTCCGTCGGGCCCTGTCGGGTTTGCTCAGGCCCTGTCAGGCTCCGTCGACCCCTGTCAGGTTTGCTCGGGCCCTGTCGGGCTCCGTCGGGCCCTATCAGGTTTGCTCGGGCCCTGTCGGGTTTGCTCAGGCCCTGTCAGGCTCCGTCGAACCCTGTCGGGTTTGCTCAGGCCCTCTCAGGCTCCGTCAGGCCCTGTCGGGTTTGCTCGGGCCCTGTCGGGTTTGCTGGGGACCTGTCGGGCTCCGTCGGGCCCTGTCGGGTTTGCTCGGGCCCTGTCGGGCTCCGTCTAGCCCTGTCGGGTTTCCTCGGGCCCTGTCGGGCTCCATCGAGCCCTGTCAGGCTCTGTGAGGCTTTGTCGGGTTTGCTCGGGCCCTGTCGGGCTCTGTCGGGCCCTGTCGGTTTTGCTCGGGCCCTGTCGGGCCTTGTCGGGCCCTGTCGGGATTGCTCGGGCCCTGTCGGGCTCCGTCGAGCTTTGTCGGGTTTGTTCGGGCCCTTTCGGTTTTACTCAGGCCCTGTCAGGCTCCGACAAGCCCTGTCAGGTTTGCTCGGGCCCTGTCGGGTTTGCTCGGGCCCTCTCGGGATCCGTCGGGCTCTGTCGGGTTTCCTCGGGCCCTGTCAGGCTCCGTCAGGCCCTGTCGGGTTTGCTCGGGCCCTATCGGGCTCCGTGGGGCCCTGTCGGGTTTCCTCGGGCCCTGTCGGGCTCCATCGAGCCCTGTCAGGCTCCGTCGGGCCCTTTCGGGTTTGCTCGGGCCCTGTCGGGCTCCGTCAGGCCCTGTCGGACTTGCTCAGGCCCTGTCGGGTTTGCTCGAGCCCTGTCGGGCTCCATCGGGCCCTGTCGGGTTTGCTCGGGCCCTATCGGGCTCCGTCGGGCCCTGTCGGGTTTCCTCGGGCCCTGTCAGGCTCCATAGAGCCCTGTCAGGCTTCGTCGGGCCCTTTCGGGTTTGCTCGGGCCCTGTCAGGCTCCGTCAGGCCCTGTCGGGTTTGCTCGGGCCCTATCGGGCTCCGTCGGGCCCTGTCGGGTTTCCTCGGGCTCTGTCGGTCTCCATCGAGCCCTGTCAGGCTCCGTCAGGCCCTGACGGGTTTGCTCGGGCCCTATCGAGCTCCGTCGGGCCCTGTCGGGTTTCCTCGGGCTCTGTCGGTCTCCATCGAGCCCTGTCAGGCTCCGTCGGGCCCTGTCGGGTTTGCTCGGGCCCTGTCGGGTTTGCTCAGGCACTGTCGGGTTTGCTCAGGCCCTGTCGGGTTTGCTTGGGCCCTGTCGGGTTTGCTCGGGCCCTGTCGGGCTTCATCGGGCCCTGTCGGGCTCCATCGAGCCCTGTCAGGCTCCGTCCGACCCTATCAGGCTTTGCTCGGGCCCTGTCGGGCTCCGTCAGGCCCTGTCGGGTTTGCTTGGGCCCTATCGGGCTCCGTCGGGCCCTGTCGGGTTTCCTCGGGCTCTGTCGGTCTCCATCGAGCCCTGTCAGGCTCCGTCGGGCCCTGTCGGGTTTGCTCGGGCCCTGTCGGGTTTGCTGGGGCCCTGTCGGGCTCCGTCGGGCCCTGTCGGGTTTGCTCGGGCCCTGTCGGGCTCCGTCTAGCCCTGTCGGGTTTCCACGGGCCCTGTCGGGCTCCATCGAGCCCTGTCAGGCTCTGTGAGGCTTTGTCGGGTTTGCTCGGGCCCTGTCGGGCTCCGTCGGGCCCTGTCAGGCTTTGTCGGGCCCTGTCGGTTTTGCTCGGGCCCTGTCGGGCCTTGTCGGGCCCTGTCGGGATTGCTCGGGCCCTGTCGGGCTCCGTCGAGCTTTGTCGGGTTTGTTCGGGCCCTTTCGGTTTTACTCAGGCCCTGTCAGGCTCCGACAAGCCCTGTCAGGTTTGCTCGGGCCCTGTCGGGTTTGCTCGAACCCTCTCGGGCTCCGTCGGCCTCTGTCGGGTTTCCTCGGGCCCTGTCAGGCTCCGTCAGGCCCTGTCGGGTTTGCTCGGGCCCTATCGGGCTCCGTGGGGCCCTGTCGGGTTTCCTCGGGCCCTGTCGGGCTCCATCGAGCCCTGTCAGGCTCCGTCGGGCCCTTTCGGGTTTGCTCGGGCCCTGTCGGGCTCCGTCAGGCCCTGTCGGACTTGCTCAGGCCCTGTGGGTTTGCTCGAGCCCTGTCGGGCTCCATCGGGCCCTGTCGGGTTTGCTCGGGCCCTATCGGGCTCCGTCGGGCCCTTTCGGGTTTCCTCGGGCCCTGTCAGGCTCCATCGAGCCCTGTCAGGCTTCGTCGGGCCCTTTCGGGTTTGCTCGGGCACTGTCAGGCTCCGTCAGGCCCTGTCGGGTTTGCTCGGGCCCTATCGGGCTCCGTCGGGCCCTGTCGGGTTTCCTCGGGCTCTGTCGGTCTCCATCGAGCCCTGTCAGGCTCTGTCAGGCCCTGACGGGTTTGCTCGGGCCCTATCGAGCTCCGTCGGGCCCTGTCGGGTTTCCTCGGGCTCTGTCGATCTCCATCGAGCCCTGTCAGGCTCCGTCGGGCCCTGTCGGGTTTGCTCGGGCCCTGTCGGGTTTGCTCAGGCACTGTCGGGTTTGCTCAGGCCCTGTCGGGTTTGCTTGGGCCCTGTCGGGTTTGCTCGGGCCCTGTCGGGCTTCCTCGGGCCCTGTCGGGCTCCATCGAGCCCTGTCAGGCTCCGTCTGACCCTATCAGCCTTTGCTCGGGCCCTGTCGGGCTCCGTCTAGCCCTGTCGGGTTTCCTCGGGCCCTGTCGGGCTCCATCGAGCCCTGTCAGGCTCTGTGAGGCTTTGTCGGGTTTGCTCGGGCCCTGTCGGGCTCTGTCGGGCCCTGTCGGTTTTGCTCGGGCCCTGTCGGGCCTTGTCGGGCCCTGTCGGGATTGCTCGGGCCCTGTCGGGCTCCGTCGAGCTTTGTCGGGTTTGTTCGGGGCCTTTCGATTTTACTCAGGCCCTGTCAGGCTCCGACAAGCCCTGTCAGGTTTGCTCGGGCCCTGTCGGGTTTGCTCGGGCCCTCTCGGGCTCCGTCGGGCTCTGTCGGGTTTCCTCGGGCCCTGTCAGGCTCCGTCAGGCCCTGTCGGGTTTGCTCGGGCCCTATCGGGCTCCGTGGGGCCCTGTCGGGTTTCCTCGGGCCCTGTCGGGCTCCATCAAGCCCTGTCAGGCTCCGTCGGGCCCTTTCGGGTTTGCTCGGGCCCTGTCGGGCTCCGTCAGGCCCTGTCGGACTTGCTCAGGCCCTGTCGGGTTTGCTCGAGCCCTGTCGGGCTCCATCGGGCCCTGTCAGGTTTGCTCGGGCCCTATCGGGCTCCGTCGGGCCCTGTCGGGTTTCCTCGGGCCCTGTCAGGCTCCATAGAGCCCTGTCAGGCTTCGTCGGGCCCTTTCGGGTTTGCTCGGGCCCTGTCAGGCTCCGTCAGGCCCTGTCGGGTTTGCTCGGGCCCTATCGGGCTCCGTCGGGCCCTGTCGGGTTTCCTCGGGCTCTGTCGGTCTCCATCGAGCCCTGTCAGGCTCCGTCAGGCCCTGACGGGTTTGCTCGGGCCCTATCGAGCTCCGTCGGGCCCTGTCGGGTTTCCTCGGGCTCTGTCGGTCTCCATCGAGCCCTGTCAGGCTCCGTCGGGCCCTGTCGGGTTTGCTCGGGCCCTGTCGTGTTTGCTCAGGCACTGTCGGGTTTGCTCAGGCCCTGTCGGGTTTGCTTGGGCCCTGTCGGGCTCTGTCAGGCCCTGTCGGGTTTCCTCGGGCCCTGTCGGGCTCCATCGAGCCCTGTCAGGCTCCGTCGGGCCCTTTCGGGTTTGCTCGGGCCCTGTCGGGCTCCGTCGAGCCATGTCGGGTTTCCTCGGGCCCTGTCGGGTTCCATCGAGCCCTGTCAGGCTCCGTCGGGCCTTTTTGGGTTTGCTCGGGCCCTGTCGGGCTCCGTCGGGCCCTGTCAGGCTTTGTCAGGTCCTGTCAGGTTTGTTCTGGCCCTGTCGGGCCTTGTCGGGCCCTGTCGGGTTTGCTCGGGCTCTGTCGGGCTCCGTTGGGCCCTGTCGGGTTTGCTCGGGCACTGTCGGGTTTTCTCAGGCCCTGTCAGGCTCCGTCGACCCCTGTCAGGTTTGCTCGGGCCCTGTCGGGCTCCGTTGAGCCATGTCGGGTTTGCTCGGGCCCTGTCGGGCTCCATCGAACCCTGTCAGGCTTTGTCGGGTCCTGTCGGGTTTGCTCAGGCCCTGTCAGGCTCCGTCGACCCCTGTCAGGTATGGTCGGGCCCTGTCGGGTTTGCTCAGGCCCTGTCAGGCTCCGTCGACCCCTGTCAGGTTTGCTCGGGCCCTGTCGGGCTCCGTCGGGCCCTATCAGGTTTGCTCGGGCCCTGTCGGGTTTGCTCAGGCCCTGTCAGGCTCTGTCGAGCCCTGTCGGGTTTGCTCAGGCCCTGTCAGGCTCCGTCAGGCCCTGTCGGGTTTGCTCGGGCCCTGTCGGGTTTGCTGGGGCCCTGTCGGGCTCCGTCGGGCCCTGTCGGGTTTGCTCGGGCCCTGTCGGGCTCCGTCTAGCCCTGTCGGGTTTCCTCGGGCCCTGTCGGGCTCCATCGAGCCCTGTCAGGCTCTGTGAGGCTTTGTCGGGTTTGCTCGGGCCCTGTCGGGCTCCGTCGGGCCCTGTCAGGCTTTGTCGGGCTTTGTCGGTTTTGCTCGGGCCCTGTCGGGCTCCGTCGAGCTTTGTCGGGTTTGTTCGGGCCCTTTCGGTTTTACTCAGGCCCTGTCAGGCTCCGACAAGCCCTGTCAGGTTTGCTCGGGCCCTGTCGGGTTTGCTCGAACCCTCTCGGGCTCCGTCGGCCTCTGTCGGGTTTCCTCGGGCCCTGTCAGGCTCCGTCAGGCCCTGTCGGGTTTGCTCGGGCCCTATCGGGCTCCGTGGGGCCCTGTCGGGTTTCCTCGGGCCCTGTCGGGCTCCATCAAGCCCTGTCAGGCTCCGTCGGGCCCTTTCGGGTTTGCTCGGGCCCTGTCGGGCTCCGTCAGGCCCTGTCGGACTTGCTCAGGCCCTGTCGGGTTTGCTCGAGCCCTGTCGGGCTCGATCGGGCCCTGTCGGGTTTGCTCGGGCCCTATCGGGCTCCGTCGGGCCCTTTCGGGTTTCCTCGGGCCCTGTCAGGCTCCATCGAGCCCTGTCAGGCTTCGTCGGGCCCTTTCGGGTTTCCTCGGGCCCTGTCGGGTTCCATCGAGCCCTGTCAGGCTCCGTCGGGCCTTTTTGGGTTTGCTCGGGCCCTGTCGGGCTCCGTCGGGCCCTGTCAGGCTTTGTCAGGTCCTGTCAGGTTTGTTCTGGCCCTGTCGGGCCTAGTCGGGCCCTGTCGGGTTTGCTCGGGCTCTGTCGGGCTCCGTTGGGCCCTGTCGGGCTTGCTCGGGCACTGTCGGGTTTGCTCAGGCCCTGTCAGGCTCCGTCGACCCCTGTCAGGTTTGCTCGGGCCCTGTCGGGCTCCTTTGAGCCATGTCGGGTTTGCTCGGGCCCTGTCGGGCTCCATCGAACCCTGTCAGGCTTTGTCGGGTCCTGTCGGGTTTGCTCAGGCCCTGTCAGGCTCCGTCGACCCCTGTCAGGTATGCTCGGGCCCTGTCGGGTTTGCTCAGGCCCTGTCAGGCTCCGTTGACCCCTGTCAGGTTTGCTCGGGCCCTGTCGGGCTCCGTCAGGCCCTATCAGGTTTGCTCGGGCCCTGTCGGGTTTGCTCAGGCCCTGTCAGGCTCCGTCGAGCCCTGTCGGGTTTGCTCAGGCCCTGTCAGGCTCCGTCAGGCCCTGTCGGGTTTGCTCGGGCCCTGTCGGGTTTGCTGGGGCCCTGTCGGGCTCTGTCGGGCCCTGTCGGGTTTGCTCGGGCCCTGTCGGGCTCCGTCTAGCCCTGTCGGGATTCCTCGGGCCCTGTCGGGCTCCATCGAGCCCTGTCAGGCTCTGTGAGGCTTTGTCGGGTTTGTTCGGGCCCTGTCGGGCTCCGTCGGGCCCTGTCAGGCTTTGTCGGGCCCTGTCGGTTTTGCTCGGGCCCTGTCGGGCCTTGTCGGGCCCTGTCGGGATTGCTCGGGCCCTGTCGGGCTCCGACGAGCTTTGTCGGGTTTGTTCGGGCCCTTTCGGTTTTACTCAGGCCCTGTCAGGCTCCGACAAGCCCTGTCAGGTTTGCTCGGGCCCTGTCGGGTTTGCTCGGGCCCTCTCGGGCTCCGTCGAGCTCTGTCGGGTTTCCTCGGGCCCTGTCAGGCTCCGTCAGGCCCTGTCGGGTTGGCTCGGGCCCTATCGGGCTCCGTGGGGCCCTGTCGGGTTTCCTCGGGCCCTGTCGGGCTCCATCGAGCCCTGTCAGGCTCCGTCAGGCCCTTTCGGGTTTGCTCGGGCCCTGTCGGGCTTTGTCGGGCCCTGTCGGATTTGCTCAGGCCCTGTCGGGTTTGCTCGAGCCCTGTCGGGCTCCATCGGGCCCTGTCGGGTTTGCTCGGGCCCTATCGGGCTCCGTCGGGCCCTGTCGGGTTTCCTTGGGCCCTGTCAGGCTCCATCGACCCCTGTCAGGCTTCGTCGGGCCCTTTCGGGTTTGCTCGGGCCCTGTCAGGCTCCGTCAGGCCCTGTTGGGTTTGCTCGGGCCCTATCGGGCTCCGTCGGGCCCTGTCGGGTTTCCTCGGGCTCTGTCGGTCTCCATCGAGCCCTGTCAGGCTCCGTCAGGCCCTGACGGGTTTGCTCGGGCCCTATCGAGCTCCGTCGGGCCCTGTCGGGTTTCCTCGGGCTCTGTCGGTCTCCATCGAGCCCTGTCAGGCTCCGTCGGGCCCTGTCGGGTTTGCTCGGGCCCTGTCGGGTTTGCTCAGGCACTGTCGGACTTGCTCAGGCCCTGTCGGGTTTGCTTGGGCCCTGTCGGGTTTGCTCGGGCCCTGTCGGGCTTCCTCGGGCCCTGTCGGGCTCCATCGAGCCCTGTCAGGCTCCGTCGGACCCTATCAGGCTTTGCTCGGGACCTGTCGGTCTCCGTCAGGCCCTGTCGGGTTTGCTCGGGCCCTATCGGGCTCCGCCGGGCCCTTTCGGGTTTGCTCGGGCCCTGTCAGGCTCCGTCAGGCCCTGTTGGGTTTGCTCGGGCCCTATCGGGCTCCGTCGGGCCCTGTCGGGTTTCCTCGGGCTCTGTCGGTCTCCATCGAGCCCTGTCAGGCTCCGTCAGGCCCTGACGGGTTTGCTCGGGCCCTATCGAGCTCCGTCGGGCCCTGTCGGGTTTCCTCGGGCTCTGTCGGTCTCCATCGAGCCCTGTCAGGCTTTTTCGGGCCCTGTCGGGTTTGCTCGGGCCCTGTCGGGTTTGCTCAGGCACTGTCGGGTTTGCTCAGGCCCTGTCGGGTTTGCTTGGGCCCTGTCGGGTTTGCTCGGGCCCTGTCGGGCTTCCTCGGGCCCTGTCGGGCTCCATCGAGCCCTGTCAGGCTCCGTCGGACCCTATCAGGCTTTGCTCGGGACCTGTCGGTCTCCGTCAGGCCCTGTCGGGTTTGCTCGGGCCCTATCGGGCTCCGTCGGGCCCTGTCGGGTTTCCTCGGGCTCTGTCGGTCTCCATCGAGCCCTGTCGGGCTCCGTCGGGCCCTGTCGGGTTTGCTCGGGCCCTGTCGGGTTTGCTCAGGCACTGTCGGGTTTGCTCAGGCCCTGTCGGGTTTGCTTGGGCCCTGTCGGGCTCCGTCGGGCCCTGTCGGGTTTCCTCGGGCCCTGTCGGGCTCCATCGAGCCCTGTCAGGCTCCGTCGGGCCCTTTCGGGTTTGCTCGGGCCCTGTCGGGCTCCGTCGAGCCATGTCGGGTTTCCTCGGGCCCTGTCGGGTTCCATCGAGCCCTGTCTAGGCTCCGTCGGGCCTTTTTGGGTTTGCTCGGGCCCTGTCGGGCTCCGTCGGGCCCTGTCAGGTTTTGTCAGGTCCTGTCAGGTTTGTTCTGGCCCTGTCGGGCCTTGTCGGGCCCTGTCGGGTTTGCTCGGGCTCTGTCAGGCTCCGTTGGGCCCTGTCGGGTTTGCTCGGGCACTGTCGGGTTTGCTCAGGCCCTGTCAGGCTCCGTCGACCCCTGTCAGGTTTGCTCGGGCCCTGTCGGGCTCCGTTGAGCCATGTCGGGTTTGCTCGGGCCCTGTCAGGCTCCATCGAACCCTGTCAGGCTTTGTCGGGTCCTGTCGGGTTTGCTCAGGCCCTGTCAGGCTCCGTCGACCCCTGTCAGGTTTGCTCGGGCCCTGTCGGGCTCCGTCGGGCCCTATCAGGTTTGCTCGGGCCCTGTCGGGTTTGCTCAGGCCCTGTCAGGCTCCGTCGAGCCCTGTCGGGTTTGCTCAGGCCCTGTCAGGCTCCGTCAGGCCCTGTCGGGTTTGCTCGGGCTCTGTCGGGTTTGCTGGGGCCCTGTCGGGCTCTGTCGGGCCCTGTCGGACTTGCTCAGGCCCTGTCGGGTTTGCTCGAGCCCTGTCGGGCTCCATCGGGCCCTGTCGGGTTTGCTCGGGCCCTATCGGGCTCCGTCGGGCCCTGTCGGGTTTCCTCGGGCCCTGTCAGGCTCCATCGAGCCCTGTCAGGCTTCGTCGGGCCCTTTCGGGTTTGCTCGGGCCCTGTCGGGCTCCGTCGACCCCTGTCGGGTTTGCTCGGGCCCTGTCAGGCTCCGTCGCGCCCTGTCAGGTTTCCTCGGGCCCTGTCGGGCTCCATCGAGCCCTGTCAGGTTTGCTCGGGCCCTGTGCGGTTTGCTCGGGCCCTGTCAGGCTCCATCGGACCCTGTCAGGCTTTGTTGGGTTCTGTCAGGTTTGCTCGGGCCCTGTCGGGTTTGCCCGCGTCCTGTCGGGCTTTGTCAAGCCCAGTCAGGATCGCTCGGGCCCTGTCGGGTTTGCTTGGGCCCTGTCAGGCTCTGTCAGGCTCTTTCGGGTTTGCTCGTGCCCTGTCGGGCTCCGTCGCGCCCTGTCGGGTTTGCTCGGGCTCTGTCGGGCTCCAGCGTGCCCTGTCAGGCTTCGTCGGGCCCTTGCGGGTTTGCTCGGGCCCTGTCGGGCTCCGTCGGGCCCTGTCGGGCTCCGTCAGGCCCTGTCGGGTTCGCTCGGGCCCTATCGGGCTCCGTCGGGCCCTGTCGGGTTTCCTCGGGCCCTGTCGGGCTCCATCGAGCCCTGTCAGGCTCCGTCGGGCCCTTTCAGGTTTGCTTGGGCCCTGTCGGGCTCCGTCGGGCCCTGTCGGGTTTGCTCGGGCCCTGTCGGGTTTGCTCGGGCCCTGTCAGGCTTTGTCAAGCCCTGTCGGGTTTGCTAGGGCCCTGTCGGGCTCCGTCGGGCCCTGCCTGGTTTCCTCAGGCCCTGTCGGACTCCGTCGATCCCTGTCGGGTTTGCTCGGGCCCTGTCAGGCTCCGTCGCGCCCTGTCGGGTTTCCTCGGGCCCTGTCGGGCTCCATCGAGCCCTGTCGGGTTTGCTCGGGCCCTGTCGGGCTCCATCGGACCCTGTCAGGCTTTGTCGGGTCCTGTCGGGTTTGCTCAGGCCCTGTCGGGCCGTGTCAGGCCCTGTCGGGTTTGCTCAGGCCCTGTCGGGCTCCGTCGGGCCCTGTCAGATTCGCTCGGGCCCTGTCAGGTTTGCTCGGGCCCTGTCAGGCTCCGTCAGGCCCTGTCAGGTTTGCTCGGGCCCTGTCGGGCCTTGTCGGGCCCTGTCGGGTTTGCTCGGGCTCTGTCGGGCTCCAGCGTGCCCTGTCGGGTTTGCCCGGGCCCTGTCGGGCTCCATCAAGCCCTGTCAGGCTTCGTCGGGCCCTTGCGGGTTTGCTCGGGCCCTGTCGGGCTTCGTCAGGCCCTGTCGGGTTCGCTCGGGCCCTATCGGGCTCCGTCGGGCCCTGTCGGGTTTCCTCGGGCCCTGTCGGGCTCCATCGAGCCCTGTCAGGCTCCGTCGGGCCCTTTCGGGTTTGCTCGGGCCCTGTCGGGCTCCGTCGGGCCCTGTCGGGTTTGCTCGGGCCCTGTCGGGTTTGCTCGGGCCCTGTCAGGCTTTGTCAAGCCCTGTCGGGTTTGCTAGGGCCCTGTCGGGCTCCGTCGGGCCCTGTCTGGTTTCTTCAGGCCCTGTCGGGCTCCGTCGGGCCCTGTCGGGTTTGCTCAGGCCCTGTCGGGTTTGCTAGGGCCCTGTCGGGCTCCGTCGGGCCCTGTCTGGTTTCCTCAGGCCCTGTCGGGCTCCGTCGAGCCCTGTCGGGTTTGCTCGGGCCCTGTCAGGCTCCGTCGCGCCCTGTCTGGTTTCCTCGGGCCCTGTCGGGCTCCATCGAGCCCTGTCGGGTTTGCTCGGGCCCTGTCGGGCTCCATCGGACCCTGTCAGGCTTTGTCGGGTCCTGTCGGGTTTGCTCAGGCCCTGTCGGGCCTTGTCAGGCCCTGTCGGGTTTGCTCAGGCCCTGTCGGGCTCCGTCGGGCCCTGTCAGATTCGCTCGGGCCCTGTCGGGTTTGCTCGGGCCCTGTCAGGCTCCGTCAGGCCCTGTCGGGTTTGCTCGGGCCCTGTCAGGCTCCCCTTGTCCTCAGGACTCATTCTCACATCCTGGGCACCCCCCATTGTCCCCAGAGTGCAACTTGTGGGGGTCAGGATTTGGGGTACAGGGTTTGGGGGTGCAGGGTTTAGTGGTGTAGGGTTTGGGGGTGCAGGTCTTGGGGAGGCAGAATTGGGGGTTCAGGTTTTTAGAGTTCAGGGATTTGGGGGTGCAGATTTTGGGTGTTCAGGACCTGGGGGTGCAGGATTTGGGGATGTAGGTTTGGGGTGCAGGGCTTAGGGTTTCAGTACCTTGGGTTGAAGAGGTTTGGGGGGAAGGGTTGTGTACGGCAGGATTTGGGGGTGCAGGGCTTTGGGCTGAATGTTTGGGGGTGCAGGGTTCGCATGTTTAGGAACTGGGGGTGCAGAATTTGGGTTTGCAGGTTTGGGGAATTTTGCGGTAAAGGATTTGGGGTGCAGGGTTGGGGGACGCAGGATCTGAGGGTGCAGCGTTTGGGGTGCAGAGTTAGGGGCTGCAGGATCTGGGGTGCAGGGTTTGGGGGGCACTGTTTTGGGGGGAAGGATTTGCGAGATGCAGGGTTTAAGGGTTTAGAATTGGAGGTGTCGAATTTTGGGGTGCAGGAGGTGTGGGGTTTGGGGTTGCAGGATTTCGGGGAGAATGGTTTGGGGGTGCAAGACTTGAGGGTGCAGGGTTTGGGGGTTTGGGACATGGGGCTGGAGGATTTGGGGATGCAGGATTTGGGGTGCAGTGTGTGGGGGTGCAAGATCTTGGGGTGTACGAGCGTTGGGTGTGGGATTTGAAGGACAATGATTTGGGGGTGCAGGGATTGGGGGTGTAGGGTTTTGGGGTTGCTGCGTTTGGAGATTCGGGATGTGGAGGTCAAGGATTTAGGGGTACAAGGGCTGGTTGCAGGATTTGGGGTGCAGGGTTTGGTTGCAGGATTTGGGGTGCAGGGTTTGAAGTGCAGGGCTAAAGGGGGCAGGATTTGGAGGTGCAAGATTTGGTGGTCTGGGGTACTGGGCTGCAGGGTTTTGGGGTGCGGGATTTGGGGGTGCAGGTTCCATGTCTTTAGGAACTGGGCGGGGAGGGTTTCTTGGTGCGGACTTTTGAGTGCAAGTTTGAGGGGCCTTGATTTTGGGGTGCATGGTTTGGGGGGCAGGATTCCGGGTGTAAGGTTTTGAGGTGCAGGACTTGGGGGTGCAGGTTTCACGCGTTAAGGAACTGGGGCTGCAGAGGTTGGGGGTGCAGCGTTGTGGGCTGCAGGGTTGAAGGGTGCAGGATTTAGGGGTACAGGTTTTGGGGGTGCAGGAGCTGGGGGTGCAGGCTGTAGGGATCAGAATATGGGGGTGCAGGGTTCTGGGGTGCAGGATCTGGGTGAGCAGGCTGTTAGGGTACAGAACCTTGTAGTTCAGCGTTTAGAGGCAGGATTTGGGGGTGCAGGGCTTTGGGGTGAGGGGTCTGGGGTGAGGGGTTCAGGTGTTCAGCACCTGGGGGTGCAGGACCTGAGGGTTGGAGGATTTGGGGGTGCAGGGATTTGGGGGTGCAGGGATATGGGGTGCAACTTGTGGGGTGCAGGGTTTTGGGTATAGGGTTTTGGGGTGCAGAGTTTTGGGGGGGGGGATTGGGGGAGCAGGGTTTCAGGGTGCAAGGTTCAGTGGTGCAGGGTTCTGGGGGTGCAGGGTTTAGCGCCAGAATTGGGGGTGCAGGGTTTGGGATTGCAGGGTGTTGGGGGAAGGATCTGGGGGTACAAGATGTGGGGTAGCAGGGTTTTGGGGTGCAACTTGTGGGGGCAGGATTTGGGGTCCAGGAGGTTGGGGGTGCAGGGTTTGGGGTGTAGGATTTAGTGGAGCAGGGACTGGGGGTGAAGGTCTTGGGGAGGCAGAATTGGGGGTGCAGGTCTTGGGGAGGCAGAATTGGGGGTGCAGATTTTGGCTGTTCAGGACCTGGGGGTGCAGGATTTGGGGATGTAGGTTTTGGGGGGTAGATTTTGGGGTGCTGGGTTCGGCACATGGGTCTGGAGGATTTGGGGGTGCAGGGTTAAGGGGTTTAGGATTTTGGGGTGCACAGTTTAGGGTGCACGTTCTGGGCATGTATGATTTGAGAGTGCAGGGCTTTGGGGTACAGGATTTGGGGTGCAGGGTTTTGGGGTCAGGATCTGGGGGTGCAGGGTGTTGGGGAGAAGAATTTGGGGGTGCAGCATTTTGAAGTGCAGGGTTTGGAGGAGGGAGGTTTTGGGGGTGAAAGATTTGGTGGTTCAGGTTTTGGGGGTGCAGTGTTAAAAGGGTGGAGGATTAGGGGTGCAGGATTTGGGGGTGCACTGTTTGGGGGTGCAGGGTTTAGAAGTCAGGTCTAAGAGTGCAGCGTTTGGGGTGCAGGGGCTTGGGGGGAAATTTAAGGTTGCAGAGTGTGGGGTGCATAGGACTGGGGCACAGGATTTGGGGGTGCAGGGTTTCAGGGTTCAAGATTTGGAGGTGTGGAGTTTTGGGGTGCAGGGACTGGGGGTGAAGGATTTGAGGCTGCAGGGTGGTGGGGGGAGGATTTGGGGGTGAGAGATTTGGGGTGCAGGATGTGGGGGTGCAGAGTTTTGGGAGGCAAGGATCTGGGGCTGCAGGATTTGGGGGTTCAGTGTTTAGGGCAGCACAACCTCGGGGTGCAGGGGTTTGCAGTGAAAGGTTTGGTAGGCAGGATTTGGGGTGCAGGATTCTGGGGTGCTGGGTTTGGGGTACAGGATTTGGTGTTGCAGGGATGGGGTTGAAGGGCTTGGGTTTCCAGGCCTTTGAGGTGCAAGGTTTGGGAGGGAATTCTTTGGGGTGCAGGGTTTGGGGTTCCAGGAGGTGGGGGAAGGACCTTGGGGTGTAGGGTTTGGGGGGGCAGGGTTTTGGGGGAAGGATTTAGGGGTGCAGGGTTTTGAAGTGCAGCGTTTAAGGGGGGCATGGTTTTGGGGGTGCACATGTGGGGGTCCAGGTTTGGGGGATGCAGAGTTTGTGAATGGAGGATTTTGGAGTGCTGGGTTTGGGGCTGCCTAATTTGGGGGTGCAGTGTTTGGGTGTTCAGGACCTGGGGTTGCTGCGTTTGGGAATGCAGGCTTTGGGGGTGCAGGGCTCAGGATTTGGGAGGGCAGGATCAGGGGGTGTAAGATTTCAGGGTTTAGGGGTGCAAAGTATGGTAGGGCTGAATTACAGGGGTGCAAAGTATGGTAGGGCTGAATTTAGGGGTGCAGGATTTGGTATTACAGGTTTTGGGGAATCATGGCTTGGGAGGAAGGATTTAGGGGTGCAGGGTTTCAAGATGCAGGATTTGGGGTGCAGTATTTGGGGTTGCAGGTTTGGGGGTGCAAGTTGTGGGGCAGCAGGATATCGGGTACAGGGTTCTGGGCTGGAGGGTTTGGGGGTGCAGGATTTCAACGTGCAGGGTTCTGGGGTGCAGTATCTGGGGGTCCAGGGTTTGGCAGTGCATTGGCTTTGGGGGTTGAAGGATTTGGGGGTGTAGGGTTTAGGGATGCAGGATTTGGGGGTGCAGGATTCGGGGGTGCAGAGTTAGGGGGCAGGATTTTCAGTGCAGGGTTTCAGGGTACAGAACTTGGTGGTGCAGGATCTGGGGGTGCAGGTTTTCGGTGGGGAATTTGGGGGTGCAGGGTGTTGAGGAAGGATCTGAGGGTACAATATTTGGGCTTTAAGGGTTTAGGGGGGCAGGATCTGGCAGTGCAGAGTTTGGGGACAGGACCTGGGGGTGCAGCGATTGGGGTTACAGGTTCTGGGGGTGCAGGGTCGAGGGAATTATTTGAGGTGCAGGGTTATGAGAGTGCAGGATTTCTGGGTGCAGAGTTTGGGGTGCGGGGTATGGGGCAGCAGCATCTGGGGGTGTAGGTTTTGGGGGTTCATTCATTTGGGGGGAGGATCTGGGGGTGCAGGGTTTAAGGGTTCAGGATTTGGAGGTGTAGGGTTTTGGGGTAAAGGGTTCTGGGTTGAGGTTTTGGGGTGAAAGATTTGGGGATGCAGTGTTAAGGGGTGGAGGCTTAGAGGTGCAAGATTTGGGGGTGCAGAGTTTTCGTGTGTCTGATTTGGGGGTGCAGGGTCTGGGGGTGCAAGATCCTGGAATTCAGGATCTGAGGGTTCAGGATTTGGGGGTGCACAGTATGGGAGGGAAGGATCTGGGGCTTCAGGATTTGGGGGTGCACTGTTTGGGGGTGCAGGGTTTAGAAGTCAGGTCTCAGAGTGCAGCGTTTGGGGTGCAGGGGCTTGGGGGGAAATTTAAGGTTGCAGAGTGTGGGGTGCACAGGACTGGGACACAGGATTTGGGGGTGCGAGGTTTCAGGGTTCAGGATTTGGAGGTGTGGAGTTTTGGGGTGCAGGGGTTGGGAGTGCAGGGTGGTGGGGGTGAGAGATTTGGGTGCAGGATTTGGGGGTGCAGAGTCTTGGGAGGCAAGGATCCGGGTCTGCAGGATTTGGGGGTTCAGTGTTTAGGGCAGCACAATCTTGGGGTGCAGGGGTTTGCAGTGAAAGGTTTGGCAGGCAGGATTTGGGGTGCAGGATTCTGGGGTGCTGGGTTTGGGGTACAGGATTTGGTGTTGCAGGGATGGGGTTGAAGGGCTTGGGTTTCCAGGCCTTTGAGGTGCAGGATTTGGAGGTGCAAGGTTTGGGAGGGAATTCTTTGGGGTGCAGGGTTTGGGGGCAGGTTTAGGGGTGGAGGGTATAGGACGGAAGGATTTGGGAATGCAGGGTTTGGGGTGCAGGTTTCGGGGTTCAGGAAGGTAGGGAGGGCAGGATTAGGGGGTGCAAGGTTTCAGTTGTAGGGTTTAGGGGTGCAGAGTTTGGTAGGGCCGAATTTGGGGGTGCAGGGTTTGGGGTGCAGGGTTTGGGAAGACAGGATCGGGGTGGAGGATTTGGGGGTGCAGGATTGAGGGGCAGGGTTTTGGTGCAGGGCTTGGGGTCAGGATCTGGGGTGCAGGTTTGGGAAGAGTATTTTGGGGTGCAGGATTTTGGGTGCCGTGTCTGCGGGGCAGGTTTGGGGTGATCACTGCACCTTTTCCTTTCTCCAGGTGCAGAGCCCGTGCCTCACTTGGTTCCGTCTGCAAACAGCGCCCATCCCAGCTCGAATCCCCCTGCCCCTCTCACCCTGTGCAGCTCTTTGTGCGCTGAGCTCCGCACTCAGCACCAGCGGGTGCGGCTCCTCCTGAGGGGCTGGGGGGAGGGGGCGGGGCCAAGGGCTGGTTTGAGGGGGCGGGGCTGAGGCGGCGAGCTGCGATTGACCGGCCGGGCCGCAGCGGCCGTTCCCGCCTGAGCCTTGGGGCGGAGCCAGAGCGGGAGTGCGGGGGGCGGCCGGGCCAGGAGCCGCCCGCAGAGCGCCCAGAGAGCGGGCTTCGGGGACTCTGCCCGGGAACGAGCGGCAGGAGGAGAGGAGACGGCCCCAGCGGTACCGGGTGAGCTTCTGGCTGGAGCCTGGGAGCTGTTCCTCCCAGCGAGGGCTGTCGGGCACTGAACGGGCTGCCCAGGGCAGGGCTGGAGCCGCCATCCCTGGAGGGGTTTCCACAGGAGCTCCTGAGGGCCGTGGGCAGCGCCGGGGGGTTGTGCTTGGACTCCAGCACCCCCAAATCCTTGACCTCCACATCCCGAATCTCCAAATGCAGCAACCCCAATACCCTACACCCCCAATCCCTGCAGCCCCAAATCATTGTCCTTCAAATCCCACACCCAATGCTCGTACACCCCTAGATCTTGCACCCCCACACACTGCACCCCAAATCCTGCACCCCCAAATCCTCCAGCCCCACGTCCCAAACCCCCAAACCCTGCACCCCCAGTTCCTGAACATGCGAACCCTGCACCCCCAAACCCGAAGCCCGAAGTCCTGCACCCCCAAATCCTGTCCTACCCAACCCTTCACCCCAAACCACTTCACCCCAAGATCCTGCTGCCCTAAACCCTGCACCCCAAAATCATCCCTCCCAACCCTGCCCCCCAAACCCTGTCCCCGTAAAGCCTGACCCCGAAACCCTGCTCCCCAAAACCCTGCTACCCCCAATCTTGCACCCCCCAACTCTGCACCCCCAGATCCTGCTGCTCCAAACCCTGCACCCCAAATCCTCCAGCCCCACGTACCAATCTCCCAAACCCTGCACCCCAGAACCCTGCACCCAACAACCCCTTCACCCCCAAATCCTGCACCCCCAGCCCTACCCCCTAAACTTTCCACCCGCAAATCCTGCCCTACCAAGCCCTCCACCCCAAACCCCTGCACCCCAAGATCCTGCACCCTAAACCCTGCACCTCCATATCCTCCTTCCCCAAATCCTGCACCCCAAAACACTGCACTCCAAACCACTGCACCCCTAAACCCTGAACCCCCAAATCCTGGCCCCCAAACCCGGCACCCCAAACTCCTGCACCCAAAGATCCTACTGCCCTAAACCCTGAACCCCCAAATCCTGCACCCCTGGAACCTGCAACCCCAGACCCTGTAGCCCCAAATCAGGCCCCGCAAAATCCTGCTCCCCCAGCCTTGCACCCCGAAATCCTGCACCACCTAATCCTCCAACCCCCTAACACAACCCCCTAACCCCTTGTCCCCAGGGTCCATTGTGACACCCTGGGAATCCCCCTTGTCCCCAGGGCCCATTGTGACACCATGGCGGACCCCCTTCTCACTGAGGACCCATTGTGACACCATGGGGTCCTCCCCTTGTCCTCAGGGCCCATTGTGACATCCTGGGGACTCCCCTTTGTCCCCAGGGCCCATTGTGGCACCATGGGGACCCCTTTTGTCCCCAGGGCCCATTGTGACAGGGTGGAGATCCCCCTTGTCCCCAGGCCTGTTGTGATGTCCCAGGACCCCCCATTGTCCCCAGGGCCCATTGTGACACCTTGGGGACCCCCCTTGTCACTGGGGACCCATTGTGACACCATGGGGACCACCCGTTGTCCTAAGGGCCCATTGTGACATCCTGGGGACCCCCTTGTCCCCAGGGCCCATAGTGAAGTCCCAGGACCCCCTTTGTCCCCAGGGCCCATTGTGACATCCTGGGGACCCCCTTGTCCCCAGGACCCATTGTGACATCTTGGGGACCCCCCCTTGTCCCCAGGGCCCATAGTGAAGTCCCAGGACCCCCTTTGTCCCCAGGGCCCATTGTGACATCCTGGGGACCCCCTTTGTCACTGGGGACCCATTGTAACACTATGGGGACCCCCCCTTGTCCCCAGGTCCCATTGTGACATCCTGGGGACCCCCTTTTTCCCCAGGACCCATTGTGGCACCATTGGGACCCCTTTTGTCACTGGGGCCCATTGTGACGTCCTGGGGACCCCGTTTGTCCCCAGGGCCCATTGTGACGTCCCCGGATCCCCCATTGTCCCCAGAGCCCATTGTGACATCCTGGGAACCCCCATTGTCCACAGGGCCCATTGTGACATTCAGGGGACAGCCTTTGTCCCTAGGGCCCATTGTGACACCGTCGGGACCCCCGTTGTCCCCAGGGGGCCCATTGTGACATCCCAGGACCCCGCATTGTCCCCAGGGCCCATTGTGACATACTGGGGACTCCCCTTTGTCCCGAGAGCCCATTGTGACACCGTGGGGACCCCCTTTGTCCCCAGGGCCCATTGTGGCATCCAAGGACCCCCCAATTGTGCCCAGGGTTCATTGTAACACATCGGGACGCCCCATTGTCCCCAGGGCCCATTGTGACGTCCCAGGACCCCCTTTGTCCCCAGGGCCCATTGTGTCATCCTGGGGACCTCCTTTGTCCCCAGAGCCCATTGTGACATCCTGGGGAACCCTTTGTCCCCAGGGTCCATTGTGAAATCCTGGGGACCCCTCTTTGTCCCCACGGCCCACTGTGAGATCCTGAGGACCCCCTTGTCCCCAGGGCCCATTTTGAAACCGTGGGTATCCCCCTAGTCCCCAGGGCCCACTGTGACATCCTGAGGACCCCCATTGTCCCCAGAGCCCATTGTAACATCCAGGGCACCATCCTTGATCCGCAGGGCCCATTGTGACGTCCCAGGACCCCCGTTTGTCCCCAGGGCCCATTGTGACATCCCAGGACCCCACTTTATACTGAAGGCCCATTGTGACATCCTGGGGACCCCCTTTGCCCCAGGGCCCATTGTGACGTCCCCGGACCCCCCATTGTCCCCAGGGCCCATTGTGACATTCAGGGGACAGCCTTTGTCCCAAGGGCCCATTGTGACACCGTCGGGACCCCTGTTGTCCCCAGAGCCCATTGTGACATCCTGGAAACCCCCTTTGTCCCCAGGGCCCATTGTGACCTCCCAGGACCTCACTTTGTCCCCAGGGCCCATTGTGACATCCTCGGGACGCCCCTGGTCCCCAGAGCCCGTTGTGACATCCTGGGGAGCCCCCTCTGTCCCCTGGGCCCATTGTGACACCGTGGGGACCCCATTTGTCCCCAGGGCCCATTGTGAGATTTAGGGACCTCCCAGTTGTGCCCAGGGCTCATTGTGACATCCCAAGACCCCCCATTGTCCCCAGGGCCCATTGTGACGTCCCAGGACCCCCCGTCATCCCCAGGGCCCATTGTGACATCCTGGGGACCCCCTTGTCCCCAGTGCCTATTGTGAAATCCTGGGGACCCCCTTTGTCCCCAGGGCCCATTGTGACATTCCAGGACCCCCCTTGTCCCCATGGCCCATTGTGAAATCCTGGGGACCTCCTTTGTCCCCAGGGCCCATTGTGACGTCCCAGGACCCCCCTTTGTCCCCAGGGTCCATTGTGACATCCTGGGGACCCTCTTTGTCCCCAGGGCCCATTGTGACAGGGTTGGGACTCCCTTTGTCCCCAGGGGCCATTGTGACGTCCCAGGATCCCCCTTTGTCCCCAGGGCCCATTGTGACATCTCAGGACACCCCAATTGTTTCCAGGGCCCAGTGTGACGTCCTGGGGACCGCCCAGTTGTCCCCAGGGCCCATTGTGGCATCCTGGGGACCCCCCTTTTTCCCCAGGGCCCATTGTGACATTCAGGGAACATTGTTTTGTCCCCAGGGCACATTGCGACATCTCAGGACCCCCCAATTGTCCCCAGGGCCCATTGTGGCATCCTGGGTACCCCTTTTATCCCCGGGGCCCATTGTGACATCCTGGGGACCCCTTTGTCCCCAGAGCCCATTGTGACATCCTGGTGAGCCCCCTTTGTCCCCAGGGCCCATTGTGACGTCCCAGGACCCCTCTTTGTCCCCAGGGCCCATTGTGACATCCCCGGACCCCCCATTGTCCCCAGAGCCCATTGTGACATCCTTGGGACCCCCATTGTCCCCAGGGCCCATTGTGACATTCAGGGGACAGCCTTTTTCCCAAGGGCCCATTGTGACACCATCGGGACCCCCGTTGTCCCCAGGGCCAATTGTGACACCATGGGGACCTGCCCTTGTCCTCAGGGCCCATTGTGACATCCTGGGGACCCTCTTGTCCCCAGGGCCCATAGTTGCACCCTGGGGACCCCCTCTTTATTCCCAGTGCCCATTGTGACATCCCAGGACCCCCCTATGTCCCCAGGGCCCATTGTGACACCATGGGGACACCCCTTTGACTCCAGGGCCCATTGTCACATCCCAGGACCCCCCAATTGTCCCCAGGGCCCATTGTGACATCCTGGGGACCCGCCCTTGTCCGCAGGGCCCATTGTGAAGTCCCAGGACCCCCTTTGTCCCCAGGGCCCATTGTGACATCCTGGGGACCCCCCTTGTCACTGGGGACCCATTGTATACACCATGGGGACCCCTCTTTGTCCCCAGGGCCCATTGTGACATCCTGGGGACCCCCGTTTGTCCCCAGGGCTCATTGTGACATCCCAGGACCTCCCATTGTCCCCAGGGCCCATTGTGACATCATGGGGACCGCCTTGTCCCTCTGGCCCGTTGTGGCACCGTGGGGACCTCCTTTGTCCCCAGGGCCCGTTGTGACACCATGGGGACCCCTTTTGTCACTGTGGCCCAATGTGACATCCCAGGACCCCACTTTGTACCCAAGGCCCATTGTGACACCGTGGGGACCCCCCTTGTCCCCAGAGCCCATTGTGACATCCTGGGGACCCCCCTTGTCTCCAGGGCCCACCGTGGCACCGTGGGGACCACCCTTGTCACTGGGCCCCATTGTAACACTATGGGGACCCCCCCTTGTCCCCAGAGCCCATTGTGACATCCTGGGGACCCCCTTGTTCCCCAGGGCCCACTGTGATGTCCCAGGACCCCCCCTTGTCCCCAGAGCCCATTGTGACATCCTGGGGACGCCCTTTTTCCCCAGGACCCATTGTGGCACCATTGGGACCCCCTTTGTCACTGGGGCCCATTGTGACTTCCCAGGACATCACTTTGTCCCCAGGGCCCATTGTGACTTCCGGGGGACCCCCTTTGTCACCAGGGCCCATTGTGACGTCCCAGGACCCCCCTTTGTCCCCAGGGCCCATTTTGACGTCCCCGGACCTCCCATTGTCCCCAGAGCCCATTGTGACATCCTGGGGACCCCCTTTGTCCCCAGGGCCCATTGTGACATTCAGGGGACAGGCTTTGTCCCAAGGGCCCATTGTGACACCGTTGGAATCCCCGTTGTCCCCAGAGCCCATTGTGACATCCTGGGAACCCCCTTTGTGCCCAGGGCCCATTGTGACATTTCAGGACCCCACTTTGTCCCCAGGGCCCATTGTGACATCCTGGAGACGCCCTTTGTCCCCAGAGCCCGTTGTGACATCTAAGGACCCCCCAATTGTGCCCAGGGCTCATTGTGACATCCCAGGACCCCCCATTGTCCCCAGGGCCAATTGTGACGTCCCAGGCCCCCCCTTTGTCCCCAGGGTCCATTTTGAGATCCTGGGGACCCCCTTGTCTCCAGGGTCCATTGTGACATCCTGGGGACCCCGTTTGTCACTAGGGTCCATTGTGGCACCATGGGGATGCCCTTTGTCCCCAGGACCCATTGTGACATCCTGGGCACCCCCTTTGTCCCCAGGGCCTATTGTGACAGGGTGGGGACTCCCTTTGTCCCTAGGGCCCATTGTGACATCCTGGGGACCTCGTTTGTCCCCAGGGTCCATTGTGGCACCATAGGGACCCCCTTTGTCCCCAGGGCCCATTGTGACATCACAGGACCCCCTTTGTCCCCAGGACCCATTGTGACATCCTGGGCACCCCCTGTGTCCCCAGGGCCTATTGTGACAGTGTGGGGACTCCCTTTGTCCCCAAGGCCCATTGTGAAATCCTGGGGACCCCCTTTGTCCCCAGGGCCCATTGTGACATCTCAGGACCCCCCAATTGTTTCCAGGGCTTATTGTGACATCCTGGGGACCCCCCTTTGTCCCCAGGGCCCATTGTGACATTCAGGGGACCCCTCTTTGTCCCCAGGGCCTATTGTGACATCCTGGGGACCCCACTTTGTTCCCAGGACCCATTGTGATGTCCACAATGGCCCCGTTGTCCCAAGGGGTCATTGTGACATCCTGGGGACCTCCTTTGTCCCCAGGGCCCATTGTGACGTCCCAGGACCCTCCATTTTTCCAAGAGCCCATTGTGACATCCTGGCGACCCCGCTTTTTCCTCAGGGCCCATTGTGGCACCATGGGGAGCCCCTCTGTCTCCAGGGCCCATTGTGACATTTAGGGGACTCATCTTTGTCCCCAGGGCCCATTGTGACATCCCAGGATCCCCCAATTGTCCCCAGGGCCCATTGTGACATCCTCGGGACCCCCCTTTGTCCCCAGGGCCCATTGTGACACCGTGGGTACCCTGCTTGTCCCCAGGGCTCATTGTGGCATCCTGGGGACCCCCCGTTGTCCCAGGTCCCATTGTGATATCCCAGGACCCCCCTTTGTTCCCAGGGCCCATTGTGACTTCCTGGGGACCCCCTTTGTCCCCAGGGCCCATTTTGGCACCACAGGGACGCCCTTTGTCACTGGGGCCCATTGTGACATCCCAGGACACCCCTTGTCTCCAGGGCCCATTGTGATATTCAGGGAACTCCTATTTGTCCCCAGGGTCCATTGTGACATCCCAGGACACCCCCTTGTCCCCAGGGCCCTTTGTGACATTCAGGGGACCCCTCTTTGTCCCCAGGGCCCGTTGTTGCATCCTGGGGTCCCCCCTTGTCCCCAGGGCCCATTTTGACATTCAGGAGAGCCCTCTTTGTCCCCAGGGCCTGTTGTGACATCCTGGGGACCCCCTTTGTCACTGGGGCCCATTGTGGCATCCCAGGACCCCCCTTTGTCTGCTGGTCCCAATGTGACATTCAGGGGACCCCACTTTGTCCCCAGGGCCCACTGTGACGTCCTAGGACCTCCCTTTGTCCCCAGGGCCCATTGTGACACCATGGGGACCCCCTGTTTTCCCCAGGGCCCATTGTGACATCTGGTGGACCCCCTTGTCCCCAGGGCCCATAGTTGCACCCTGGGGACCCTCTTTGTCACTAGGGCCCATTGTGACACCATGGGGACCACCCCTTTCTCCCCAGTGCCCATTGTGACATCCTGGGGACCCCACTTGTCCCCAGAGCCCATTATCACATCCTTGGGACCCCTGTGTCCCCAGGGCCCATTGTGACGTCCCAGGACCCCCCATTGTCCCCAGGGTGCATTGTGACACCGTGGGGACCCCCTTTGTCCCCAGAGCCCATTGTGACATCCTGGGGAGCCCCCTTTGTCCTCAGGGCCCATTGTGACATTTCTGGACCCCCCACTGTCTCCAGGGCCCATTGTGAACATCCTGGGGACCCCTCTTTGTCCCCAGGGCCCATTGTGACATCCTGGGCTGCCCCGTATGTCACCAGGGCCCATTTTGACACCGTGGGGACCCCCTGTTGTCCTCAGGGCCCATTGTGACATCCCAGGACCCCCAATTGTCCCCAGGGCCCATTGTGACACCATGGGGAACCCTCTTGTCACTGGGGACGCATTGTGACACAATGGGGACCCCACCTTTGTCTCAAGTGCCCATTGTGACATCCTGGGGACCCCCTTTATCCCCAGGACCCATTGTGACGTCCCAGGACCCCGTTTGTCCCCAGGGCCCATTGTGACATCCCAGGGCCCCACTTTGTCCCCAGGGCCCATTGTTACAGGGTGGGACCCCCCTTGTCCCCAGGGCCCATTGTGACATCCTGGTGACTCCCTTTGTCCCCAGGGCCCATTGTGGCACCATGGGGACCCTCTTTGTCACTGGGGCCCATTGTGACATCCCAGGACCCCACTTTGTCTTAGAAGGTCACTGATCGGACTACTGGTACATCCTGACTCTGCTTTCTCAATAAACATTGAAGAACACCTGGGGTTTGTTTGCTCCAAGGGAAAACTTCCCTCCCACGGTTCCTGGTTCCCGGTCCTGTTTCCCGGTCCGGTTTGGCTTCGCTATCAGAACAGCTGCTGCCTCCACAGCCGCGCTCAAAGTCCCCGTTGTGACACCGGGATGGCGGGAGAAGGGGGGTGGCGGGGGCGGCAGCGGCGGCGATTGGGGGGGGGCAGTCGGGGCTGGGCGGACAAGCGGCGGCTGCTGCGGCTCCTCAGGCAGCGACAGCAGCAGCGATCGGGGGGACGTGGGGGGCGGACAAGCGGCGGCTGCTGCGGCTCCTCAGGCAGCGACAGCAGCAGCGATCGGGGGGACGTGGGGGGCGGACAAGCGGCGGCTCCTCCGGCCGCGGCCAGGACGTGGCTTCGCCGGCACCGGGGCCCGAGACCGCGCGCTGTGGGGCTGCGGGGCGGCTGTGGGGCCGGGGGTCTCCGGGGGTCCCGCAGCGGCCGCTGTGGGGCGGGATGGGGCGGCTGTGGAATTACCTGTGGGGCACTCATGGGGCTGCTGTAGGGGTCTTAAGAGGCATGTCTGGAGCACTTATGGGGCGACTATGGGGCAGGTGCTGGGCTGCTACAGCGGGACCTGTGGGGCACCCAGGTATGTGCACCCAGCACCGCGTGCACGCACACGCAGCTACACACTGATGTGTAAGCAAACACGTGGCCACACACACGCACACTTCCACAAGCGTGCCCAGTCCCATCTATTGACAGAAAGACGTACGTGAAATGCACTGACATGCTTGAGGGTAAACACGTGCGTGGATGTTTGGCACACTGCACACACGCACACGTCTGAACGATAATGCTCCAGCTTTAGCATAAATGGAGCTGACATCAAGGCACTCACATGTGGACAGACCAACGTTTATAGGCACTAAGGCTTTCGCGCACAGGTTCGTCCAAGAACAGGCACATACCTGCAGGCACCCTCCGAATGTGTGTTCTGTGCATTCTCTTAAGGGACGCTAGATGGCAGCAAAGACCATGAAATTATTAACCTCAGTCTAACCCTAGGTTTATGACATTTTTTCTTACTATAGATGCGTTTGATGCTAAAAATTCCCCCAAATTGTAATGAATATGCGATAATTGTGTGAATACAAGCATCGCAAGAGCATCCAGTTTTTGGAGCACTTATGGAACATGATAAAGCCAGGCAGAGCCTGACAAAGCGCGACAGAGCCCAACAGGGCTTGACAGAGCCTGATAGAACTCAACAGGGGCCGACAAATCCCGACAGCGCCTGACAGCGAACAGTGGAGTCTGGCAGGGCCTGACAGAGGCTGTCAAAGCACGACAGAGCCAGAGGAGCCTGACAGAGCCCAGCAAACCCGACAGGAATAGACAAGGCCTGGGTGCACAGACCTGGGTGCGTGTGGAAAGGTTTCTGCCTGTTTTCCAGTGAGGAATGGTGTGTGTGCACGTGGACAAACAGAAGGCGAAGCAACTCGGTTCCAACACTGAAGAAGGCTGTACAGTCACGTAGACACGGGGGCTGCTCCGCTCCTGCTCTCTTGCTCTCTTGCAGGACACAGAGGCCTCAGAGCCCTGTTCAGTTCAGTTCAGTTCCATACAATGTTCACTGACTGCAAGAAAATCCCTCAAATCCCCCACAATGTGGGGCTCAAAAGGGAGTCCCCCTGAAAAGAGGGGGTCACAGTCCAAAAATGCCTGAAAATTCCTGGGGGAGGATAAAACTTATTAAACCCTGTAAATATGAGCGTGAGAATTTCAAACAGAGAGAAGTCTGTCGTTTGTATTTATATATTGCAGAATGGTATTCATGTAGATATAAAATGATTTTAAAATAAAACCCCTTTTCTACTCTGTTATATAAAGGATTTTAGAATGTAAAAAATTTCTGTTGATGGTTTTAAGAATACAAACATCTTATCTATTTGTAGATTAAAAAGTGAAGGACTTGAAAAAGAAAAAAAAATCTAGATAGGAACTTAAAATAGAAAAAAGTGTGAGTAGGCAGAGCTCTGTATAATTACTACGTGTTACATAGTCTAAATAGGTAATAAATATCATCTATATATATCCACTCACACCCGTATACATACCTTTAATTTATTAATAAATGTAAATCGATATCCCAGTCTAAATATATATAATTGTAAATATGTCAAAATCTGTAAATTTGAAAAGATACCTGAGTGTTAAAATGGAAGTTTAAATGTATTTAAGTGTAAATAGACACTGGATCAGAGCGCAGCGCGGGAGAAACGGGGACGGGTGATGATAGGCGGAGAGAATGGAAATTGACGTGCTTAGCTGGCCAATCAGATTGCGGAGAGGGAAGAGAAGGGGCGGGCCGCGGGGGAAGGGTTGTCTCGAGGGCTTCCCAATGCGCATGCGCAGAAATGGGCGCTGCGAGGTGCACGGGGCGCTCTCGGCGGCCACGTGCGCGCACCGTTGGAGCCCGGAGCGGACTCGCTGCGCCGCTGTTTCTGCGAGGCCCCGGGGAGTGCCCGGCCCGGCCCCGCCCGGCCCGCTCCGCTCCGTCTCAGAGCCGCCTGGAGAGCCGGGTCGGGCAGCCCCTTCTCGGCTCCACCTCTTCCCGAGCTAAGCCACGCCCCCTTGGGGCCGTGCCATGTTGACCGCACCCTCTCCCTACCCCAAGAGGCTCCTCCCATGGGGGCGTGCCCCAGAGAATGCCCGCCCCCAGACCACCTCCCATGGGGCGTGACACAGAGGCTCCGCCCCCCCGAGGGGCTCCCCGTGGGCGTGCCCTCTCAGTACCCGCCCCTCGGCACTGACCCCACCCCATGTAGGCGGGGCCACACCCAGCTGCCCCCTCCCATCTGTGACCCATAACCAACCCCATAGCAGCCCTATGGCTGCCCCACAGGTCCCGCTGTAGCAGCCCAGCACCTGCCCCATAGTCGCCCCATAAGTGCTCCAGACATGCCTCTTAAGAGCCCCTACAGCAGCCCCATGAGTGCCCCACAGGTAATTCCACAGCCGCCCCATCCCGCCCCACAGCGGCCGCTGCGGGACCCCCGGAGACCCCCGGCCCCACAGCCGCCCCGCAGCCCCACAGCGCGCGGTCTCGGGCCCCGGTGCCGGCGAAGCCACGTCCTGGCCGCGGCCGGAGGAGCCGCCGCTTGTCCGCCCCCCACGTCCCCCCGATCGCTGCTGCTGTCGCTGCCTGAGGAGCCGCAGCAGCCGCCGCTTGTCCGCCCCCCACGTCCCCCCGATCGCTGCTGCTGTCGCTGCCTGAGGAGCCGCAGCAGCCGCCGCTTGTCCGCCCAGCCCCGACTGCCCCCCCCCAATCGCCGCCGCTGCCGCCCCCGCCACCCCCCTTCTCCCGCCATCCCGGTGTCACAACGGGGACTTTGAGCGCGGCTGTGGAGGCAGCAGCTGTTCTGATAGCGAAGCCAAACCGGACCGGGAAACAGGACCGGGAACCAGGAACCGTGGCAGGGAAGTTTTCCCTTGGAGCAAACAAACCCCAGGTGTTCTTCAATGTTTATTGAGAAAGCAGAGTCAGGATGTACCAGTAGTCCGATCAGTGACCTTCTAAGACAAAGTGGGGTCCTGGGATGTCACAATGGGCCCCAGTGACAAAGAGGGTCCCCATGGTGCCACAATGGGCCCTGGGGACAAAGGGAGTCACCAGGATGTCACAATGGGCCCTGGGGACAAGGGGGGTCCCACCCTGTAACAATGGGCCCTGGGGACAAAGTGGGGCCCTGGGATGTCACAATGGGCCCTGGGGACAAACGGGGTCCTGGGACGTCACAATGGGTCCTGGGGATAAAGGGGGTCCCCAGGATGTCACAATGGGCACTTGAGACAAAGGTGGGGTCCCCATTGTGTCACAATGCGTCCCCAGTGACAAGAGGGTTCCCCATGGTGTCACAATGGGCCCTGGGGACAATTGGGGGTCCTGGGATGTCACAATGGGCCCTGAGGACAACAGGGGGTCCCCACGGTGTCAAAATGGGCCCTGGTGACATACGGGGCAGCCCAGGATGTCACAATGGGCCCTGGGGACAAAGAGGGGTCCCCAGGATGTTCACAATGGGCCCTGGAGACAGTGGGGAGTCCAGAAATGTCACAATGGGCCCTGGGGACAAAGGGGGCTCCCCAGGATGTCACAATGGGCTCTGGGGACACAGGGGGTCCCCACGGTGTCACAATGCACCCTGGGGACAATGGGGGGTCCTGGGACGTCACAATGGGCCCTGGGGACAAAGTGAGGTCCTGGGAAGTCACAATGGGCCCCAGTGACAAAGGGGGTCCCAATGGTGCCACAATGGGTCCTGGGGAAAAAGGGCGTCCCCAGGATGTCACAATGGGCCCTGGGGACAAGGGGGGGTCCTGGGACATCACAGTGGGCCCTGGGGAACAAGGGGGTCCCCAGGATGTCACAATGGGCTCTGGGGACAAGGGGGGATCCCCATAGTGTTACAATGGGTCCCAGTGACAACGGTGGTCCCCACGGTGCCACGGTGGGCCCTGGAGACAAGGGGGGTCCCCACGGTGTCACAATGGGCCTTGGGTACAAAGTGGGGTCCTGGGATGTCACATTGGAGCACAGTGACAAAAGGGGTCCCCATGGTGTCACAATGGGCCCTGGGGACAAAGGAGGTCCCCACGGTGCCACAACGGGCCAGAGGGACAAGGCGGTCCCCATGATGTCACAATGGGCCCTGGGGACAATGGGAGGTCCTGGGATGTCACAATGAGCACTGGGGACAAACGGGGGTCCCTATGGTGTCACAATGAGTCCCCAGTGACAAGTGGGGTCCTGAGATGTCACAATGGGTCCTTGGGACAATGGGGGGTCCTGGGATGTCACAATGAGCCCTGGGGACAAACGGGGGTCCCCATGGTGTCACAATGGGTCACCAGTGACAAGGGGGGGTCCCCAGGATGTCACAATGGGCCCTGGGGACAATGGGGGTCCCCATGGTGTATACAATGGGTCCCCAGTGACAAGGGGGGTCCCCAGGATGTCACAATGGGCCCTGGGGACAAAGGGGGTCCTGGGACTTCACAATGGGCCCTGCGGACAAGGGCGGGTCCCCAGGATGTCACAATGGGCCCTGGGGACAATTGGGAGGTCCTGGGATGTGACAATGGGCCCTGGAGTCAAAGGGGTGTCCCCATGGTATCACAATGGGCCCTGGGGACATAGGGGGGTCCTGGGATGTCACAATGGGCACTGGGAATAAAGAGGGGGTCCCCAGGGTGCAACTATGGGCCCTGGGGACAAGAGGGTCCCCAGGATGTCACAATGGGCCCTGAGGACAAGGGCAGGTCCCCATGGTGTCACAATGGGTCCGCAGTGACGAGGAGGGTCCCCATGGTGTCACAATTGGCCCTGGGGACAACGGGGGTCCCGATGGTGTCACAATGGGCCCTTGGGAAAAAGGCTGTCCCCTGAATGTCACAATGGGCCCTGGGGACAATGGGGGTCCCAAGGATGTCACAATGGGCTCTGGGGACAATGGGGGGTCCGGGGATGTCACAATGGGCCCTGGGGACAAAGAGGGGTCCTGGGACGTCACAATGGGCCCTGGTGACAAAGGGGGGTCCTGGGATGTCACAATGGGCCCTGGGGACAAAGGGGGCTCACCAGGATGTCACAATGGGCTCTGGGGACAAAGGGGTCCCCAGGATGTCACAATGGGCACTGGGGAGAAAGGGGTGGTCCCCATGGTGTCACAATGGGTCCCCAGTGACAAGGGGAGTCCCCAGGATGTCACAATGGGCCCCGGGGATAAAAGGGGTACCCAGGATGCCACAATAGGCCCTGGGGACAACTGGGCGGTCCCCAGGATGTCACAATGGGCCCTGGAAACAATTGGGGTGTCCTGAGATGTCGCAATGGGCCCTGGGGACAAAGGGGGATCCTGGGACATCACAATGGCCCCTGGGGACAAAGGGAGTCCCCACCCTGTCACAATGGGCCCTGGGGACAAAGAGGGTCCCCACCCTGTCACAATGGGCCCTGGGGACAAAGGGGGGTTCTGGGACGTCACAATGGGCCCTGGGGACAAAGGAGGTCCCCAGGATTTCACAATGGGCCATGGGGACAAGGGGTGTCCTGGAATGTCACAATGGGCACTGGGGACAAGGGGGTCCCCAGGATGTCACAATGGGCCCTGGGGATGACGGGGGGTCCTGGGACGTCACAATGGGCCCTGGGGACAATGGGGGGTCTTGGGATGTCACAATGAGCCCTGGGCACAACTGGGAGGTCCCTAAATGTCACAATGGGCCCTGGGGACAAAGGGGGTCCCCACGGTGTCACAATGGGCCCAGGGGACAGAGGGGAGTCCCCAGGATGTCACAACGGGCTCTGGGGACCAGGGGCGTCCCGAGGATGTCACAATGGGCCCTGGGGACAAAGTGGGGTCCTGGGAGGTCACAATGTGCCCTGGGCACAAAGGGGGTTTCCAGGATGTCACAATGGGCTCTGGGGACAACAGGGGTCCCGACGGTGTCACAATGGGCCCTTGGGACAAAGGCTGTCCCCTGAATGTCACAATGGACCCTGGGGACAATGGGGGGTCCGGGGACGTCACAATGGGCCCTGGGGACAAAGGGGGTCCCCAGGATGTCACAATGGGCCTTCAGTATAAAGTGGGGTCCTGGGATGTCACAATGGGCCCTGGGGACAAAGGGGGGTCCTGGGACGTCACAATGGGCCCTGCGGATCAAGGATGGTGCCCTGGATATCACAATGGGCTCTGGGGCCAATTGGGGGTCCTGGAATGTCACAATGGTCCCTAGGGACAAAGGGGGGTCCCTTGGATGTCACAATGGGGCTGGGGACAAAGGGGGTCCTGGGATGTCACAATGGGCCCTGGGGACAAAGGGGGTCCCCAGGTTGTCCCAATGGGCCCTGGGGACAAAGGGGGTCCCCACGGTGTCACAATGGGCCCTGAGGACAAAGGGGGTCCCCAGGTTGTCACAATGGGCCCTGGGGACAAGGGGGTCCTCAGGATGTCACATTGGGCCGTGGGGACAAAGAGGGGTCCCCAGGATTTCACAATGGACCCTGGGGACAAAGGGGGGTCCTGGGACGTCACAATGGGCCCTGGGGACAAAGGGTTCCCCAGGATGTCACAATGGGCTCTGGGGACAAAGGAGGTCCCCAGGATGACACAATGGGCCCTGGGGATGACGGGGGGTCCTGGGACGTCACAATGGGCCCTGGGGACAATGGGACGTCCTGATATGTTACAATGAACCCTGGGCACAATTGGGGGGTCCTTAGATACCACAATGGGCCCTGGGGACAAAGGGGGTCCCCACGGTGTCACAATGGGCCCTAGGGACAAAGGCTGTCCCCTGAATGTCACAATGGGCCCTGTGGACAATGGGGGTCCCCAGGATGTCACAATGGGCTCTGGGGACAATGGGGGATCCGGGGACGTCACAATGGGCCCTGGGGACAAAGGGGGTCCCCAGGACGTCACAATGGGCCCCAGTGACAAAGGGGGTCCCAATGGTGCCACAATGGGTCCTGGGGAAAAAGGGGGTCCCCAGGATGTCACAATGGACTCTGGGGACAAGGGGGGGTCCCCAGGATGTCACAATGGGCTCTGGGGACAAGGGGGGGTCCCCATAGTGTTACAATGGGTCCCCAGTGACAAGGGTGGTCCCCAGGATGTCACTATGGGCCCTGGGGACAAAGGGGGTCCTGGGACTTCACTATGGGCCCTGGGGACAAGGGGGTCCCCAGGATGTCACAATGGGCCCTTAGGACAAGGGGGGTCCCCAAGGTGTCACAATGGGCCCTGGGGACAATGGGGAGTCCTGGGACATCACAACAGGCCTGGGGACAAGGGGGATCTCCACCCTGTCACAATGGGCCCTGGGGACAAAGGGGGGTCCTGGGATGTCACAATTGGCCCTGGGGACAAAGGGGGTCCCCATGGTGCCACAATGGGCCCTGGGGACAAAGGGGAGTCCCCAGGATGTCACAATGGGCCCTGAGGACAAGGGGAGGTCCCCATGGTGTCACAATGGGTCCTCAGTGAGAAGGGGGTCCCCCATGGTGTCACAATGGGCCCTGGGGACAAGGGGGATTCCCAGGGTGTCACAATGGACCCTGGGGACAAGGGGTTAGGGGGTTGTGTTAGGGGGTTGGAGGATTAGGTGGTGCAGGATTTCGGGGTGCAAGGATTTTGCGGGGCCTGATTTGTGGCTGCAGAGTCTGGGGTTGCAGGTTCCAGGGGTGCAGGATTTGGGGGTTCAGGGTTTAGGGCAGTAGGATCTTTGGGTGCAGGAGTTTGGGGTGCCGGGTTTGGGGGCCAGGATTTGGGGTTGCAGGATTTAGGGGTGCAGTGGTTTGGAGTGCAGTGTTTTGGGGTGCAGGGTTTGGGGAAGGAGGATATGGGGGTGCAGGGTATAGGAGAGCAGGATCTTGGGGTGCAGGGGTTTGGGGTGGGGGGCTTGGTAGGGCAGGGTTTGGGGGTGGAAATTTTATTGGGTAGGGCTGGGGGTGCAGGATTTGGGGGTGAAGGGGTTGTGGGGTGCAGGGTTGTGGGGTGCAGGGTTTGGGAGATCGGTACGTGGGGCTGGAGGATTTGGGGGTGCAGGGTTTGGAGCAGCAGAATCTGGGGGTGCAGAGTTGGGGGGTGCAAGATTGGGGGTAGCAGGGTTTTGGGGAGCAGGGTTTCGGGGTCAGGCTTTAGGGGGACAGGGTTTGGGGGGCAGGGTTGGGAGGGATGATTTTGGGGTGCAGGGTTTAGGGCAGCAGGATCTTGGGGTGAAGGGGTTTGGGGTGAAGGGTTTGGTAGGACAGGATTTGGGGTGCAGGATTTTAGGGTGCAAGTTGTGGGGGTCAGGATTTGGGGTACAGGGTTTGGGGGTGCAGGGTTTAGTGGTACAGGGTTTGGGGGTGCAGGTCTTGGGGAGGCAGAATTAGGGTGCAAGACTTGAGGGTGCAGGGTTTGGGGGTTTGGGACATGGGGCTGGAGGATTTGGGGGTGCAGGATTTGGGGTGCAGTGTGTGGGGGTGTGTCCTGGTTTTGTTAAAGACAAGTTTCTTTTTTAGTGAATTTGCCTGTCAGCTAAAGCCTTCATGTCAGCTGCATTTTCCTGGAGAACCAGACACATGTTTTGGTTAAACCCAGCAAGGGAATGCAAACTTATTGATAAGCACGGATGGACATCTCGCGAGAGGGGCAACGAGAAAACTGATGTCCGAGAGACTGACCAACGGTGTATAACATTCCATTCACGTGAATACTTCATATAAAAGTGGGAGATCACGAGGATCTCGTCCCCTTTGCCTTTTCCCTTTTCTCCTCATGGCCGACATCAGGAGAGGACCTTGCTGGTCGTCCCTGCGAACGGAGGCCAGTGAGAGACTGAATCCAGCTCCGGTTGGCTACAGAGTCTGATCCAGGACTTTGGGTGCTGGCTCTGCAGTTGCTGAGACTTACAAGATTGGTTTTGTATATTTTGTATTATTTTCTCGATTCTCATCAGTAGCATCAGTAAAACATCTTGAACTTTTCCAACTCTCTCCCCTCTGTCCTTCTTTCCCTCCCGATTGCCTGTCCTGAGTGGGAAGGGGGGAGAGGGAGGGGCAAAAGGGGGAAGTGGGGGGGAGAGGAGGTTAACAATACATCTGCCAGGGTTTGATTGTCACCCCGCAATCCTAACCCTCGACAGATAATTGGCGCCCAACGTGGGGCCAGAGAACGGGGTAAATTTGGAGATTTTTGGCTTTTCTACTGCTCTGACGTACCTTTCAATTTTCTTGGCACGGTGCTAGCTCATAGAGTTGTGATACTCGCGCGTCTGTTTGATTCGGATATTATTTAGTCGTGATGATGATCCTGTGTGGTTTGGCACTGGTTTATTTCATTATACTGCAGCCGCTAATGTATTTTTACTCATTTTTGCTTTACCTTGAAAAACCTCCAGGAGAGATTAAAGAGCAGAATGGCTCTATATTTGCTAATTGGTCAAGCGAATCTTTAGAAAGGCTGACTAACAATACTTTTGTGATTTCGCTGGGACAGTTTGCAAATGTGTTAGAGAACTTTGAATACCCTTGGAGCTTTGATAGAACTGTGATGGTGTTATCTGGTTTGCTGAATGTGTGTCAGTTTGCGTTACTGTTAAGAGAAATGAGGTTCAATAGGAGGTTTGCGTCTCTTCTTAGTCCTGAGATTTGCGGTGCGTCTTCGGAAGCTTTAGCAAAAAGCACTCCTGGCCGCTCGAGAAAAGGCAAAACAGCCAAAGCTGCTGCTGCAGCCACTGCCCCCCCAACCGCGGCTTCGCAGGCTGAAGCTCCAGCTCCTCCGCATTGCTCCTCTGCCAAGGGCGCTGCAGATAACGTTACTTCTCCAGCCTCAAAGGCTGACAAGGCAGCCCCCCCGTCTTCACACACTGGGCACTGTTGCTGCTGTAACCACAGCAATCACTGTGACAGTCATTCAGACTCTGGAAATGAATCAGATGATGGTGAACCCATATCAGCATCAGTTGCTGGTTGTAAGAAAGTCACTAGAAAGACCACCCGTGCAGCAGGTGATGGCACAGGGCCAACATCAACCCAAGAGGCATCATCATCAGGACAGGGAGGAGATGAAGTGACCACCACTCGGTCCTTTTCTCCAGGTGAGCTGAGAGATCTGCGAAAAGACTTCAGTCGTCGTGAAGGCGAGAATATTTTAACCTGGCTGCTGCGATGCTGGGACAACGGGGCAGAAACAATTGAATTAGAAGGTGGTGAAGCCAGGCAGCTGGGATCTCTGTCAAAAGATTCCACCATTGATAGGGCAATTTCAAGAGAGTCTAATGCCGCTACTCTCTGGACCCGACTCCTGCAGCTATGAAAGTCAGATTTCCCTACAAGGAAGATTGTATATCCACGTTAGGGAAATGGAATACTATGGAGAGAGGTATCCAGTTCCTGAGAGAATGAGCTGTGCGAGAGATCATCTATCTAGGACCAAACAGCCAAGAGGGGACAGACCCAGATAGAATCAATTGTACAAAATCTATGTGGCGCAGATTTGTACAAAGTGCACCACCTGCATATGCTAAGTCATTGGCAGGAATGGTCTGGTCAGCTAGAGGTGCACAAGAAATTAATGAAGTGATTGAGCAGCTCCGGAACTTTGAGGACAGCCTTGCTGGTTCTCTACGGGCTTGTGTCTCCGCTGTGGAGAAACTGTGTGAAAAATCTGATGACCGGTTTGAAAAGCTGTTGCAAGAAATCCAAGAGCTCAGAGCAGACTCGTACCGTTCACGACCTGCACAAACCTATGTTTCAGCTGTTAGGAGAAGGCGTTTCCAATCTCGAGAGAGGGCAGAGGCAGCCCACAAAAAGAGGTTCACTGTGGTTCTTCCTACATGAGCAGGGAGAAAACATGAATAAGTGGCATGGAAGGCCGACCTCAGAACTTCAGGAACGAGTACGTGAGATAAAAGGAAAAACTCCTAGGAAGGTGGCTGCTCCAGTTTACAAAAGGAGCAGAAGAGATTCTGATGCTCTTGAAGGAACCTCTAATTCACACCCAGAGACTGTGCAAAACAGGAATTAGAGGTGCCCTGCCTCCAACCAGGTGGAGGAAAGGGATAACAGAGTCTATTGGACTGTACAAATACAATGGCCTGGTACAACACAACCCCAGGAGTACAAAGCTTTAGTGGACACTGGTGCCCAGTGCACAATAATTCCTTCTGATTATAAAGGAACGCAATCCATCAATATTGTTGGAGTGACTGGGGGATCCCAGGAGCTGACTGTTGTAGAGGCTGAAATGAGCCTAACTGGAAAAAACTGGCAAAAGCATCCCATTGTGACTGGTCCAGATGCTCCGTGCATCCTTGGTATAGACCACCTCAGGAGCGGGTATTTTAAGGACCCAAAAGGGTATAGGTGGGCAATTGGTATAGCAGCTGTGGACACTGAGAAAATTGAACAACTGTCTCATTTACCGGGTCTTTCAGATGACCCTTCTGTTGTAGCACTGCTGATGGTTGACGATCAGCAGGTGCCAACTGCTACCACGACGGTGCATCGCCGGCAATATCGCACCAATCGAGACTCTTTGATTCCTATCCAGAAGCCGATCCGTCAATTGGAAAGCCAGGGTGTGATCAGTAAGACCCGCTCACCTTTTAACAGCCCAATCTGGCCAGTGCGTTAGTCTGGTGACGAGTGGAGACCAACTGTAGGCTATCGTGGCCTGAATGAAGTTACAGCACACTGAATGCTGCTGTGCCTGACATGCTAGAACTGCAATTTGAACTGGAGTCAAAGGCAGTGAAGTGCGATGCTACAATTGACATTGCTCATGCATTTTTCTCTATTCCTGCAGCAGCAGAGTGCAGGCCGCAGTTTGCTTTCACCTGGAGGGGCATCCAGTACACATGGAATCGCTTGTCCCAGGGGTGGAAACACAGTCCTACCATCTGCCATGGGCTGATCCAGACCACGCTGGAGCAAGGTGAAGCTCCAGAACACTTGCAATACATTGATGACATCATTGTATGGGGCGACACAGCAAAAGAAGTCTTCAAAAAAGTGAGAGAATAATTCCTATTCTTTTGGATGCTGGTTTTCCCATAAAACCAAGCAAGGTCAAGGGACCTGCACGAGAGATCCAGTTTTTAGGAATAAAATGGCAAGATGGCCGTCGTCAGATCCCAATGGAGGTGATCAACAAAACTACAGCAATGTCTCCACCTACTAATAAAAAGGAGACACAGACTTTCTTGGGCGTTGTAGGTTTTTGGAGAATGCACATTCCTGACCACAGCCACATTGTGAGCCTCTCTATCGAGTGACTCGTAAAAAGAACCAATTTGAGTGGGGCCCTGAACGCCAAGCCTTTGAACAAATTAAGCGTGAGATAACTCATGCGGTGGCCCTTGGACCAGTCCGAACTGGACTAGGTGTTAAAAATGTGCTCTACACCGCAGCCGGAGATAATGGACTTACCTGGAGCCTCTGGCACAAAGCACCAGGAGAAACCCGAGGTCGACCCTTAGGTTTTTGGAGTCGAGGATACAAAGGATCTGAGGCCAACTGTACTGCAACTGAAAAGGAGATACTGGCAGCATATGAAGGAGTTCGAGCTGCTTCAGAAGTGATGGGCACTGAAGCACAGCTCCTCCTGCACCTCGACTGCCGGTGCTGAGCTGGGTGTTCAAAGGGACGGTTCCCTCTCCACATCATGGCACCGAAGTTACATGGAGTAAATGGATTGCACTGATCACGCAATGAGCTCGGATTGGAAGTCCCAACCGTCCAGGGATATTAGAAGTGATTACAGACTGGCCAGAAAGCAAAGACTTTGGGATGTCTGCAGATGAGGAGGAAGTAAAACGTGCTGAAGAAGCACCACCATATAATCCGCTTTCAGAGACTGATAAGCAGTGTGCACTGTTCACAGGTGGATCCTGTCGTCTGTAGGAAAACATCGAAGGTGAAAGCTGCTGTGTGGAGTCCCACACGACAAGTTACAGAAGCCACTGAAGGACAAGGTGAATCCAGTCAGTTTGCAGCAGTGAAAGCCATCCAGCTGGCTTTGGACATTGCCGAACGAGAGAAGTGGCCAATGCTTTGTCTCTATACTGACTCATGGATGGGAGCAAATGCCTTGTGGGGGTGGCTACGGCAATGGAAGAAAAGCAACTGGCAGCGCAGAGGTGAAACCATTGGGAACCACGCTGTGGGAAGACATTGCTGCTCGGCTGGAGAGCCTGCCTGGGGAAGTTGGTCATGTAGATGCTCATGTGCCTAAAAGTCGAGCCACCGAGGAACATCGAAACAACCAACAAGCAGATCAAGCTGCTAAGATTAAAGTAGCTGAGGTGGACTTGGGCTGGCAACATAAAGGTGAACTTTTCCTAGCTCGGTGGGCCCATGGTGCTTCAGGGCATCAAGGTAGAGATGCAACATACAAATGGGCTCGTGATCGAGGGGTGGATTTAACTATGGACACTGTTTCACAGGTTATTCATGAATGTGAAACTTGCGCCGAAATCAAACAAGCAAAACAGTTAAAACCTGTATGGTATGGGGGGCGATGGTTAAAGTGTAAGTATGGAGAAGCTTGGCAGATTGATTATATTACACTTCCACAAACACGTCAAGGTAAGCGTTATGTACTTACAGTGGTGGAAGCAACCACTGGATGGTTGGAAACATCTGCCGTACCTCATGTTACAGCCCGAAATACCATCTTGGGCCTTGAGAAGCAAGTCCTTTGGTGGCCGGGTACGCCAGAAAGAATTGAATCAGACAATGGTACTCATTTCAAAACCAGTATTATAGACAATTGGGCCAAAGAACATGGTATTGAGTGGGTGTATCATATTCCATATCATGCACCAGCCTCTGGGAAAACTGAAAGGTACAATGGTTTGTTAAAAACTACACTAAAGGCACTTGGTGGTGGAGCCTTTAAAAACTGGGATTCACATTTAGCAAAAGCCACTTGGTTGGTCAACACCAGGGGATCAACCAATCGAGCCGGGCCTGCCCAATCAGAAATTCTATGGACTGTAGAAGGAGATAAAGTCCCTGTAGTACACATGGAAAATATGTTAGGAAAGGCAGTCTGGGTTCCTCCTGCATCGGGCACAGGCAAACCTATTCGTGGGATTGTTTTTGCCCAGGGACCTGGCAGCACCTGGTGGGTGATGCTTAAGGATGGAGAAGTTCGGTGTGTACCTCAAGGGGATTGGATTTTAGGTGAAAATGTGCAATGCTGAACTGTACGATGTGAATTGCCGCACTAACAATGTTTAATAAGTGTCTTTCAGATCAAGACAATGGTGATGAAACCAGCGCTGGCTTCTTCGAGTGGCGCCCGACACCTTCTTCGAAGTTGGTGTCCTTAACCCACCAACAGGGGTCATGAGATGCACTTGGACCATTTTCCCTGCCCTGGGAGACTGTGGTGACAAAATGAACTTAATGAACTTTTCAAAGGATGGTCCACTGATTAATTACTCCTGTGTATATATGTACATATGTATATATATATATATATATATATAGTAGTAGTGATTAATTAGATTGTATTGATAGATTGTATTGATAAGGTTTAAGTATTCAGTGAATGTCATATGATAAGGGGTGGAATGTCCTGGTTTTGTTAAAAACAAGTTTCTCTTTTAGTGAATTTGCCTGTCAGCTAAAGCCTTCATGTCAGCTGCATTTTCCTGGAGAACCCAACACATGTTTTGGTTAAACCCAGCAAGGGAATGCAAACTTATTGATAAGCACGGATGGACATCTCGCGAGGGGGGCAATGAGAAACTGGTGATCGAGAGACTGACCAACGGTGTATAACATTCCATTCACGTGAATACTTCATATAAAAGTGGGAGATCACGAGGATCTCAGCCCTTTGCCCTTTCTCCCTTTTTTCCTCATGGCCGACATCAGGAGAGGACCTTGCTGGTCGTCCCTGCGAACGGAGGCCAGTGAGAGACTGAATCCAGCTCCGGTTGGCTACAGAGTCCAATCCAGGACTTTGGGTGCTGGCTCTGCAGTTGCTGAGACTTACAAGATTGGTTTTGTATATTTTGTATTATTTTCTCTATTCTTATCAGTAGCATTAGTAAAACATCTTTAACTTTTCCAACTCTCTTCTCTCTGTCCTTCTTTCCCTCCCAATCGCCTGTCCTGAGTGGGAAGGGGGGAGAGGGAGGGGCAAAAGGGAGAAGTGGGGGGGAGAGGAGGTTGACAACACATCTGCCAGGGTTTGATTGTCACCCCGCAATCCTAACCCTCGACAGATAATTGGCGCCCAACGTGGGGCAAGAGAAGGGGGTAAATTTGGAGATTTTTGGCTTTTCTCCTGCTCTGACGTACCTTCCAATTTTCTTGGCACGGTGCCAACTCATAGAGTTGTGATACTCGCGCGTGGGTTTGCTTTGGATATTATTTAGTGGTATTAAGGCAAAGTGAATTACATTGATTTAAAGATGTTATGGCAAAAGTTGTATCACAGTATCACAGTATCACAGTATGTTTGGGATTGGAAGGGACCTCAAAAGATCATCTAGTCCAATCCCCCTGCTGGAGCAGGAACGCCTAGGTGAGGTCGCACAGGAATGTGTCCAGGCGGGTTTGAATGTCTGCAGAGAAGGAGACTCCACAACCTCCCTGGGCAGCCTGTTCCAGTGCTCTGTCACCCTCACTGAGAAGAAGTTCTTTCTCAAATTTAAGTGGAACCTCTTGTGTTCCAGCTTGATCCCATTGCCCCTTGTCCTATCATTGTTTGCCACTGAGAAGAGCCTGACTCCGTCCTCGTGGCACTCACCCTTTATATATTTATAAACATTAATAAGGTCACCCCTCAGTCTCCTCTTCTCCAAACTAAAGAGCCCCAGCTCCCTCAGCCTTTCTTCATAAGGGAGATGCTCCACTCCCTTCATCATCTTTGTTGCCCTACGCTGGACCCTCTCCAGCAGTTCCCTGTCCTTCTTGAACTGAGGGGCCCAGAACTGGACACAATATTCCAGATGGGGTCTCACCAGGGCGGAGTAGAGGGGAAGGAGGACCTCTCTCGATCTACTGACCACCCCCCTTGTAATACACCCAAGGATGCCATTGGCCTTCCTGGCCACAAGGGCACAGTGCTGGCTCATGGTCATCCTGTTGTCCACCAGGACCCCCAGGTCCCTTTCCCCTACACTGCTCTCTAATAGGTCATGCCCCAACCTATACTGGAACTTGGGGTTGTTCCTGCCCAGATGCAGGACTCTACACTTTCCCTTGTTAAATTCCATCAGGTTATCCCCCGCCCAACTCTCCAGCCTGTCCAGGTCCCGCTGGATGGCAGCACAGCCTTCTGGTGTGTCAGCCACTCCTCCCAGCTTAGTGTCATCAGCAAACTTGCTGATGGTACACTCAATTCCCTCGTCTAAATCATTAATGAATATATTGAATAATATTGGCCCCAGTACTGACCCCTGAGGCACTCCGCTAGATACTGGCCTCCAACTGGACTCCGCACCATTGACCACCACTCTCTGGCTTCTCTCTTTAAGCCAGTTTGCAACCCACCTCACTACTCTATTGTCCAGACCACACCTCCTCAATTTAGCTGTGAGGATGCTGTGAGGGACTGTGTCAAAGGCTTTACTGAAGTCAAGGTAGACCACATCCACCGCTCTGCCATCATCCATCCACCTTGGTACATTCTCATTAAAGGCTATGAGGTTGGTCAAGCACGACTTCCCCTTGGTAAAGCCGTGCTGACTGCCCCTAATGACCCTCTTATCCCTGATGTGCCTTGAGATGGCACCAAGGATAAGCTGTTCCATTACTTTCCCAGGGACAGAGGTGAGGCTGACCGGTCTATAATTACCCGGGTCCTCCTTCTTGCCCTTTTTGAAGACTGCAGTGACATTTGCTTTCCTCCAATCCTCGGGCACCTCTCCCGTTTCCCAAGACTTGGCAAAAATGATGGAGAGCGGTCCAGCAATGACTTCAGCCAGCTCCCTCAGCACCCGTGGATGCATCCCATCTGGACCCATGGATTTATGGATGTCCAGACTACTTTATTGTTCCCTAACCCAGTCCTCATCGACTAAAGCAAACTCCTCCATTGACCTGGCTTCATCCGGGGTCTCAGGGGTACAGGGTTCCCCAGGACAGCCTCCAGCGGAGTAGACAGAGACAAAGGCGGCATTCAGCAATTCTGCCTTCTCTGTGTCTTCTGCCACCAGGGCACCCACCTCATTCATCAGTGGGCCTACATTGCCTCTGGTATTAGTTTTATCTGCTATGTATTTGAAAAAGTTCTTCTTGCTGTCCTTGACCCCTCTCGCCAGCTGTAATTCTAAGGAGGCCTTGGCTATCCTGGCTGCCCTCCTGCATCCTCTAACAGCAGCCTTATATTCCTCCCAAGTGGCCAGCCCCTGCTTCCATGACCTGTAAACTCGCCTCTTCTGCTTGAGCATACCCAACAGATCCCTATTCAACCACACAGGCCTCCTGGCTCCCTTCCTCGACTTCCTGCGTGTGGGGATGCTCTGATCCTGAGCATGGAAGAAGCAATCTCTGAATGCAATCCAGCTCTCTTGGGCCCCTTTTCCTTCAAGCAGTCTTGCCCATGGGATTTCCCCCAGCAATTGCTTGAAAAGGCCGAAATTAGCCCTGCCAAAGTCCAGGGTTGCAATTCTACTTGCTATTCTGTTCCTGCCACACGAGATGCTGAACTCCACCCTCTCGTGGTCACTGCAACCCAGGCAGCCCTCGACCTTTACTGCTTCGACCAGACCCTCTTTGTTAGTGAGGATGAGATCCAGCAGTGCACCTCTCCTGGTCGGCTCCTCCACCATCTGCATGAGGAAGTTATCATCAATGCACTGGAGGAACCTCCTGGACTGGGGCTGGCTGGCTGAATGGTCCTTCCAGCAAACATCAGGGGAGTTAAAATCACCCATAACAACCAGGGCCTGTGACTGCGAGGCCACTCTCAGCTGCGCATAGAAGGCCTCATCAACTTCCTCAGTCTGATCTGGTGGCCTGTAATAGACACCTACAACAGTATCACCCCTGCCAGCCTGTCCCTTGATCCTGACCCACACACTCTCAACTCGTTCCTCGTCCGCTCCTGGGCAGAATTTAGTACATTGCAGTTGCTCTCTCACATAGAGAGCAGCTCCACCACCACTCCTGGCTGACCTGTGTTTCCTGCTGGCAGAATGTCTCACACCCTCACTGAGGAGGGCAGGGGGTGGGAGATGGGAGCGCGTTTCAGTTTCCAGATCCCAGCACAGAGCCCAAACCATCCTGCCCTTGAACTCTGGCATCCCACTTCCTGAGATGCAAAGCTGGTGGGCCTTCTGTGGACAATCATGTTAAAAGGCATCCTTCAAGTGTTTGTGTATTTGTCTAGGAATGTCAGTTTTTAAAGAAAAATGAAAGTTTACCAGGCTAATATTTAAATATCTGTAAAATAGCACTCTGCATCAGTGGTAGTCCCTCTGGCAATGATACCTAAATAGGTATTTGCACTATAAGGCTTCGTACCTCATCCACAAGCACACATCTACGTGGATCAGATGCAGGGTGGTCTGGCAAACGTCACCTTTGTGTCCCCAGGTGCACGGACACTGCTCATGTGCCTCTGCAGAGAGTGGCAGGAGCTGGATCCCCTTCTCGGGACAGACTTCTTCCAGGAGAGACACAGACACAGGGGGAACTCATCAGGGCTTTACGGCATTTCCCTCGGCATCAGTTTTGACACATTGGGTGCTGTCCTGTGACTGCCCTTTCTGCACAAATGATCATACAAAGACAACCATTTAGTAAGACATGGCCATAAAGGGGCTGTTATGGACAAGAAAGCTCACCATGAACTCTGGAGAGAGAGAGGAAGTTTATAAGAAGCATCAGGAAGAACCAAGAAGCTCGAGGCCTCTTCTGAAGAGCGGGAGGCCCTGAGCAGCCGTGCTTGGCCATGTGTAGATGTGGGAGAGGGTCAGGGCCTGTCAGGGAGAAGCAGTGAGATGGCTGATGGCTTCAGTGAACCCTTCCAGCCATGTCTGAGCCCAGAAATGGAAAGCAGTTGATGTCTGCAGGTGGAGGAGGAACAGGAGGAAGATTTTCCTGGGAATGTGGAAGGAAGAAAGGCCTCTCTTGGGCTGATCATGTATGGCAGTGACATTTCCATCCTGTGGGCATGGCTGTGCCTGGGAGGTGGGGAATGGCTGCTGCTGGGGTGTTTGTGCTCAGCCATGGCCCATGAGCTGACCCTGCTCTGCTCCTCTCTCACACTGCCCACACTGGATGGGCCTCAGGAATCATCCATGAGCCTGGTGGATCCATGAACCTCCTGGAGTGATGGATATGGATCCAAATAGAGGATTCAAGCAAGTTTGGGACTGGGACATTGAGGTGATTGGTGACCATTGCCAGGTGTATGAAAGAAGCTGGGTGAGTTGTGAACTCCTCACAGGCATTTGCAGCTCCACAGAAAACCAGAGCCTTGCACTTAAAACAACAGCACAGAAAACCCACCCCAAAACACAAAACACTCACACTGACCACAGGAAAAGCCTTGGAAAACATTGGAGAAAAATCTACCAGGTCCCAGGGGTCAGGGCTCAGCCATTCTGGTGATGAACCAGCATCAAGGGCTCACATGGCATCAGAGCCACCTCCACACGGCCCTCACCACCTGTAACCAGTGTCTCCAAGTCTTTCCTTCACCGGTCTCCAGGGACAGGGACCTGCACTGGTTGTTTCCTTCACAGCTGTGTCACTGATGGCCCTTCGTGGGGTCCCAAACACCCTCAGAAACCTGGGGTTTGCTTCTGCCTTTCACTTCATGAGAGGTTTGTTCATTGTTTCAGTAGCTGCAGTTCAGGATCATGGCAGCAGAGGGCTCATTAACATCTGAAATGCTCTTACAAGGCAAGGCTCTGTGCATCTTTTTCCTAAAGGCTTCAAGTCTGTTGTTGATGATTAGGGAGATTTCAGAAATAGTAAAACAGAGAGCATTTCCATAATAAATAGCAATAAAGCTAAATTTCTTCTATTTCCTTCCATGCTCAGTTTTCATTTTCTGTAATGGTGTCTGAGTATCTGAGTTGCCTCAGGTCACCCTGACTTGAGCCCCATCCATTGCTGGGTTTTCTCCAGACTCCTGAGTTTAGGAATGAACTCCCAGGAGACCTTGCTGGTGAAGATGGGGGCAAAGAAGCCGTGAAGAACCTCAGTCCTGTCTGATTGTACTCTTACAAAGTTCAGCAGGAGGCCCACGTCTCTTATTTTAAGGAAACTGTGTAAGCTCGTCTTGCTGCCTTCATTCTCCCCTGCAGCTATGAAGTTCAGATCAGCTTTGGCATCATCTTTACATCGATGGACAAGGTTTCTGAATTCCTCCTCTGCAGCTTCCCCTGCTTCCACCTCCTGTGTGCTGCCTTTTTGTCCTGGAGCTCCATCAGTTCAGATGAGCAGCCTCACAAGATAAATGCTTCTTTTCATGGGTTCTCAAAGAAATCATTCTTGTGCTTGGAGCAGCCTGTCCTGTAAGGCTGCTCTGGTTTCCTGAGCTTCTTCACCTTTCAGGCCTGCTTCCACGTAACCACCTCATCTGCCATCCCCCAGTACGTCAAAGTCTTCTCTGCAGCCCACCAGCCTGTGCTCTGCTGCTGGCCTTCCTCCCTCCCCTCTGGTGCCTGGGACCCCACTGTTTCCTGGTCACAACAGCCAAGGTGGACACTGACGTTCACATCCCTCACCAGCTCTTCCTTCTTGATCAGGAATAGATCCAGGTGAACATCACCCCTATTGGCCCACCAGGCAGACATGTTAAGAAGTCGGCCCAAGATCACCTCCTGGCCAGTGAGTGTCAGGGTCATTACAGTTCTCCATAGGAACCTGCTCATTGACTGGAGACATCCTAAGGTTGCTGACAGAAGATGTTTTCCATTTCTTCTCCACGGTCAAGTAATTTGTAACATCCAACTGGATGTACACGGCTAAGTCTTGGAACTGGGAGTGAGAGTGGCTGGGCACCTCACCTCACTGACTCCTGAGTCACCCATGTCAGGAAGACGTTGTCAATGAGCTCCAAAACCCTCCTTGTCCCCAGCCAGGAGCCTGGGAGGTGTGGGACCATAGTCCTGCCCTTGGCCTTGCACAGCCCCACATCACACTGTCCAGGAAGGGCCCTGAGCAACGTGGGAGGGACAGGATCTGCCTTCCCAGGGCTGGGGGTCAGGGCTTGGCCCTTTGGTTAATGAAACGCATTCAGGTTTATTCAGCATCAGAGCCACCTTTCACTTGCTTACCCTTTGTTCTGCTTCAAGTTTTCTGTCCCAGCTGCCCTGGGGATGGTTTCTCAGCTGTGTCCCTCAGTGGGATTCATTAACATTACAAGAAACTTTGAAGTTTAGATCTGAGTTTGACTTCTTCAACTTGCCCTCAGGGTCTGAGGTCCATGGACTCAGCACCAAAGCTACCAGAGGGGTCATTAAAGCACCTTGGGCTGCTCCTGTGCTGCTGAGCTGGGCTGGGCTCCTGGTTCAGAGGGAGCTCCTGGCAAGCGGCAGCGCTGCAGAGAGACAGCTCTGCCCAGGAGCAGCTCCTCTGCACATGCAGCAGGGCTGAGGGCTCTGCCTGGGGATCTCAGGGAGACGAGCAAGGCAGAGAGAGATTAAAGGTGGTCAGGACTGGGAGGATGACTGAGAGCTCACTGGAGGAGAAACCTTTGCAGCCCTTGCCATGGTAAGTCTCTGGGTGCAGGGCAATGCAGCTGTAGCTCCTGGAGGCATCTCCTAAAACTGGCACAGGCACAGCTGGTGGGATCTGTAAGGAGGGGGCTCTTGTCAGGCAATGTTGAACAGCTGTGAAGCCGGGTGAGCCCCCAGGGGTGCCCAGGGCTGTCCTGCAGAGCAGGGTCCCTGCACCCCAGGGCTGTGCTGGGGCAGGGACTCTGCCGCCTGCCAGGGTCAGCGCTCAGCCTGCCCGGGAGATCCCATGGCAGCAGCTGTGGGTGGAAGGAGCGACCCCCGGCAGGGCAGGCAGGGAACTTGTGGGGTTGGAGGGTGCTGTGTGGGTCAGGGCTGCTCAGAGCTCCAGATCAACCCCACAGACATGGCAGAGAGTCCTTCTGAACAACAACATCAAGACAGGAACAGCTGCAAGGGAAGGAGTCTGTGCTTTCAGTTTTCCACTCTTGGTTGTCTGGGTGTGCAGTGGGAGATGGGGATTTATTTCTCTCTTTGGAGAAGACACTGAGACCCCAGTTCTCGTTAGGACTTGTCTGAGCTGCTCCTGAGCCCCTGCACACACAGAGCTGCCCCTGGGCAGTGCCAGGAGGTGTGAGCAGGACAGAGCTGAGCACACAGCGGGTGGGACGGGGTCTGTGACACGGACAGGGAGCAGACCCAGGGACAGAGACACAGCTGCAGGAGCACAGCCATGGGCAGGAAGAGTTAACTGCTACCAGAAATGCTGGGGACAGGATTTAGGAACCTCTCTCACATCCCCTGCAGTGCAGACACATTTCCCAGTGCAACCCCTGATCTCCTCTCCTCTCCATCAGAGCCTCTGCCCCGAAGCCATGGGGTCCAGGTCCTGAGTCTCCACCTCAGCAGCTGGACCTCCAGGGGAAGGGTTCCTGGAATGTGAAACACAAAAAAGGTGCTAAAAGTACTTGCTCTACAGTGTCATTTCATGAGTGGCAGCAGCACAGTCGGGTAAGGAGAAGGTTCCACAGCATGCCCGTCTGCCTTTCTGTCCTTGCTTTATTTCTCAGAAGCACTGCAGTGTTCTTCCCTGTTTCTCCACCTGTTCCTGGAGCTCTTGCTCTCTGGGGTTGGGGTGGGACATGCAGCTGAAATATTCCCATGGTATGCATGGTCTTAGGAGCAAAGCACCGTGACTCAGCCTAAGTAGATCTGCCGCTTATTCTTTTGTACTGCCAGCAGATTGTGGAAGTAGAGTATAAAACCCATCCTTATGGAGAGATCTGTGCATTTTAGGCTTAGTCTAAGTAAGTGGGACTGGCGGGCAAGGACTGAACCGGAACGGCAGGGCGGTTGGTCCTACGCAGGGACAGGATCTGGACGCGACCGAGCGAGCCTCTCGCGGGTGGCCGCGGAACAGTGTACGCGACTCTACGAGTCGAGCTTTTCGACCCTCGCGATCCGTGCACACGCTCGGCGAGTCCGTGTCTGGAGTTTCGGGGCTCGCGCGTGGCGTGGGGATGCGGGTTTCGTGGCGGTGGTTTTTTTTTTTTTGGTGGGGGTTTATTTCGGCAGGGGCGGCGGGGTCGTGGTGGTGTCGTCGTGCCCCCCACCCGCACCTGCCGCCGCCGTATAATTTCACTTCGTGTTCCGGCTCAGACTGCACGGCGAGCACAAACACCCCCCCCCCGCCCGCACCCCAAAGCGCGGTCTCTCCCGCCCTCGCCTTGCCCCCCGCCCCCTCCGGCCCACCCGCGGGAAGGGCCGGAGGGGGTCGGCAACTGCGCGCGCCGCGCATGCGCGCTCTCCCCGCCGCCCGGCAACCGGCCCCCTGCCCCCCGCCAGGTGCCCAACGGTCAGTCGCTCGGAGTCAAGCCCGTCGGGCGGGCGGTCGCGGGGAGGCCAGCGCGGGAGCGTCTTGCCGATCGGCCGAGGAACCCCGCGCGCGGGTAGGCAGGGAGGCAGGCGGGCCGGGACGGGGAGACGGGGACGGGGACGCGGTGTCTCTATGCCTCCCCGGGGGGAGGCAAAGCCGCTGGCGGGGTCGGTTTCTTCTTCAGCCCGCGGCCGGGGCGGGCAGCGGGCCGAGGGACCGAGCGAGCGAGCCACCGAGGAAGAAGCGCGGGAGGCGGCAGCACGGGCAGGTGAGGGGGTTAGGCCTCCGACAGCGGGGCTGAGAAACCGCGGGACGCCCGCGTGCCCCCCCCCCCCGCCCGCCGTCCACCCCCCCCGCCCGCCGTCCACCCCGCCCGCCGTCCACCCCGCCCGCCGTCCACCCCGCCCGCCGTCCACCCCCCCCGCCGTCCACCCCCCCCGCCGTCCACCCCCCCCGCCGTCCACCCCCCCCGCCGTCCACCCCCCCCGCCGTCCACCCCCCCCGCCGTCCACCCCCCCCGCCGTCCACCCCCGTCCACCCCGGGCACGGAGCCGGCAGGGACGCCCCGGCTTCCCGGGGGGGAGGCGAACTCGCTGGCGAAAGGCCGGGGCGGGGGGTGGGGAGGAACTCTGGGCGGGGATGGGCGGCCGGGCTCGCTGCGGCGGACTGGGGCGGGCAGGCGGTGGTTGGGGCCGGGGAAAGCCGCCGCCTGTGCTCTCATTGCCCCTCCTGGTACAGTGTTATTTGGAGCACAGAGTTTAGGGGATGGACAGTGAGCAATGAACGGTTATAGAGTTGAAAAGAAAAATGACCCTATCTAAAGGACAGTCTCTCCCAGGGTGTGAGTCTCTGCAGTGCAACCCTTTGCTAATTGCAAGACAGAGAGCAGATGATTCAGTAAGTGGGGTTTATGGATCACAAATAGACATTAGTAGAAAAGATGCCCTGGGAAGGTTCAAAATATATGGAGGTACAAATGCCTGGGTAGAATGGATCAAATCTATGGTGCAAAGCCTAAACGAGCAATTGCTATGCCTGTGCGGCAGGAAGGCCTGTGGCCCAAGTGGTACCCTTCCCTCTGGGGTGGAGCGAAGATTGACAGGGGATGGAGTGCGTCTTAGCCTTATGCCAAGACTCTACGGCATGGAGAAATAAGTCGTGTCATACTCTCTCCCTCCTGTTTCCAGCTTTGCAGGGGAAAATATCAAAATCCCCCTGGCATTTTCAGGAATAATTGAAAATCATACTGCCTGTCTCTCACGACGCGGCAGGAATGATACCAAGTTCCTAGGAACATGAGTAGGTGTGCAGAGACACGGGAAGTTGGTCCTCATATGTCCTCAGATGCTTCTTGAGTGGATCTTTGGTGGTGCTGTGGGAAGATGACACTTCATTCCATTTTATCCCCCACTGGGAAGGTACCTGTGACGTCGTACAATTGGAAATTCCTTTTACCCTGGCATTTGAACACTGTGATCCATCAGGGCAACAGAAAAAGGAGTTGAGGGCTTTCCTCTGATGACAGGGTTTATTTCAATTAGATTGGGGTCCCCAGAGGAGTCCCCAAGGAACACAAAGCAAGAAGTCAAGTTAGCTGCGGGTTCTGAGTCCTTTTTGTTTTGGTAGGTAACTACAAACAAGAATGTAGACGGGATAAATAACATTTATTTATAAGTTATACTAGACGAGCAGTTAAATGAATCACCAAGCAATTAGATGCTACTAGTAGAATGGCATGGGAAAATAACATGGTCCCAGATAGGATGTTGGCAGAAAAAGGTGATATATGTCTAACCACAGCTTCAGCAGAAGAATTGGCTGAGAATTCAGGTGTAGATAGTCCACTCATGGGATTGTTAGAATCTTGGTTTGGAATATTGAGAGAAATTACTTCTTTAATCGAAGTAACAGAAGCACTGATTTCTATAGCGTGCTACATCATTGCGTGTCTGCGAGGACTTGTTCAACACCTTATTGGACAGCTCTATCAAAGCAAGTGCCTTTAGGGCCACTGCCATGCTCAGATAAAATGATCCTGCTAAAAGAACAAGAAGAAAGAAAGAACAGCAAATGCATAACTCCAGAAGAAAAACGTGAAATCGTGTTGTCTAGGCTTGAAGCCACCTATACAACTGTATCATAAGAAAATGCAAAACCTCCTCCATTTCAGTCCTGCAGCTCAGCACTAGTTTTTCCTCTTCCCTCCCTTTGTCCTGCTCCCTTTGCTTTCTCCCTTTGTTCCATATCCTTCTGCACAAAACCACCGTGACTCAGCCTAAGTAGATCTGCCGCTTATTCTTTTGTACTGCCAGCAGATTGTGGAAGTAGAGTATAAAACCCATCCTTATGGAGAGATCTTTGCATTTTAGGCTTAGTCTAAGTGTCTCAAGTAGCCGGGGTTTTTGTTTGGGCCTAATCCATCAGGTCTGATGGCTTCCCTGCTCGTCTCCAGATGTATGTGGTAGAAAATATAAAGCAAGGAAACGTCCTTTGGCCCAGCCTTGCCTTATTTCCTTCTCATCCCTATCTCTGTCCCAGCCTCTCTCACTAACCCCTCGTCTGGCTGCATGTCTCTTCTTTCCTCTCTCCTTTTCTCAAACTCTCCTGCTTCCTGGCTTTTGTCTTTCCATTCCTCCATTTCAGTCCTGCAGCCCGGCACTAGATTTTCCTCTTCCCTCCCTTTGGCTTGCTCCCTTCGCTTTCTCCCTTTGTTCCATATCCTTCTTTCCGACTTGTCTCTTGGAGACTTTTGGCCACGCTGGACCCAAGTCTGGGGATGTTTTGGAAACTTTTCCGAGGCCTCGCTGCTGACAGGGGGGACAGCAGGCAGTGACAGGCCCGGGGCTGACAGGCTCCCCCTCCCCTAGGGGGCGCTCGGCTGCCACACCCAGCTGACATAGAACCTTTGTCACAATGCCCGCTACCGTGGGGAGGATGCGGGCACTCTGCGGGTGACAGGGACACAGCAGGACTTGGTGTCAGCTCAGCAATTGCTCAGTTCCCCAAAGAAGCTGAATGAGGTGTGTTTAAATACAGTAAGGTATTACGTATTCATAATGACCCCAGGAACGCCTCTACATATTCATAACCTTTCCCGCTTCTTCTTAAAATGAGTCCCAGGTGATCATTTCCGTAGTCTCCTCCTTGACCCCTCCCTGTTGCACCTGCGCAGTGCCATCTGGTGGTCTTGAGGAGGGTCTTTGGATGAAGGCTCCTTCAGCCTCGTCACAGTGACCTCTTTACCTTTGGCTCATTATGTTGAGTGGACTGGAACCCAAGCTGCCAAGTCGATTGAAATCAGACTGGTTCCCCCTTTTGCTGTAAATCTTCGTTATCTCGTCTTCTCAAGTTTACATCTAGGTGCTGTAAAACCTCTTACCTTGGCATTCGACGAGGTTCTGTTTTTTCTTAACATAATGGGTTAGTTAGTTAGTTAGTTCCCTCTGTCAGTTCCCCCCTTTTCGGGAAGGTTAGTAAATTCTTGTACTAATGTGATGATTCCCTATTTAACCTTTTCTCAGACCACAAGTAAGAAGGCTGCTTCGACAGGAGAAGACTTATCTTTCTCCCTCAAAGAACAAACAAATTCTCATGTTGAACAAAACATTCGTGTTGCTCTTCTGGGGCAGCTGATGACCGGGTGGCTGGTGCCCCGGCAGCAATGGCATCTGTTGGGCTGCAGCAGGAGCTCGCGCTCTTTGGCGTGGTGACCCCGCTCACTGCAGTTCCTAGCGCTTTCCTTTTGGGTTTCTTCTTCCCAGTGCGATGGCCAGGTCCAGTTTGGTGTTATCTTTTAAAATCATTAGTTTATACCCCGTTCCTTTTGCTGCCATTTCAGGATCTATAGGCGTGCCTGAGATTTGCATGGCTTGGACTACTGAATGTATTAACCGAACAAAGCACGGGGTCATACGTGGCAGAAACAGTAAACCCAGAAATGCACATACTATCATGAAGCCTATTTTCTTCCACCAGGCTCCCCCAAATAAGTTACCCCACCAATGGCTAGTAAGTCTAGAATTCCACTTCTGTACTGGTACATGTGCAACGCGTTTTATCTCCTCTGCTATTTTCATTATGGCTTCCCCATCGTTATCTCTTTCCAAACAACACTCCGAAGTGTTCAGTTTCCCACAGACGCCCCCCTCTCTTCAGCTAAAAGCCAATCTCACGCTCCCTGATTTTGGTACACTGCAGCTCTGGTCTGAGACAATTGTCTCGCTATGAGATTCGGTGCCTCAGCCGTCTGGTTGCTTATTATTTCAACCACTGCTTGCAACCGAATAATTTGGTTTAGCATATATATAGGGGTACGGGATCCCCAGTTTCCATCTTGGGCCCATGTGGCTGGATCATAGTATTCAAATATTCTTTGTGCAGGCCATTCACCATCTTTCCAAGTTTGCATTCCTCCTATGGGGCATTTATTAAACTCCTCTCTGTTTCAAGTTTTGTCTTGCACTCCCCCTCCATCTGAATAGCCCCTCCTACCAGCTTGTGTAAAACAGATGCTCTGTTCTCCCCTAGGGCAGGAGGCAGAGCCTACAGCGAGTCCACCTTTCTCTAGGTTAGTTGCTACCCATAATTTCTGCCCTTGGATTTCACACTTCTCCAATTTTGTTCTATCATAACATCCAGAATTAATACGAGTGTGATAATGTAGAACATACTGGGTTAGTCTTCCTATTCTCACACGCTCATAGCACTTGGTACAGTGAGAGAGTGAGAGAAAATGGAATGCTATTATTGTGGAAATGTGGGATATTTACCCCGAGGACGGCAACTGTTAGAAATGACTAAAGGAGGAAAACTCAATACACTTTGGAAAATCAGAGGGGCTGAAAATATTTGTGGTGTTTCTTTTTTGTGGGGCAACTTGTTTAAATGGCAAAGGGGCGTGTAATTGGTAAAGTAGGAGGTAATGAGGTCTAGTTTTTAGTAAAAACAGAAGCTACCCTATCCCTTCTAAATTCTACCCTAAAAAGATCTAAAACTGAAGAAAGAGTTGTAATAAATGGGGTAGCAGGGAGGAAGGAGAGACAATTATGAATAAATTCCTATCTGTGATAATAAGAATTAAAAGTGTATGGGGAAGGAATATATTAGTGGAAGATTCCCCAGCTTATTTATTAGAGACAAACGTTTTACAGGCTCTGGGTGTGGAAGCACAGTTACTGCCTGGGGGGGTGATAAGGAGAAAATTCGAGAGCTATTCTATTACCTGGAAGTTTGTGTTGGTTTTGGCCAGGGTGGAGTTAATGTTCTTTGTGGTACCTAGTATGGGACTATGTTTTTTGATTCGTGCTAAAAGCAGTGTTGATAATACAGAGATGTTTTTGGTACTGTTGAGCAATGCTTGCACAGGGTGGCCTGTTCTGCCTCCCACACTGCTCCACCAGCAAGTGGGCTGGGGGGAAGCGACAGCCAGTGGCACACTTATCTAAGCTCTTAGAGCCAGTGTCTTGAGTGTGTGCAAACTGCAGCAGTCACCGCTCTTCTGGTGAAAGAAAGCAGGAAATTAAACCCTGCTGCTTTCCTGTGGAGAGATGACAATGGGCTGCACCTCCTCATAGATGGGACTTCAGGGATAATTCAGGGGAAAAGACACAATGGGTGTGCCATCGTTGAAGGTGTGAGTGGTGAAATAAGAAACGGGCAGGTTACCTAATAACTGGTCAGCTCAAACATGCCAGCTATACGCTGTCAATCAGGCACTGCAAATGTTAGATGGAAAAGAAGGTACCATCTGTAACGGTTCTAGATATGCATTTGGAGTAGTGCACACCTTTGGGAAAATCTGGGAAGCATGGGGTCTAATTAATAGCAAAGGGAAAGAATTGGTTTGTGAAGAACCAGTTGGACAAGTGTTACATAATCTGATGTCACCAATAGAAGTGGCTGTAGTGCATGATGTCCATTGGGACATCAGAGGGGAAACTCCTTTTGTGTCAGGGGAGATTGGTTATCAGATGAAATGGCCTGAGAAGCAGCCTTAAAACCTGAAGTGATAACTGTAAGTTATCTCACGCTTGAGGTCCTGGCCTCACAGGAAATTCCAGTTTTTGATGAAAAATAAGAAGAAGTCCTCCAAGAATTAGGAGCCAGGGAACAGAGTGGGAAATGGGTACTCCCAGATGGTAGAGAAATGTTAAATAAGCAAATCATGAGGGAGGTATTAGTGATTCTACATCAGGAGAGTTATTGGGGAACACAAGCAATGTGTGACGTAATACGGGAATTTATACTATAGCTAAGCAAATTTGTGAAAGATGGGTGGTTTGTAAAAGAAGAAATAAAAAGGCACTTAAAAAGCAGCCTGCAGGAGGGCAGGGTCCAAGTTTTCAAAACATTCAAGGTGATTTGCCTGTAGCTGGTCGAATTGAATACATACTAGTGTTGGTTGATCACCTTGCCAGCTGGGGAGAAGCTTTCCTCCTGAGCACTGCCGCAGCAGCAGTGGTAGCAAAAGTTTAATAACAGGTGGACCTCCACAGTTTGAAACTAAGGATTTATTTCTCAAAAACTGTATACTCGGGTTGTCTTGCCTATCTTCTCTCAGGCACAAGGCCTTCTGGCACAAACTCTGCCTTTAGAGTTTGCAGCTCACAAGTTTCAGCCTGAAAACTGGGTCCTGGTCAAATCCTGGAAAGAAACGGAAGCTTCAGCCAGATTGGGAAGGAGCATTTCAAGTTCTGCTGCTCACCGAGACAGTGGTACGACCAGCTGAGAAAGGGTGGACTCATTAGACACGGATTAAAGAGCCAATGGAACCTCCAAAGGACAATGACGAGTGGCAAGTATTGACAACTGATGACCCCCTTCGACTAAAGATACAGAGATGAAAATGAAATGAAACCTTTGGGGATTGTTAATCCTGTGTATGTAGAATTTACAAATGGGTTACTTAACAAATGTCACTGAAACTGAAGGTTCCCTAACAATTTGAGTAGATGATTGCCACATCCTTAACTGTGGGGATGTACAGAGCTAAAGAGAATGGAGTTATGAAAAGAAACGTGTCCAAGGGGCCTGAGTCTAAGGATGATTTAAAGAAGTGCACAGTTTTTGTTACTGTCTCTCATTGCCCCTCCTGGTACAGTGTTATTTGGAGCACAGAGTTTAGGGGATGGACAGTGAGCAATGAACGGTTATAGAGTTGCAAAGAAAAATGACCCTATCTAAAGGACAGTCTCTCCCAGGATGTGAGTCTCTGCAGTGCAACCCTTTGCTAATTGCAAGGCAGAGAGCAGATGATTCAGTAAGTGGGGTTTATGGATCACAAATAGACATTAGTAGAAAAGATGCCCTGGGAAGGTTCAAAATATATGGAGGTACAAATGCCTGGGTAGAATGGATCAAATATATGGTGCAAAGCCTAAACAAGAACAATTGCTATGCCTGTGCAGCAGGAAGGCCTGTGGCCCTAGTGGTACCCTTCCCTCTGGGGTGGAGCGAAGATTGACAGGGGATGGAGTGCGTCTTAGCCTTATGCCAAGACTCTACGGCATGGAGAAATAAGTCGTGTCATACTCTCTCCCTCCTGTTTCCAGCTTTGCAGGGAAAAATATCAAAATCCCCCTGGCATTTTCAGGAATAATTGAAAATCATACTGCCTGTCTCTCACGACGCGGCAGGAATGATACCAAGTTCCTAGGAACACGAGTAGGTGTGCAGAGACACGGGAAGTTGGTCCTCATATGTCCTCAAATGCTTCTTGAGTGGATCTTTGGTGGTACTGTGGGAAGATGACACTTCATTCCATTTTATCCCCCACTGGGAAGGTACCTGTGACGTCGTACAATTGGAAATTCCTTTTACCCTGGCATTTGAACACTGTGATCCATCAGGGCAACAGAAAAAGGAGTTGAGGGCTTTCCTCTGATGACAGGGTTTATTTCAATTAGATTGGGGTCCCCAGAGGAGTCCCCAAGGAACACAAAGCAAGAAGTCAAGTTAGCTGCGGGTTCTGAGTCCTTTTTGTTTTGGTAGGTAACTACAAACAAGAATGTAGACGGGATAAATAACATTTATTTATAAGTTATACTAGACAAGCAATTAAATGAATCACCAAACAATTAGATGCTACTAGTAGAATGGCATGGGAAAATAACATGGTCCCAGATACGATGTTGGCAGAAAAAGGTGATATATGTCTAACCACAGCTTCAGCAGAAGAATTGGCTGAGAATTCAGGTGTAGATAGTCCACTCATGGGATTGTTAGAATCTTGGTTTGGAATATTGAGAGAAATTACTTCTTTAATCGAAGTAACAGAAGCACTGATTTCTATAGCATGCTACATCATTGCGTGTCTGCGAGGACTTGTTCAACACCTTATTGGACAGCTCTATCAAAGCAAGTGCCTTTAGGGCCACTGCCATGCTCAGATAAAATGATCCTGCTAAAAGAACAAGAAGAAAGAAAGAACAGCAAATGCATAACTCCAGAAGAAAAACGTGAAATCGTGTTGTCTAGGCTTGAAGCCACCTATACAACTGTATCATAAGAAAGTGCAAAACCTCCTCCATTTCAGTCCTGCAGCTCAGCACTAGTTTTTCCTCTTCCCTCCCTTTGTCCTGCTCCCTTTGCTTTCTCCCTTTGTTCCATGTCCTTCTGCACAAAACCACCGTGACTCAGCCTAAGTAGATCTGCCGCTTATTCTTTTGTAGTGCCAGCAGATTGTGGAAGTAGAGTATAAAACCCATCCTTATGGAGAGATCTTTGCATTTTAGGCTTAGTCTAAGTGTCTCAAGTAGCCGGGGTTTTTGATTGGGCCTAATCCATCAGGTCTGATGGCTTCCCTGCTCGTCTCCAGATGTATGTGGTAGAAAATATAAAGCAAGGAAACGTCCTTTGGCCCAGCCTTGCCTTATTTCCTTCTCATCCTGTTCTCTGTCCCAGCCTCTCTCACTAACCCCTCGTCTGGCTCCATGTCTCTTCTTTCCTTTCTCCTTTTCTGAAACTCTCCTGCTTCCTGGCTTTTGTCTTTCCATTCCTCCATTTCAGTCCTGCAGCCCGGCACTAGATTTTCCTCTTCCCTCCCTTTGGCTTGCTCCCTTCGCTTTCTCCCTTTGTTCCATATCCTTCTTTCCGACTTGTCTCTTGGAGACTTTTGGCCACGCTGGACCCAAGTCTGGGGATGTTTTGGAAACTTTTCCGAGGCCTCGCTGCTGACAGGGGGGACAGCAGGCAGTGACAGGCCCGGGGCTGACAGGCTCCCCCTCCCCTAGGGGGCGCTCGGCTGCCACACCCAGCTGACATAGAACCTTTGTCACAATGCCCGCTACCGTGGGGAGGATGCGGGCACTCTGCGGGTGACAGGGACACAGCAGGACTTGGTGTCAGCTCAGCAAGTTCTCAGTTCCCCAAAGAAGCTGAATGAGGTGTGTTTAATACAGTAAGGTGTTACGTATTCATAATGACCCCAGGAACGCCTCTAGATATTCATAACCTTTCCCGCTTCTTCTTAAAATGAGTCCCAGGTGATCATTTCCGTAGTCTCCTCCTTGACCCCTCCCTGTTGCACCTGCGCAGTGCCATCTGGTGGTCTTGAGGAGGGTCTTTGGATGAAGGCTCCTTCAGCCTCGTCACAGTGACCTCTTTACCTTTGGCTCATTATGTTGAGTGGACTGGAACCCAAGCTGCCAAGTCGATTGAAATCAGACTGGTTCCCCCCTTTTGCTGTAAATCTTCGTTATCTCGTCTTCTCAAGTTTACATCTAGGTGCTGTAAAACCTCTTACCTTGGCATTCGACGAGGTTCTGTTTTTTCTTAACATAATGGGTTAGTTAGTTAGTTAGTTAGTTCCCTCTGTCAGTTCCCCCCTTTTCGGGAAGGTTAGTAAATTCTTGTACTAACGTGATGATTCCCTATTTAACCTTTTCTCGGACCACAAGTAAGAAGGCTGCTTCGACAGGAGAAGACTTATCTTTCTCCCTCAAAGAACAAACAAATTCTCATGTTGAACAAAACATTCGTGTTGCTCTTCTGGGGCAGCTGATGACCGGGTGGCTGGTGCCCCGGCAGCAATGGCATCTGTTGGGCTGCAGCGGGAGCTCGCGCTCTTTGGCGTGGTGACCCCGCTCACTGCACTTCCTAGCGCTTTCCTTTTGGGTTTCTTCTTCCCAGTGCGATGGCCAGGTCCAGTTTGGTGTTATCTTTTAAAATCATTAGTTTATACCCCGTTCCTTTTGCTGCCATTTCAGGATCTATAGGCGTGCCTGAGATTTGCATGGCTTGGACTACTGAATGTATTAACCGAACAAAGCACGGGGTCATACGTGGCACAAACAGTAAACCCAGAAATGCACATACTATCATGAAGCCTATTTTCTTCCACCAGGCTCCCCCAAATAAGTTACCCCACCAATGGCTAGTAAGTATAGAATTCCATTTCTGTACTGGTACATGTGCAACGCGTTTTATCTCCTCTGCTATTTTCATTATGGCTTCCCCATCGTTATCTCTTTCCAAACAACACTCCGAAGTATTCAGTTTCCCACAGACGCCCCCCTCTCTTCAGCTAAAAGCCAATCTCACGCTCCCTGATTTTGGTACACTGCAGCTCTGGTCTGAGACAATTGTCTCGCTATGAGATTCGGTGCCTCAGCCGCCTGGTTGCTTATTATTTCAACCACTGCTTGCAACCGAATAATTTGGTGTAGCATATATATAGGGGTACGGGATCCCCAGTTTCCATCTTGGGCCCATGTGGCTGGATCATAGTATTCAGATATTCTTTGTGCAGGCCATTCACCATCTTTCCAAGTTTGCATTCCTCCTATGGGGCATTTATTAAACTCCTCTCTGTTTCAAGTTTTGTCTTGCACTCCCCCTCCATCTGAATAGCCCCTCCTACCAGCTTGTGTAAAACAGATGCTCTGTTCTCCCCTAGGGCAGGAGGCAGAGCCTACAGCGAGTCCACCTTTCTCTAGGTTAGTTGCTACCCATAATTTCTGCCCTTGGATTTCACACTTCTCCAATTTTGTTCTATCATAACATCCAGAATTAATACGAGTGTGATAATGTAGAACATACTGGGTTAGTCTTCCTATTCTCACACGCTCGTAGCACTTGGTACAGGGATTAGCCAGGCTAAGTTGGGAAGAATAAGTCACCGCTCCTGGCAAGAGGATCAGGTCCAGGTTTCCACGCTCTCTGGCCGACCAGGTTGCAGCCGCAGCCGAGTTCGTCGTCTTCTCGGCAGCGAGGGCCGTGTCCCCGCCTTTCCCGTTTTTGTCGTTAGCGTGGCGATTATCGTTTCCCAACTCTTGGCCTTCACTTCCTAGGAACAACAGGAGCAACACGGAATTTGATTTCTCTGTCTGCACTCTATTCTTTTCATCACTGGCGGACTCTCTAAATTCCCATTCAGCCCTTCAGTAAATACCTCCCACCATTCTTGGCTATTTTTTTTCTATTCTTCCAGTGGCAACTGGAATCCTCAACCGAGCTCTGGTTTCCTGATCTTCTGTTCTTAGACATTTCTTACACAATCCTGTTGGTAAGTTCCCTTTGTGGATATGCTTATACCACAGTCCATTTACAACCCCGAGTCAACTTCAATTTCAGATTGCTCGGTTCTTGAGATACTTTCAAGGTTCTTTCTTCCGTCAGGGGTCCTTTAGCTTGAGAGACGTGTGTCCATCTTTTCTCTGCCCTCCAAACAGCTGGTTCTGTAGTTAACAAAACAAGAAAAAGGCCCCTCCCATCATGGGGTTGAAGTTTCTTCTGTTCAGGTTTTCATTAGTGTTGCCCCCATATCTACCAAAAATTCTACTTGTTTGTTCTTTTGGGTTTCTTCTTCCCAATGCGGGAAGCACCACCCAGGCTGGTCCCCCAGAAGGACCAAAAGGTGACTGTGAAAAACAGAGTTTTCCAGGTTGCGCCCGGGTTACCCTCCGTGGTGTTTCGCAGGCTTTCTTCACTCTAGAATGGCGAATCCAGGCATTCTGTTCTCCGATATTGGTAGCAGTCAGGGGGTCTTGAAATGGACCTTCCTATTATGGTTTCAAAGTTTTCTGCAAAAGACTTCACATACTCGTCAGTAAAATGTGGCCCTCAATCAGAGGATCTAACAGCTGGGCCTCCAAGCCTTGGTATTATTTTGTGTATCAGTGTTGTAGTCACCTCCTAAGCTTTTGCTGTCCTGGTAGGGAACGCTTCTGGCCAACCTGAAAAAACATCAGTTAATACCAACAAATATCGGTACCCCCCTTTTCCTGGGAGTTCTGAACAATCAGTTTGCCATTGTGGTCCAGGCCCATTCCCTTTCCCCATTTGACCCATTTCTAGCTTGGGCATATTTTTGGGATTAGTCTGGAGGCAAAGATCACACCGCTGTCACCTCTTCCACAGTGACAGACAAATCTCTAGCTCCTGTCTCCCTAATCAAATGTTTGCGTAGTGGTTCTAGTCCCCAAGGCCCCTTCTTCTGCTCTTCCCTTCCTAAAGGCCAAACCAGGTGGGAGAAAGCCCCACTGTGTTTGCTTTTTCAGGAGAAAAATAAGTGCTAAAAAGGCACTTTGGGGGTGCCCAGGTGGATCCAGTGGTATCCAGACCCCCCCCAGAGGGAGCATCCCCCAGCACCCCCAAGTCCTTCGCAGGGCTGCTCTCAGGCCCTCCATCCCCAGCTTGTGTTGATACCCGTGGTTGCCCGGGGCAGCTGCGTCTCCCAGGCGAGCTGGGTCCCGCCCCGGCCCGCCCCCGGCTCCTCGCAGTGTCCCTTCCCCCGGGCAACGCGGCTCTTCCCCGCCAACACCCGCCGGTGCCGGCCGGATGGAGCAGGCGGTGGAGCCGGTGCCCGGCGCCGGGGCTGGGGGTGCCGGCGGAGCGCTGGGAGCGCTGGGCAGGCGGGGAGGCGGCGGGGCCGCTGCTGCGGAGCTTCCTGGCGGGGCCGGCGGGGCCGGCGCTGCTGCTGTGGCGGGGCCCGGCCGGGGAGCTGGAGCTGGGGCCGCCCCCGCCGCCCCCCGCCGCCCGCCGCAAGGGGCTGTTCTTCCTGCGGGCCCCCGGCGCCGGCCCCGGGGAGCTGCTCTGCGGGGACCTGCCCGCCGATGCCCTGCGGCACTTTGCCGCCCTCGTGGAGGAGGTGAGGATGAGGGGCCACGGGGGCAGGCTCAACATGAGGAGAAATTTGTTTGCTGGGAGATGGCAGAGCCTGGCCCAGGCTGCCCAGGGCGGGTGTGGAGTCTCCTTCTCTGAGACATTGAAACCCGCCTGGACCCACCTGTGTGATCTGCTCTGTGACCCTGCGTGAGCAGGGCTTGGACTGGGGGATCTGCAGAGATCCCTTCAACCTAACCAGGCTGGGATCCTGTGAGGCCTGGGCAGCCCCGGAGGTGCAGAGGGAGCCCTGGCACCCATGAGTACCGGGTGCCCCTCGCACATGGCAGCGGGGAAGGTGTCCCCTCCTACAGACAGGCTCCTTGGCCTCCCTCCCTTCTCTGCTGATGCACTTGTACCCTTAACTCTGCCCTTTGCAGTACCATGGACGGCTTTAGAACTCATATAAACCACCTGAATGCTGATCCACATCAGCTCTGTCTATCAGTGGGGTCCTTGTGAGACTGATGTACCCACAGGTGCTGGAGGGGACATCTGCAGGTCACCTACTCCAAACCCCTGCTCAAGCAGGGCCATCCAGAGCCAGTTGCCCAGGGCCATGTCCAGGTAGCTCTTCATTATCTCTAAGGATGGAGACTTCACAACCTCTTTGAGCAACCTGGGCCAGTGCTCGATTACTCTCCTAGTGAAAAAGTGTTTTGTGATGTTCAGGAGCCTCCTGTAGCTCAGTGTCGGGTTATCTCAGGTGGGCTGATGTTTTCTTAAAGAGATCGTCAAGAGGTTCGAGTGCTTTTGCTTTGCTGTGTTATTAGCCTGAACTAGACAACGTTGTTTCGGTTTATTCCTGATGGCTCCTCACCTGGAGAAGTCTCAGGAATGAGGCTGTAATGGGAAAGCAGAGGAGCTGCTGGATTTGAGAAGCTCTGATCATGATGTTTGGTATATTAAGATGGTGACTGATAGATTGGATTCCCAAGAGCAGGCTGCCAGACTGGTTATCCTGGTTTTGTGAGAAAACACATTATTTATACGGGGAGCTTTTGTTTTGATGAGCCCCGTGGTCTTGCGAAGTCTGCACAAACAGTGGTTTTGCATCACGGCTGGCCAATAGCATTGCAAGCACCGTCTGCTATGGGTAGATGGTGGGGTAGGAACACTTTGGCAGATCCTGTTAAATCCTGTTTTCTGAATGCCTTTGGGAGCCGGGATTGTGCGTCCCAGCTGCGTGTTTGCAGGCTTTGCTCTCCCCTGTGCAGACATGCAGTATTTCTGCAGGGAGCAGATTGTGCCTGGTTTTCATCCTATTTTCCTCTCAAGCTTCACTTGAAGGCAAAAGCAGCGGTGGTGCTGGGTCAGGCAGATGGGGTGGGTCTGCGTGAAGGTGAAAAAGGTCTTGAATTTCCTGGGGTTGGGGTCGTGTGTTCCTCTGCCCACACTTTGTCTTTATTCAGTGAGGGGTCACAGCTGGTGACCTTGTCCACTTGTTGCTTCACTCCTGCGGTGCCGAAGGGAACACACCTGCTCTGTGGGCTGGGGCTTCATCCTGAGTCCAGTTATCATTTTAACAGTCAGAAAGAAAATGAACGGCTATCATTTGCCTGGTTACAACATCACTGGCATTAGCAGTCCACATGCTTTAAGTAATAGAGACACATCTTGCTAATAATGCAGCTAAAACTGCTGAAGGTGAACTCGTCAGCACCTGCCCGTGTGTTCCCTGGGGTTGTGCTCCCCCTTCCCACGGCTCCCTGGGCACGAAGGTGGCTGGTCGGGTCTTCTTCGGGTCTACAGAGCCAGCCACAGTTCCAAAGAGTCTTCAGCATCCTGGGACAGCACCATGGAGGTGCTGAGCTGCTTTATTGCGTTTCAATTTTATGTCCATTTGCAGCTATTTTTATGCCTTTAGTCACCTCCCCCCCCTCCCCTACCCCCACCCTGAGTCCAGTAACACAAAGGGCTGTTGTTTGTCACTAGGGACAACCTGGCTTTGTTAGGCTGTTGCCACAGGCTGGTCCCAGTGCAGAGCCAGCCAGGATAGGTGACAGACACGGTGTTGCTGTCACAGCTCAAACAAGCCAAAAGCAGCTCAAATCTGGGCAAACCCCGACCAGCCCCACAACCCCATGCTGCCGGGTCAGTAAAAGTGCTGATAAAGGCAAAGCTCCTGTTTGGTGGGCTGCAGCTGGGACCTGGGGGACCCTCACCACCAGTGTATCCCAGGGGGTACCAGCAGACCTTCCCTTGCAGCACACTGAGCTCAGCCCAGCCCTGGCAGGCTCAAAGGGCAGCCTGACGGCTGTGCCCATGGGCAGGGACATGGGGACCAAGCACCGGGGACAGTTGTGAGGGCAAGGGACAGCAGCCCATGGGGCCATCTCCAGTTGCGGGCTTGAAAGGCTGGGAGAGCCTGGGGATGGGGCTGCTCACTTTGCCTACTGGCTTCCACCCTCCTTGGCTGCTTGGATTTGGGGAAAAGGGTGTTCTGCTGTATAAAGTGGGCCTGTAGAGATGCCCATTCATCATCAGCTGCCTCTATTTCACATGGGAACTGCTTGAGACAGCAATGAATATGGGTCTCCAGGCTTGGCCAAGCACAGACCTCAGAGCCTGGTGGCCTGTCCGTCTCCTGCTGCACTTTTTTCTCCATTGGTCTTCCGTGACTCCCGCTGTAGGTGATCGTGCCCATCCTAACGAACAAGAAGAACCATCAGGGCTGGCCACAAGTGGTGTCACAAGACATCGTGCGTCATGTCTACAACCTCAAAAGTACCATTTTCACAGTTGTTGGCCAAGTAGACGGCAAGACCTTGCTGCCTCTCCCAGCTGGCTCAGAGGGAATTGAGGACATTGATCTGGAAAATGAGAAATCGTGAGTACCACCCCAAAATAACAGGTTCTGGAAGGTCCAGAGAAGCAGATGCGTTTGTACATCAAGTTGTCATCGTGTCTGGGCTGCGTGCGTGCCCCTGTGGAACCCCAGGAGATGTGTGGGTGCAGTGGAATGAATCACTCCTCAGACAGGACGTGGTGCGGGTGGGATTTTGTGAGAAGTTACTGCTTCCAAGGCAGTGGGGTGACCTGTCCTCAGCTTCCCAGCCCACTTGGTGGTGTTTCTTGCTGAATTAAGTGAGTTAATGACTGCAGGGATGTAGAATATTTTGAGGGCGAATGGTATGGGGAGAGAGAATCTTGCTGGATGTGTGAGTCTCCAGGTCAGATCCTGAACCTGAATGGATCTGATGTGACAATGACTGGCTGTGCAGAGAGGTGGCGACTGGCTCTTCATTTCCACCATTCACTTTATGAACAGTGTTGTTGCCCACACTGCTGCAGACATTCAGCCATTTTCTCCAGAGTGTAATTCCTATATTAAACCAGTGACAAAATCTTATGGGGTTTGATTGTTTTGTGGTTTTGAAATGTGAAACCCTGTAAAATCCAGCTGCCCACACGGCCATTGGAAGTAGATCCAACTGAGCAATGCACATCAACAAAGTTAATCACGTACTCTGTTTACTACAGCATGGAACGGATAGATAAATCTCTGGTGTATGCCATGGAGTCGGCCATCATAGACTGGAGCCACCAGATCCAGGAGGCACTGAAGAAAGAGTCTTCAGAGCCTCTCCTGCAAGGCAGCAATCCGAACCCGAAGGTGGAGCTGGAGTTCTGGAAGAACAGGTACCCAGAGCAGCCTGGCCAGTGCATGGTGCCCTGTGGTGCTGGTTTTGTGTAGAGGGAGAGTGCTGGTGGTGGAGCTGCTAATTCCATGAGTTGAGAAGAACAGGGCACTTGGGGTTCATGTAGGCTTCAACTAAGGAAAATTGCTCCCGCACAGAAAATCATCATGATCTGCAAAGTGCCTGGGAGGTCACTGGGCAGCTGGCTGTGTTTTAACTTAGCCCCACCACAGGGGCTACACCTCAAGGGACTTTTTTCAGAAATGCCCTTTACAGGATCCCAGGCTGGTTGGGCTGAAGGGACCTCTGCAGATCCCCCAGTCCAAGCCCTGCTCACGCAGGGTCACAGAGCAGATCACACAGGTGGGTCCAGGCGGGTTCGAATGTCTCAGAGAAGGAGACTCCACACCCGCTCTGGGCACTCTTTGGTCACTGTTCACTAGGAGCCATCCACAGGAGTAATTGCTGATGGACACCTGCTGGGGGCTGTCTGGAAATGGTGCATCTCAGCTGGCTGCTGTTCATCTGTCAGGGCCAGAGGGGCTTTAGATGCTCAGGAGCCTGGGAGTGGTATTTCCTCCTGCCCTTTGAAAACCTTTGTGCTGTACTGGTTCAGGCTGACTCGGGGCAAAGCCCTGCTGGCTGGAGAGCTGTTGCTAATGCCTGCAGAAACACGATGGCTTTTTTTCAGCGATGTTCTGTCAGTAGCAGAGCTGCTGTCATGCTGAACTCAGCACTTTCTGTCCTGTAGGGTTTGTCTGTGCCTCATGCAGCTTTCTCCCATTTCCACAGTCCATGTGTAGCTGGAGGAAGCCCTGAATCAGGCCCAGGGGAAACAGATGATGTTGGGGGACAGCTGATGGCCCAGTGTAGGTGGGTAACATGGCCACCAGCATCCTGGTGTGCATCAAGAACAGTGTGGCCAGCAGGCCCAGGGCAATGACTGTCCCACTGTACTCAGCGCTGGGGAAGCCAAACCTCAAATCAGTTTTGGGCCCCTCAGGCCAAGAAAGACCTTGAGGTAGTGGAGTGAGTTGAGAGAAGGGAATAGAGCTGGTGAGGGGCTGGAGCACAAGTGTGATGGGAGTGGCTGAGGGACCTGGGGGGTTCAGCTGGAGAACAGGAGCTGAGGGGAGACCTTCTGATCTCTGCACTGCCTGAAAGGAGCTTGGAGCCAGGGGGGGTCGGGCTCTGCTCCCCAGGAACAAGCGCCAGGATGAGAGGAAACGGCCTCAAGTTGCGCCAGGGGAGGCTGAGGTTGGATATTAGGAAACATTTCTTCCCAGAAGGGGTTGTGAAGCATTGGAACAGGCTGCCCAGGGCAGTGGTGGAGTCACCATTCCTGGAGGGGTTGAACAGTCACAGAGATGACATTCTCAGGGACACGGGGCAGTGCCAGGGGTTAGGTTATGGTTGGACTCGATGATCTTGAGGGTCTCTTCCAACCAACTGATTCTGTGATTCTGTGTCTCGGTTGCTGTAGGTGTGATGACCTGGAATGCATTTACAACCAGCTGACAACGAGGAAGGTCAGGAACATGATGGAGCTGCTGGAGAGAGTTGAGAGCAGCTACATCCCAGCCTTCAAAACCATGCTAATGGATGTTGAGGCAGGTGAGATGCTGGGGCAACTTTACCACAGTGCTGGCTTCTGGCCTTTCTTCATGGCCTGGTGTGACTGATTTCAAGCCAAATCTTTCTAGTTTGTGAATTGAGACTGGGCTGCTTGTGCTTGAGTCTAGGCTTTTGTTTCCAGGCTGGGACAAGCTCCATCGCTGGTCTGTTGAGCCAGACTCTTGCCAAAGTTCAGGGTGAATGGGTTTGGGAATTTATTCTGCTGTAATAAAGTGTTTGCATTACTCTAACAGGACTCACCTCAACTTCCACCAGCTCCTCTGGTGTTATTATGCAGGAACGGGAGTTCAGACTAAGAGGACAGATCTTGTACCTAAGACTGCTTTGTTAGAGCGCTGCTTCTCAGGCTTTGGCCACTGCAGCCCGAATTTCCTTGCTTTGCTTTGCTTAGGGGAGTTGAGCGCAGCCCAAGGAAATATTGCAAATCCCTGTCTGTAGTGAAAAACAGTGTAGTCCTGCTGGTCTGTCCCTGCAGACCAACACAGCTGGACATCCATGTCCAACCCAGCTGCTCTCTGGCACAATGAAACCATCTAGACTGTGTTAGCTGTGCACGTGCTGGCAGAAAACACTGTTCTTCACCACTTCACGTGCAAACATTGAATCTCTTAAGGATCTGTGTCACACTCTGCATTGTGCAGTTTAAATGGGCTGGAGAAACACCCCTTATATAAGGAGCCAAGGGTTCATTGTTAAACTAATTAATACTTTAAGGGTTTAATCAAAATACAACAAATATTTGGTTTTAATCCGGCTACAGCGATACTAACCCTAATTGGATAACTTGGACTATAATTGTTAATTTCCATTACAGCGCAGTTCAGATTTGTGTGCACCTGCTTTTAAGTCTCTGCCCCTTTCCCTGGCATTGTACTGGTGTGGCTGCTGTTGGTGGATTTGCTGGGAGGGTGATGCTGATAGTGGGAGTCTCTTCTTCCTTGGTCTTGGGCCTTAGGGGTTATTTTTGCATGCATTCAAGCACTTCTGTCACTTCTTGTTGGTCCACAGGTTTAATTGCACAACGATCTGGTTTTATTAATGCTTGCGCTCTGGGGTAATTCTTCAGGGTAAAACCACACAGCTGTACAGAGCTAAGCTAAAGCTTTCGACGAGTCAGACATCAGTTGCTTTACTGTTGACAGGTTTTCTATTACAGTCAGGACTAGTGGGGCCGTCGTCATCTGCCCACTGGACAAGGAGTTGCTTGAGCCAAAACTGAGCTAAAAAGGGCTCAGGCCAAGGCTGTACAGCCTGTCGTGCTGTACAGCAAGGCCATGGCTCACAGCCATGGCAGCACTGTATTTTTGGTGCTGTTGGGCAAATTCCGTGTGACTTTTTAGCAGTTGTGGACTCAGGCTCTCCACGAAGCCCTGTCCCAGCTCCCTGTCCCCTGCCATCACATCAGCTTATTTCTGTTCTGGTTACTGCCGCAGGTGAGTGATGTTCACGAGTGAGTGACCTGCAGCACACAGGTGGCTGAGGGTGCTCAGTGCTTGTCAGGACAGTTTCTTTTCCCAGGCACTTTTCCATGTGGTGGGGCCAGCACCTAGCTGGGAACCCAGCACACCGCAGCTGGGTGGTTCTTACCGCTTCTCACGTCTCTCAACACAGCTTTGACTGAAGCTCAGGACGTTCACCTGCACCTGACACCCCTCAAGCGCCGCTTGGAAGACGTAGAGAGGGTTGAGTTCAGCGAGGTGAAGCCTTTCCTGCTCCACCTGCTCCACGTGGTGTGTTTGATCTGGGTCACCTCCAAGCACTACAACATGCCCGTGCGGATAGTGGTGCTGCTCCAGGAGATCTGCAACCTTCTCATTGAGCAGGTCTGTGGCTGTGATGCCTGTGTTTGCAGTCCCCTGTGTCCCCTCTCCCCTTCTTCCTATTGTCCTTCCCTGGAAAAGTGATTTTTTAGGCAACATTTAACTTAATAAACAGGTTCAAATGTGTTCAACACAAGAAGTCCTTGTTTTCCATGATGGCAGAAGTGACCTCTCAGGTGTGATTTTGCTCTTCCAGGCCCTGGTGTACCTGTCTCCAGAAGACCTTCTGAAAGGGGACATGGAGGAGAGCCTGGGCAAGGTGCGAATGGTGCTCGGTATCCTGAACATGTTCAAAGAGGCATTTGAGGAGAGAAGGGAAAAACTGCACATGTATTATGAACCAGGCCAAGAAGTGAGGGAGTGGGACTTCAGCTCCACGATGGTGTTTGCGAGGCTGGACACCTTCCTGAAGAGACTGGAGATGGTGGAGGTGAGACTCTGGTCTTGAAAAACATTGCAAACCGTCAGGAGAACTCTGTAGCCAGGAGATCACTTGCTGGCATCTTTCCTTTCTATAGCTTCACCTGATACCAGGGAATGGGGCCACTCTTTTGCTGTTAGGTCTCCTGTTACAGCGAGTCTAAGACTGTGTTTTACTATGTCCTGCTCAGTGCATATGTAAGCTGGTCAGGTTGATAGGTGTGTTTTTTGCTCTCAGGAGTCCCGTTGGACTCCTTGCTCCTGTTGGGGCAAGAAAAGGAGGATTACTGGAGGTGTGGTTTGCACAGCTGTAAATAAAGCAATGTAATCTCCCAGGTCTCCTGGTGCCATCAGAGACAGATTTAGGTTATGGTTGGACTCAATGATCTTAAGGGTCTCTTCCAACTGAAATGGTTCTATGATTCTATGACACCCTAGAGCTGGGTCCTGCCTGTCTTGGAGAGGCCAGATGGCAGGATCCCCTTGGCTGTGCCACGTGGGCCTGGGGAGGAGCAGGGACACGTTCCTCACCAGGTTGTCCCTTCGCATCCTCATAGTCCATCAAACTGGGGTGCTGTGGCTCAGGGGTGTCCCTGTTTGCCAGATCTGTCACCTGAGGCAGGGACATTGGGGTGTCATCCCTGAGCTCCCAGTGTGGCCAAGGGCTCCTTGAGCCACAGGAGATGTTCTGCAGAGAGCAGGTCTGAGTGTGAATGTGGGAGCTCCCTATGCTCTCCTTACCACATGGCTGTGTCTGGAGACCACAGACATGCAGACACCATATGTACCTGTTATACAGACACTGTATATACCTCTTATACAGATACTGTATGTACCTCTTGTACAGACCTTGCATGTACCTGTTATCTCTCACGTGGCTAACCACACACATTCATCTGCTCTCCACACACATCCCAAATGAATTTCTTTGTTGATTGTTGCTGCGTTCTCAGTGTGTAGGGTTGGATGGCCAGTGTACAGGTTGCTGGTGTTTGCAGTTTTACTGCTTTAAATGTGCCATATACTTTTATGTGTTCCTTAATTAACTATGTTGAAAACTGTCATGACTGGTGCCTATTTTAAAAGTATTCATAATGATGGTTTCCAGTAGGGTTTGATGTGAAATAAACCAAATTATGCTGGTCAGTGTAGAGAGGAATATAAATAGACACAGGAATAACTGCAGGGTATCATGAGGACAGTGTTGGTGACAGGTTTACTGGGACCCTGTAAAGGCTCTGGGGCACTGACTGCTGGGATTCCATGGATGCCATGGGCACACTGTGGATATGGGCTGCAGACAAAAGCCAGTGGGGAGGTTTTGAGCTGGGGCACTGTGCGTTTTGACCAGTGTCTGTTTCCTCCTTCCGTGGCTGTCCCACACTCCAGGGACAGTAGAAGCTGCAGTATCTGGAGTCAGAGGGAGAGCCTGCGGAGTGAGCTGTAAAACAATAATTAAAAGCATAGTGCACACCAGCCTGTTAATGAGGAAAACTGCTGCATCTCTCTCCGTCTCAATTTCCCCTCATCACTTCATTTCAAGCAACCTTGCAAGACAAAGCAAGGGACAACTGGTATTTCCACATTATTTTTTTGCCTTACTAGGTATTTGTTCAAGCGGATGTGCTGGTGTGTCGAAGTGAATATGAATGCATATGTGCATTTGTTTTCGAATTTTCATAAAAGCTGCAGTTACACTGGTGCATGGGTAGCCCATGAGCACGTGAAGAGGGAAGGATCCCTTTCCTTTGGTTCGTTGCACTGTTTCATATTACGTGTCTGTGGTAAAACCTGCTGCCCTGCTCGGGTGGCCCCAGGACAAGTGCAAGCAGAGAGTGGCCACCAGTACATTCCTGTGCACATTTCTCCTGGTCCTCTGAGACAATGGATGTTCAACCAGCCCTTACTTGGCCCTACCTAGGGAGACAGATGAGGTGGGATGGCAGCAGAGCTGCCCAGTGCTGCCACCACCACTGGGGGAGCGGGACATTTTCCCAAGAGGTGACACTGCCAGGCTGCAGAGGATGGGAAGGGAAGGGAAGGACCCGTGTGCCACCTCAGCAGAGAGGGCCAGCGGGGCAGGTGCTGCAACACCCACTTGGACACGTGGAGGTTTGACTGCGCAGGAGCTTTGGACAGTGTGGGTACCTGTAAATATTAGAAATCTGTCCTTGGTTAATACCTATAAAATTGGGATTCTTAGCTATGCTGGATGACATATAAGAGTCTCATATCCTGCTTTGGATCTGTCCTTTAAATACACTTAAAAGCGATTTTACAGTTGTCATGGTATTTCTAGTGGCTGCAGCAGGTCTCACTGGGCAGGGACGTGTTACGAGCAGCCACTGATGCTCAGGACAGGCAGATCAGGCTCCCCCCTTCCCATCCCTGCCACCCAGCCTGAGCACCAGCGCTGTGCTTGGGAAGGTCCCTCAGCAAGTGCAACTCTGTCGTGACAACTGTTGTCATCTTCTTTTGTCAACATCATGACCTGTGTCTCCCTCCGTTGACTTTGAAGGATCTCCTGGCAACTTCCTTGGACTTGATGAAGCTGGAGAAAATTGAATTCAGTGGGATTAAAGGGAAGACCCTGGGCCAGCAGGTCCTGGACATGTATGAGGAATTCCAGGAGGCATACAAGGTGTTTTCAGAGCGAACCTATGACTGTCTTGACCTGACCAACACGGTAGGTGGGACCAGTTTGCGGGAACATCAGGAACATGTGCATGTTTCCAAAGCAGCAGTTTCCTGCTATCTTCTTCCCAGCTCTTTCCTCCTTTCATTATGATCTGATCTGGTACTGGAGGGAACAGGGAGCCGCTGGCCTTTCCTGCAGAGATTTGGGACTTCTTGCACGTCTATATCTAACATATCTTGCTAGATCAGCACCTTAGATCAGTGCAGCTGGGAAACTGGGATTTCCATGAGTTATGCACAAGCTTTTGCTGTACATGGTGCTTGCTGAGGTATAAGAGCTATACCAACACCCACATCTCTTTGCTTTCCTGCTCTTGGTATTTACCATGTTTCCCCAAAAATAAGACCTACCCCAAAAACAAGCTATAGCATGATTTTTCAGGATGCTTGAAATATGAACCCTATTCAAAAAATTAGCCCTAGTTACAGTTCATAAAAAAGTCAATTTAAATAGGGTCCAGGCAGCTATACATGTAAAAAAGTAAGCATCTTTTGCAGCAAAAATTAATATAAGACGCTGTCTTAGTTTTGGAAAAACAAGGTAGTTTGCCTGATGAGGGCCAACTCAGATCATCTCTGGGATGTGTTCGCTCCTGCCTAGATGAACACATGGCATCTGGGGCTCTCAGAATTCAAGGATGCTCTATTTTATTATCAGTAGTGCTTTAATTAAAGGAATATTCCCAGCCCTCTGGGACCTGCCTGGTGTGGGGATGGGTGGCTCGTGCTTTGCTTCCTGCAGCTCCCAGTACATCTCTGCAGGGGGTGGCACGTCCCCAGTGTTTCTTGCTGGAAAGCTGCTTGCTCCATAGCACCCCTCCTTCAGCAGGGCAGGCACAGAGGAGAGGTGACAGTGGCTCTGCAGGAGGTGGCTTGGGTTTGGTGACCCCATGGCCATTTGTGTGACTCTGAGTCATGTTTGTTCTTTCAGTGCTCTAGTTTTGCACCCTCTGCCACTGCTGGAGCCGTTTTTTTTAGCTAAAACATGGCATCTGGATCTGCTGGAGCTCAGCAGTAGCAATAGTAAAAGCTATTTCCTTGCACTTTGTCCTTTGGAAAAGAGACACATGACCTCATTTTTAGTGGTTTTGTCCAAGCTAGAACAGAAGGACTGTCACGGACTGTCAAGTTCAGTCTTTGATTTGGACTCTTTTACGTGTAGGAAAACAAATATAGATGTTACCCTTGAAGTTCAAAGGATTTATTACAATTGAAGCAAGAAAAGCAGTGCAAGAAGATGATGGAAATTACAGAAACCCAGTACTGTTGAGTTTGAAAAGGACCTCTGGAGATCACCCAGTCCACCTTCCCTGCTCAAAGCAGGCTCAGCCAGAGCAGGACTGTGACTGGTCAGGTGAAATATCTCCAAGATTACCTATGTCCAAGTGTGGAGACTCCACAGCCTCTCTGGGCAACCTGTGCGAGTGTTTTGAAACTGCCTCACTCACAACCAGCTCACCATGGAACCACAGGCTTGTTTTGACTTGAAAGTAGGTTGGATTTGGGACTCAGCAGGTGCATCCGTGGGTTTTCTGGATGATGGTGTGGTCTTCAGGCCAAGTGGTGGGGGAGAGGGTGTGGAAATAGTCCATCTTGCCTGTAGGCTGAAGATAGTGCCATGTGGGCTGTGGAAAGCCCTCAGGACCAAAGGGTCCCTCCCAGAGAAAGGGCCAACATCTCAGCCATGGGACAGCACAGAAATGTTCTCAAGCTTCGTGAGGACTTTGCCACGTTGCGATGGCTGAAGATTGGCCAGAGGAGTGGCTTAGTTCACGGTGAATAAGAGAGGGCATCTCTGGATCGAGGAGTTACAGGTACCTTCCTAGTGCCATCTTGCAGCCTCACAGCTTGTGTTTTGCCTTTGTGCAGGACTTTGAGCAGGATGCCTTTGGTTTCCAGCAGAAAGTAGAAGACATGGACCGTCGGCTGGGCACCATTTTCATCCAGGCTTTTGATGACGCCTCCAACTTGGACCACGCCTTCAAGGTTTGTTTATCGCTCCCTTGCTCTTCCCTAAAAGGGAAATCAGGGCACCCGGCTCGGTGAGAATCACGCTGAGGAGACCAGGCAGTGCTGGAGCCACAGGCACATGGGGCTGGTGTTTGCTGGTGGGACAGTGGGACTTGTAGCTTTTGGGCTGCTCTTGGTTTGGGATGCTCAGGCTGGTGGGTCCCTCACAAAGCTTTTGGATGCCAGGAGATATATTTGTGTCTCTCTCTGCAAGTCGGGGGAAATCATGCTTTTTCTAGGATTTCCTGGTGAGAATTGATATTGTTAGTATCAATTTGTTAATATTATTAATACATGGATCTGTTTCAGTTTTGGAAACAGGTTTTCTAGAAACAAAGCTGGTTTATTTATCAATTAATCTATCTTGCAGAAATAATAAATGGTATTTTTTTAAAAAAATCAATATAAGCATTTGTAGAAAAGACTTTAGCAAGTGACAGTGTTTATCTTTGTAAGTTTTTTGAAAAAAATAGAAAATCTTGAAGCATTTGAAGAACAACAGTTGGAATGTGGTCCAACCCCAGAGAAAGTCGGAGAGGCCCCGTAACAAAGGGAGCAAATTTCCTTTTTCCAAAGTGCCCATCGGTGCGGACAGTATTGAAGCATCTGGGCTGGGGAGGAAGGTCCCAGCTGATCTCTCTGCAGGAGTCGGGGTTGTAAATTTTTCCCCTCTTCTTTTCCTGCGTGTTCACCCCAACAGCTGCTGGACATGTTCGGGAGCCTTTTGGAGCGACCGGTAGTCGCTGCAGATGCTGCTGGCAAATACTCCGTCCTCATCAGCATGTTCAGCAGGGCCCTGGACCACGCCAGGCTGATCTACTCCCGGCACATCCAGGCAGAGCTGAAGCTCGGTAGGTAGAACGTGCTGAGTAAAATGGGTTTTACAGGGAGTTTGATTGAGATTAATTTGGGGGGGAAATGATTTATTTTTCTAAGGAACCCAAAACTTTACAAATTGCAGATGTTTTCAGCCTCTGTAGCTCCTAGTGGCAATGGAAATGCCTGGGAAAGCTCTGTTCTTAGTATTAAAGCAAATAATTGGTTAGGAGTAAAAATACCCTTTTTCAAATGTGTATGCATGATATGTGACTGGGAATGGAGACACATGCTGAGCTTTTCTCCCAGCGAGGCTGTGACAGGAGGTTTCTCTCCACATTTGTGTGCTGCCTCCAACACCCCATGGGACCTGCAAACCCACTCATGTGCTCCTCAGAATGAATTTATTTTGTTTCCCTTACAATGCTTAAAATGCAAAGTATGCGAGTGGGACTTTGTAACCAAGGGTTTAATCAGCCTTTTCCAAGTTTATTATTCCCCGTGACTGTTGGCACAGGGGGGAATGGGTGGATTTCTATCAGATTATGAGGATTCAAGTGTGTCATTTTGAACAATAACCTATTTACTTGCCTCAGAAAGATCACACTGGAACGAGACAAGTCCTGGACTGGAGAGAATCATGGAGAGAATCATTTGCTGTGAATTTGTGGTTATTGTTCTGTGGCTGTTAGATAAGACGGACAGAAGTAACTCCTGGTCAGAAATCCCTATGTCAGTGTTTGTGAGGGGCGGGGAATGTGTCCCAGGCAAGGGACACCTCACATCAGCTCAGGTTTGGACATAGTCTGGGCTTCTCGTTCGATCTCAGCTCCTTATTCAAGATCCAGAGGCACTTGCCTTGGTCACAGACCTACATCAGTGTGGCAGATGTTGGATTTAAGGAAGGAAGCTGGGAAATCAGAGCAGTTTTCTGCAAATGAGGTTCTGTTGTTGCATCTTTGGGAGAAAGGAGAAACAAAAGTGGTTTTGCTGGGATTTACTTGGATTTGCTCAGAGGACTTGTTTACTTCCAGCAGGTTTCTCAGCACTTGCCCAGCGGTGACTGCTCAGGCGCTCCTTTTTTCCAGCTTTTGGTTAAGTTAATTCAAGTTTTGTCAATATGTCCTCCAAAATCAACAACCATCTTGAGGAAAACTTGGATATTGTAGATGAAACAGTGGGGAAAAGACAGCATGATAAGAATTCCTCTGGCCTGCTGTTCCCTGGGCTGTACAGCCCTGGCAGCGTGGCCAGGGCTCTGCCTCCCGCACTCTGGGACACCTTTGCTCTTCGGTTTGAGGGGCATGAATTGGGCACCGCCAAGAGCTTCATCTGCCGGGAGCCACACTCTGCTTCTTTCTGTGCCTCTTTGACCTCAGAAAGTGGTGGCTGGTGAGCAGAGGTTGCCCTGCTCTGTGCAAACACCGGAGCATTGAGTATGTTACGGAGACCAGTGTTCCTCCAGCAGCTCTGGGCCCTTGTTCTTCCCCCAGGACGTGGTTCTCATTTGCCAGTTGCCATGCAAACACCCGCAAAAGGGCGCACTGGGGCTTGGAGAGCTTTTGTGCAGTGAAATGGTTTTGGGCGATATGGTGGGGTTGGAATGTAAGATCCCCAGCCAGGCTCTGCCTGCAAGGTGGTGGGTGGTTTTGGGAAGGGGTAAATAGAGACTGCAGCCTCACAGGGCTAAATGTAACGCTGAGCTTGTCTGTTGTGCCACCAGCTGCTTGGACTCTGCTGAAGGAAGAAGGGTGATAGAGAAGTATGAAGAAATGATCCAGCTGCTCGACAGGTAAGTGGTGGCTCAGGCATGACTGTAACTATATGAAAAAAAGCCAAACCTTATAGAATCATAGAATTGTTTTGGTTGGAAGAGACCCTCATGTCCATCCATTAACACAACCCTGGCACTGCCCCGTGTCCCTGAGAACCTCGTCTCCACGTCTGTCCACCCCTCCAGGGATGATGACTCCACCACTGCCCTCGCAGCCTGTTCCAATGCCCGACAGCCCTTTGGGGAAGAAATGTTTCCTAATATCCAGTCTGAACCTCCCCTGGTGCAACTTGAGGCCATTTCCTTCTCCTTCTCTAAACCACCTTTCAGCACATTTGCAAGCCCAGGGCCTGAGAATGTCTCTTTCTAAGCCAGAAGGAATTTTGTGATGAGAGAGGAGGAGGAATCCTTTGCTACACACCACAGTCTTTCTGTGATATCTTGAAATGAGAAGTTTGCATGGGAGGGACAGGGGCTGTGCAGCCCAGCAGAAATGTTGGAACGAGATTCTTTTGGATGTAGGAGATGCTGTGGTAGAAAACCTGAGCTGACCAGAAGTCTCAATCCACTTGTGCCCATTCACAGTGTACTTACCGTGGCTGTAATGTGTGTATTCCACAAGTGGGAGTGGGATTCGTTGCACCTCACTTAATATCTTAATGTTTGATGCTAAAACTGAACTGATTGCTCTGAGCTTTTGAATGTTTGTCCCCAAATTTGAATCCTCTGCTAAGAATGGTACTTGGGGGATCTTTGTTTTCCTGACTTGATGCTGTCACTGGTTTTCAGGTGTTTGTCTTTGAAGCCAAGATCTTTATGGAGGTGGTGTGGGTGGGTTTTAAATATTCCTTGATGTTCTTCAGCCCTCAGAAGTGGACTTGGCTTTTATTTGGTTCTATGTCTTGGTGTGCGGGCTTGGCAGCTACGTGGTGGATGTTTTAATTTGTTTGTTTGTTTTTCGGCAGGTATCAGGAGAAGCTCTATGCAGACTGGTCCCAGACAGTCTCTGAAAAATCACAGTACAACCTTACTCAACCGCTTATCCGGCGAGATCCAGAAACCAAACTGATCACAGTTAATTTTGATCCCCAGGTAAGAACTAGCTTTCCTGTCTGCTGGAGGGCACGTCTCCAAGCTGTGCCCCACCGTGCATGGCAAGTCTGGTGGGATCGCTACTAGATCTGTTCTGCTGAGGTCCCTGGAGCATCTGTTACGGGTGACATGAATTAACCATCCCCTTTGTGGGCTCTGTCTCCTGGTAAAATATCAGGATTACAGTTTAAGCAGCGCAGATTGTAATTAAAGCCAGAAAGTCTGTGAGTAGCCAGATGTTAACTGGTGTCAACATCTCCAGAGCAGGTTGGTTTGACGCTGGTGTGGGGAGCGTAGGAGCATCATCCTACAGACGTGGGTTCGTGTTATGTTTACCTGAAATCTGAGCTTCCTGAAAGGGTATAAAAATCCCAGGAAAGGTTTGTTTTGTTACTTCAGTGTTGTGGCTGTTGGATTTCCTTAATTGTGGTGCAGGAGGCTTCCAGTAGGTCTCTGTTCCCTAGGGCTGCCCTCTCCAGCACAGGGAGGCCTGACCATCCCCCTGCCCAAAGCAGAGGCAGGGTCCAAGCCAGCAGAGTGCAGAGGTGGATTCAAAGGTTCTGGGGCCTGATGAGAGCTGGGGCCTCTCAAATGTGAAATGCCATTTGCTGCGGAGGTGCTGAATCTCAGGGGCCTGGGAAAACATCAAACACTTCCCCCTTTCCCTGGGACTTGCTGCTGTTAGAGAAAAGTGTTGAGGTTCCAGAGCTCATTCCAGCTTGGCTCTCAGACAAAGGATTTGTCCAGCTCCTTGGAATCTCCTTGCTAAGGTGGGAAGCAAATGGCCCCAGGGGATGTTTTCCACCCTTCACCCTGGTGCCAGGGTTTGGAGCCTGTGACGTGCTGAGCATGTTCTCAGCTCCAGTCTCTGAGTGCTTCTGCGCTGCTCTCAGCTTTCCATACTGAGGACTGCCTCATGTCCTCAGGTGCCTGCTTAGCAGCCCCTTCATGCCCTTCAGAGCAGATAGGAGCACCTCATTTTGCCTAAAGGGAGGATGTATTTGCAACCCTTCAACATTAAAGAATCTTCCAGAGCTCACCTTCCATGGAGGAGAGGGAAAGAGGGTAAGACATCCTTGACACCATGGTGGGGATGTCTCAGACATTCCAGTGCATAAAAGGGAGGGGAGTTTGGTTCTATCTCACTTGGCCTCCTGCTCCCTCAATCCCCTGCTTTTCCCTTCCTCCCATCCCATCCTCTTCCATCCGCCTCCTCAAACTGCTCCCTTCACCCTTCCGCGCTCCGTCTTTCTTTCCTCTTCTTGTCATTGTGGACATAGTCACTTTAGTATTGTAGATACTCCTCACCCCTGCCATTGCCCATACAATATACTGAATTTCTGTCACCCAGCCAAAATGTGCAGTTTCAGGAGCATTTTCCCTCTCACAAGCCACTAAACTGAGCAAAGATTTTTTTTTTTTGTCTTAGAAGTGATATATTGCGTTGGAAGACCTTGCTGCTCCGTTTGTTGCAGGGACTCACTTCTACTTGGGTTTATAGTTTAATAACCCACTCAATCCCGTTCCATCACAACTCAAAGATGCTTTTGGTTGTGCCTCCTCCTGCAGGCACAGTATTGCTGAAAGACTGTATTGATGAGGATAGCTGAGAAGACCAGAGATCGTCATGGCTTTTAGAGGCTGCACAGGGTTTGCTGGCTGGGTAGTTAACAGAGCTAGATGTCTTTGATTGGGAAGCAAATCAGAGGCAAAGATCAATGGGAGGGAGATGGTCTGGACTAGGAGGTGTCCAGGCCCTTCTCAGAGCGTACTGCTTTGTGAATAAAACAGCAGGAACCCCCTAAGATCCCCAGAATTGACGGGAGGGTGTCTACCAGGTGAATGGGGAGGATTGTCTCACATTCAGCTCTCTGCCTTGTTTCTGCAGCTGGTGTCGGTGCTGAGGGAGGTGAGCTACCTGTCTGGCAGCCGGCTGGGAGCCATCCCACCCACGGCAGCAGAAATCTGTTCCTCCAAGGAGTCATACCGGCAGCTGGCGGCCAACTTGGAGCTGATGGTGAACAGATACAACAAGGTCCTGAAGACAGTCCTGGAGGTCGAATACCCTCTCATACAGGAGCAGCTGTGGGATATTAACTTGAAGCTGAAGAAGGCAGAAGAAACACTCAACTGGAAGATGGAGGGTGAGCTAGCTCTGTGTTAGGGCAAAAGAGGCCGTACAGGATTTCACAGAATCCCAGACTGGTGAGGGCTGAAGAGACCTCTGGAGATCTCCCAGTCCAACCCACCTGCTCACGCAGGGTCACAGAGCAGATCACACAGGTGGGTCCAGGCGGGTTTCAATGTCTCACAGAAGGAGACTCCACACCCGCTCTGGGCAGCCTGGGCCAGGCTCTGGCACCTCCCAGCAAACAAGTTTCTGCTCATGTTCAGATGGAGCCTCCTGTGTTTCAGTCTGTGCCCGCTGCCCCTCACCCTGGTGCTGGGCACCACTGAACAGAGTCTGGTCCATCCTCTGACAGCCACCCTGAGATATTGATCCCATTGATCAGATCCCTCTCAGCTTCTCTTCTCCAGCTCAACAGCCCCAGCTCTCTCAGCCTTTCCTCAGAAGAAAAATGCTCTAGACCCCTCAGCATCTTGGTAGCCACCGCTGGGCTCTCCCCAGTAATTCCTTGTACTTCTTAAACTGGGGTGCCCAGAACTGGACACACCACTCAGATGGGGCCTCACGAGTGCAGAGCAGAGGGGGAGGATTCACCTCCCTCGACCTGCTGGCCACACTCCTACTCACGCAGCCCAGGTACCATCAACCTTCTTGGCCACAGGGCACATTGCTCATGGTTAACCTGCTCACTTGGGTCTCATCAGATTCCTCCCATGTCCCCAGCCTCCATCACCTGGTTCCCAGTGACAGTTCACAGCAGGGCAGGGGACTCTCCAGCAGAGCCAGCACTGGGGAGACAAAGGGCAGCCCCCAGCCTGCCTGCTCCTTCCCATCTTACCTTGATCTGCTTGGGCTGGGGACAGGATCCTGATCCCTTCAGCTTCCCTCTGGGCTTTTGGGGAAGAGAGGCTGCCCTGTAAGCAGTGATGCTGAGGAAACGGCAAGATTGGGGTTTGTGAGAGCTGGCAAGGCTGGGGTTGAAGAGTCTGCTCCCTGCCCGTGCCAGCCCAAGTGACCCACTGTGTGGTCATGTCCCTGTGTCCCCAAGGCACTGCTTTCTCCCTGAGTTGTGCAGGGACTGGGACCCCTTGGCCCAGCCATCTGGCTTGGGACAGACTTCTCCCGGTGGGGGCCAGGGCCACCTCGTTATCCTTTCCAGCCAGATGAAATACTGTGGTTAGTGGTGAGGTTTGTGCACCGTGACTTTGGGATGATTTAACCAGTGTTCTTGCTTGATCAGTTTTAACTGCAAAGCAGAATGGAGGAAGACAATTTGTTTCCTCTTGGTGAAAGCAAACTGCTCGCTGTTGGAATATATATTTCTGTCATCAGGCTTGTGGTATGAACAGGAACAAGTGTCCTCCCTTGGGAACTTGCAAAGCAGAATTCCTCATGCTGAAAAACTCTTTCTCCACTGCACAACAAAGATGAAGGGACTTTCCTGCAGATGAAGTTCCCTGAATCTAAATGCAGCCCTCGCTGGTACCTTGGGCTGTCACAGCCTGTGTTTGTGGGGCTGTGGGTCCCTGCTCTAGTGACAGTGGCAGGAACACTCAGCCTGTTGTCCTTGTTCTCTCTCTGGTAGCAGATTAGATCTGGGTACGGGAAAGGGGGAAGTGTCAGACGTCCCCACGGTGCTGGTGCTCCTGGCAGAAAACAGAGGCTGCAGCTGTACCATGGATTGTTGGGGTAGGAGGGAGCTAGAAGTGACTCTTTTGGTTGAGGTGGTAAGTCTCTTGTGTTAATGATGGGTGAGAAATACATGAAACCGTGGGGGAAAAGTCTTATGGAGAGTGCACAAGAGCTTGGCCATGCAGCTCTGAAAAAAAGTAGTCAATCATCTCATTTTTTACCAGGTGTCTGGGATCACATCTCCATGGTGATGGATGATGTCCATGACCTCGAGCAGAGGATACAGAAAGCCAAAAACAATGTTGAGGAGATCCAGACCATCGTGGGATCGTGGGCGTCGCCCATATTTGTGAGAAGAGATTGTAAAAGAGAATCGCTGCTGAGCCTGGAGGACTGTCAGGACCGCCTGGAACGGCGTTACAGCCTTGTCCGAGAGTCAGGGCAGAGGATTCATCTGCTGGTGAAGGTGAGGGGGGACCTTCTCCAGGGGTTTGTTGACTCTTCATAGGCTCTGGGTGTCTCTCCGCTCTGGTGAAAATGTCCAGAGCTGCTTCACCTTAAAATTAACTCCCTTAACTCATTTGAAAAACTTACCTGTTGTTGATTAAGGAATACTTTGATGGGTGAGCTGGTACAGCTGAGTGTGCGGGGCTGCTGACCAGGCACCGAGTTTGGAGCAGGAGTGGGAGCCGATGCAGCCCAGTCTGGCTCCCAGTCCTGGTTCTTGTGAAGCCACTAGAGGGGAGTCGTGCATCAGGCTTTGGGATCCTGCTCAGAGGAAAAACTCCTCCGAAATATTCACCTTAAAATGGAGAGGCAGCTGGCTGTGGCTGACCTTTCTGCTTTAGGCTTGTTGTTCCTCTGTGGGAGCAGGAGGTGACGCTGTCAGTCCAGGGAGAAGCTGAGTAACAAGAAAAAAGCTGCTGTCTGAACCCTGGGTTTTTTCCAGTGGCTTTGCCAGAGCTGAGAGTCCTCTTTGCAGAGCAGGAGAAAGCCCAAATCTCTGCGCCTCACCTGCCCAGAGGTTTTAGCGTGTCAGGGACAGCACCTTGGCTGGAAGGCAGATGGATTTTAGGTCCAGCCCACTCCTGAGGGTCACCATCTGGCCTTGGACTCTGGAGAGACTGGGCTGACCCTCTCTGGGACACTGAGCCCTTGTTGCTCACCTTACTTCACTGTCTGCACTCAGCCTTGGGCTTCTGACCCACTTCTGTACCCTCTGAACCCACGGCGAGGATTTTACTGTGCCCACGTTGTCCTGCTGCTACAGCTGTGACAGGCTCAACCACCTCCAGCTACACCCAAAAGATGGGAACACTTCCTAAATTGACCGGAGAGAACATGGGGCTGTGGCCAAGGCAGAAGGGCTGGCACCGCTGCTCTGGTGGCTCACAGGGCAGGACCAACTGCAAAGCAGCATGAAGGTCCTGGGGAGGGAAAGGCACCGTGGCCCAAAATAGGATGTCCCCATGCCTCTGTCCTGCTGTGCTGGTCAAACCTGGAGGAACAGCAGCAAAGGGGCCAAGAGCTGGTCTGCTGTGTTTCCCTTGGGTGTTCAGGTCTTCTTTTGAGCAGGTGAGTCTTGAGGCTGCTGAGAGAAGAGCACAGAGAGTTTGGGTACGTGCACCCACAAGCACAGGCAGGACAGTGAGATGCTGGCTTGCATTGCCCTTTTGCACCAGGATGAGGCCTCTGGAGTAAAGGTTCAGTAGAACACCAGTGACAAGGGGGCATTGTCAAATACAAGGGCATGGGACGGTGAAGAGGGGGCGGTGCTTTCAAATGGGCATTCCCATAGTGTTCAGTCCTGTGAAGTTCCCCTTTCTCTTGTGTCAGCAAAATGTGGAGGTGAGTCTGCAAGGCACCAGAGCCCTGGCTTGCTCTGTTAACAGTTTAATCACTCAGCGTTGATGTGTAAAGTTGGGGAGCAGCAACTCTGGGTTGACTCAAGCCCAATTGGCAATGCCACTCTATCTTGAGGAGGCTGAGGCCAGACCTTCTTGCTCTCTGCAACTGTCTGAAAGGAGGTTGGAGCATGGAGGGGGTTGGTCTCTTCTCCCAAGTAGTAAGAGATAGGATGAGAGGAAGTGGCCTCAAGTTGCACCAAGGAAAGTTCAGATTGGATATTAGGAAAAAATAATTCACAGAGAGGATTGTGAAGCTTTGGAATAGGCTGCCCAGAGCAGTGGTGGAGTCACATCCCTGGAGGTGTTAACAAATGTACAGATGGGGTTCTTAGGGACATGGGTTAGTGGTGGAGTTAGGTTATGGTTGGATTCGATGATCTTGAGGGTCTCTTCCAACCAGAATGATTCTATGATCTCATGTGTGCCAAGCTGCCATGCCACTGGGAATGGCACCCTCTCCTGTGTCCCCAGAGATGAAATACAGCCAGCTTTGAACCCCTGGCAGCAGACTGCAAGCTGGACCTTACGTTTTTTTTGAGCCCGTGCCTGTGTTGAGAGCCCCTGGCAGGCTTAGGAGAAAGAGCCCTCAGAGGGCATAGCAAGGCCGGAACAGGATCACGGCAGAGCCTGGGAGGTGCAGGGGATGGATACCCAGGCTGGTCTTGTGGGTGTGGAAGAGGAGACGCAAGAAGGATGGGGCCATTCTGTGGCCTAGAAAACCGTGAATTTCCTGACTGTGAACTTGCCTGGAGGTAAGGGACGCAATAAGCTGAGAAGGGAGGCTGTAAGCCAACCCTTTGTCTTCTGATCCCAATCTTTAACTATTTTCACTTGGTTTATTTAAAAACCCTTTTCTGAATTTTAAAGTTCTCTTGTTTTGAGATGACCATTTGTAGGGCAGAGGTGTAAGCAGTCCACTTGGAAGGACTCATCCACCCAAGGTAACATTATACAGGCCACAAGGACTGAGGCTTCATGCATTGGGATGAGCCTTTGGCCCAGGTCTGCAAAGCACCCTTGAGCCCTTTGGCCTCAGAGAAGAGGGAGGAGAAGGTTGCAGGGCTGCTAAGTCTCTCACGCACTCCATTTTTACCTTGTGATTATTTTGAGTTGCTTCAGATGACAAAGCAGCCCTTGACAGAAGGAGAAAATTGTGGCCATGCTACCAGCAGCAACATCCGTCTGTCTGGTTTCTCTCCCCCCGCAGGGCTGGTACCTGTGTGCTCATTGCCATGAGTCCTCAGCTGTGGGCAGCTCTTGTAGGACAGACTCAGCCCCGCTGTATTTCAAAGTGTCGTCTTTTTCTTCCAGGAAAACCAGAGCCTCTTACTTGCAGACCCAGCATCTGACATCTGGAAGGCCTATGTGGATTACGTGGATGAGATAGTTCTGGATGGATTCTTCACTGCCATTGAGTGCTCACTCAAGTACCTCCTCGAAAACACAGGTAACTGCTGGTTCCTCAGCTCTGGCCGTGATACCATCTTCAGTCTCACCAAAAGGAAGTTTCTGTTTTGTGCTTTGACTTGTGGTGGTCTTTCTACTCTGCCTCTTGCATTGTCTACAGCAAGTGCTGGAGGAGCCTCCAGACTCAGAGGGTAACTCTGTCCCCTGGTCACTGGAGCAAAGCCTTGCTCAAGGGAAGGGACAGAGATGACTGTGCACCATTTGCTGGGATTTGTGAACAGACAAAATTGAGGCATCATTCCAAGTCTGTTCTTGGGCATCAGCCATCTCCTGACCTCCCATGCACAAAGCATCAAGGTGACACAACCTTTCGTTTGTGGAGAGTCTCAAGAGTTGGTTCTGTGGATGAAAGACATGAAAGAAAAACCTCCATCACTGAGGAGTGAGGAGAGGGGTCACCAAAGCAGAGCTCCTGCCTAAGGCTGCCACGGAGGGTCACTCTGCTGAGAGCAGCTGTGTCCAGCTAAAGCACATCTTCAGAACGCTTCACAGTATCACAGTATCACAGTATGTTTGGGATTGGAAGGGACCTCAAAAGATCATCTAGTCCAATCCCCCTGCTGGAGCAGGAACGCCTAGGTGAGGTCGCACAGGAAGGTGTCCAGGCGGGCTTTGAATGTCTCCAGGGAAGGAGACTCCACAACCTCCCTGGGCAGCCTGTTCCAGTGCTCTGTTACCCTCACTGAGAAGAGTTCCAGTGCACTGTTACCCTCACTTTCTCAAATTTAAGTGGAACCTCTTGTGTTCCAGCTTGATCCCATTGCCCCTTGTCCTATCATTGTTTGCCACTGAGAAGAGCCTGACTCCATCCTCATGGCACTCACCCTTTATATATTTATAAACATTAATAAGGTCACCCCTCAGTCTCCTCTTCTCCAAACTAAAGAGCCCCAGCTCCCTCAGCCTTTCTTCATAAGGGAGATGCTCCACTCCCTTAATCATCTTTGTTGCCCTACGCTGGACCCTCTCCAGCAGTTCCCTGTCCTTCTTGAACTGAGGGGCCCAGAACTGGACACAATATTCCAGATGGGGTCTCACCAGGGCGGAGTAGAGGGGAAGGAGGACCTCTCTCGATCTACTGACCACCCCCGTTGTAATACACCCAAGGATGCCATTAGCCTTCCTGGCCACAAGGGCACAGTGCTGGCTCATGGTCATCCTGTTGTCCACCAGGACCCCCAGGTCCCTTTCCCCTACACTGCTCTCTAATAGGTCATGCCCCAACCTATACTGGAACTTGGGATTGTTCCTGCCCAGATGCAGGACTCTACACTTTCCCTTGTTAAATTCCATCAGATTATCCCCCGCCCAACTCTCCAGCCTGTCCAGGTCCCGCTGGATGGCGGCACAGCCTTCTGGCGTGTCAGCCACTCCTCCCAGCTTAGTGTCATCAGCAAACTTGCTGATGGTACACTCAATTCCCTCGTCTAAATCATTAATGAATATATTGAATAATATTGGCCCCAGTACTGACCCCTGAGGCACTCCACTAGATACTGGCCTCCAACTGGACTCCGCACCATTGACCGCCACTCTCTGGCTTCTCTCTTTAAGCCAGTTTGCAACCCACCTCACTACTCTATTGTCGAGACCACACCTCCTCAATTTAGCTGTGAGGATGCTGTGAGGGACTGTGTCAAAGGCTTTACTGAAGTCAAGGTAGACCACATCCACCGCTCTGCCATCATCCATCCACCTTGTTACATTCTCATAAAAGGCTATGAGGTTGGTCAAGCATGACTTACCCTTGGTAAAGCCATGCTGACTGCCCCTAATGACCCTCTTATCCCTGATGTGCCTTGAGATGGCACCAAGGATAAGCTCCTGGATGTGGAGGCACACTGAGCTGGAGAATTGCATCCAGTTCCTCACCATCTTGTTAAAAACAAGCACATAATTTCACATTTGTGAAACCAGTTGGTGTTTTATTTTTTCATGCCTTTCTCCACTAAATTAAAGAGCCTCTTGGTTCCTGTTGTTTTTCTCCTCTTTAAGTACTTATGCGCTGTAATTGTTCAGCTCTCAGACTCCCTTTTGATTAGCTGAAGAGCCTGGTCTCTTTAAGGCTTCCCTCCACAGCATTTTTCCGGTCCTTAAATCACTTGTGTCTCATCTGTTCTCCAGTATCTCCTGTGGGTACCAGAACACCAGCTGGTTTGGCAGCCTCCCCTCTGCGTTGTATGCAGACACAATGTCACTGGACCCAGCGAGTGGGTGTCCCACCTGCCTGGTGTCCCTGTGGGGCATGTGTGTGTCTTGTGGTGGGATGTTAGTGGTGGCTCTAGATCACTTTTCTCCCCTTCAAAAATAACCTGGCACCTCTGTTCTTCCCTACCAGATCCCAAGGCAGGGCTTCCTCCCCTGTTTGAGGTGCAGCTGGATTTGGTGATCCCAGATTTGATATTTCAACCCTCCTTGGACCCTGGCACAAACGATGGCTTCTACGACGTGGTGGAAGGTCTTCTCAGCGACATCTACCGGATCTCATCGCTGGTGCCCAGGCTGGCTGAGCACAGCGGCTTCCTCCACTACCAGGTCCGTGGCTGTGGAGCTCCCTCACGCTGTGTGGCAGTGAGGAGGTGCCACGCTGCCCCCGCATCACTGCGAGCTCCTCTCCTCTTCTCTCCAGGCTGACGTGGAGGACATGGCTGACCTGGCCGACATGCGCCATGAGCTGATGGGGCGTGTGCAGGCCGTGATGGCGGCCTGCTGTGATTACCGCAGTGCCTTCGACCACTACTCCTACCTGTACGGGGAGGACAGAAAGGAGTTCTTCCGCCAGTTCCTCCTCTACGGGCACATCTCACTGCGGCAGAAATCGAGGCCCATGCAGAGAACGGGGTCCCTGAGTCACCTCCCACGCTGCAGCAGTTCCGAGAGCAGATTGACTCCTACGAGAAGATCTATGAGGAGGTGAATCGCATCGAGCCCATCAGCATTTTCCAGAGTTGGATGAAAGTTGATGCTCGGCCTTTCAAAGCGTCTCTGCTGAATGTGATTAAACGGTGGAGCTTGGTGTTCAAGCAGCATCTCATGGACCACGTCATGCACAGGTAGGAACCGTTCTACCTCTTCTTCCCAGAACCAAAGTGGGTTTCTCTTGTGTTGGCTGGGCTTTATCATTTCACACTGATAAGCAAAAGGCTAATACAGGAGCAAGAGGAGGGGGCACACACCCCCTACCAGCTCCATCACATCTCTGCTGACTTTCATCCCCTCGTCTCTGCTGGGAGCAGCTGGTCCAGCTGAGTGTGTAAAGTGCAAACAGTTCCACGAACTCGGTACCATCGACATCCTGCGAGCTGATGCTCCTACGACCTACTGTGTGGTGTTGGACAGGATGTCTGTTTGTCTGTTCATCCTGGTCCAACTAATCTAATCTCTTCTAGGGCTCTATGCTTATTTTGTTGAATTTGCCATCAGTAAAGCTGCATTAATGCCATGAGATACTTGCTCCGTTTCTAAATGCAGTGCTCTTTTGAGTGCACTCTTTGTAAAAAAAGTAATTTGGGTTGCCTGGCATGAGCAGTCATGGGGAGGCAGTTTCAAGGTTACAAAAAGGAGGAGCTTTGGATGTAAGTTTTGAATTAACATGTGTTCCCTGCTCTGAATAGCTGCTCAGCCGCCTGGTCTCTGCAGGATGATGTGTTAGGTGATTTATTTGAGTAGTAGCAGCTGAAGGATGCCACAGGGCTTGGATGCTTACGAAGAAATATTTACAGACATATGTACTAGTGAAGGCTGCTGCGTGTGGTGGCTGCTGTGATCTCTTGTGTTCTTTTCAGCACGATAATTCCTGTGCAAAGAGGTTTTTGCATAGGTTAGAACAGGCATTTAGGAGTTCTTATTAAGAGCTCCTGACTCAGCAGTTTAGTCTTTAATAGGTGAAGTGTTTAGGGCTATGTTTTGGTCCAGCAGCATCCACAGAATTTAAGCGGGCACTTCAAAAGTAAGCGTTTTGAGAAGGGAAGAATGGAAAGGACCAAAGATCCAGGAGCCCATCAAGCTCTGCTAACAGTGTCCAGCAGCTGGTGAGATCAAGAAGCAGGTAGGGAAACTTCCCCCAAATAGTCTCCTTGTCTCTAACCATTCATACCTGAGGACTTTGAGAGTCATGGGTTGTACCTTTGTATCTAAAGACCTGGATGGATTTTTTTTTTCTCCCACAAATGTTCGGTTGCTTTTCTGAACCGCTGTGAATTTTTAACATCTGCATCCTTCTGCAGCAGAGACTTACCCTCTGAAATAAGGCAGCGTGCGAAGAAGAATCCCTGTTTGTTGTAGCTTTACAACCTACCAGGTTCATTTGTTGAATTCTTGTATTGGAAGAGATGACATGAAAACTGTCCTTTCAAATTCACTCTCTTCAGACCACAGACCCGAGCTCACAGGTCTCCCTTATAGAATCATAGGATAGAGTCATAGAATCTGTTTGGTTGGAAGAGACCATCAAGATCACAGAGTCCAACCATAACCTAAGTCTGGCACTACCCCATGTCCCTGAGAACCTCATCTATATGTCTATCCAACCCCTCCAGGGATGGTGACTCCACCACTGCCCAGGGCAGCCTGTTCCAAGGCCCGACAGCCATTTCTGTGAATAATTTTTTTCCTAATACCCAATCTGAACCTCCCCTGGAGAAATTTGAGGCCATTTTATCTTATCACTTGCTACCTGAGAGAAGAGACCAACCCCCTCCATGCTCCAACCTCCTTTCAGACAGTTGCAGAGATCAGGTCTCCCCTCATCTCCTGTTCTCCAGGCTGAACAGCCCCAGCTCCCTCAGCTGCTCCTCGTAAGACTTGTGCTCCTCAAATGCCTTTTCTCCAACCTGTGAAGTCCCAACCCATTTATCCGTTCCTCACAGGAAGCTGTACCACATCTGTGGATCCCTGTGAGCATGAACTGTGGTTCTGATGCCCTCAGCATGTTGCCATGTGATGGGCAGAGTTAGCCAGGCCTTTCCCTCTCCGTGCCAGTCCAGCTGCCTGGATGATTCCGGTAGGAACTGCTCTCATTTGGTGCTTTCCTGTTTTGTGTTCTACAGCTTGTCTGACCTGGACGAGTTCATAAAAACTGCTGACAAAGGTTTGAGCAAAAAGGTTGAAAAAGGCGATTATGATGGTTTGGTGGAGATCATGGGGCATCTCCTGGCCGTTAAGGAAAGGCACAGTGTCACCGATGCCATGTTCGAGCCCCTGAAGCAAACCGTCGAACTGCTGAAGACGTATGAGCAAGAGCTGCCGGAGGAAGTCTATAAGCAACTGGAGGTGGGTGAAAAGCTGCGGTGGACACGGCGGTTTGCCAAGTAGCCAGCGTCAAAGAGTATGAGCTTAAGAGCATTGCAGGAATATTTAAAGCCCCACTCCCTGTCATTAGAGGGCCTCAGTGGATAGTATTTTACTATTGTGGGATGTGCCTTAATAGCTCTAAATTTTGGAGTTATATTGAGGTTTTTCTTTTAAAGCAGAGATTAAGCCTTTTGTTATGTATGAAAAACATAGAATTGCCTGCTCCAACTCTCAGCGATTACTCTTGAAAAAAATTAATGCATTTTCAAATACATCTGTTAATTAGTTTGAATTATAATTATTTTTAAATAAGCCAGTTCTTGGCAACTGTGGAGATGGGAAGGATAATGTTGGCAGAGGAGTCGCCTTCTCATAGGACTTCAGTCCTCCACTAGGTCTATAACACCCAATCTGCTTGACCCAAAGGACATCACTGGGAGCACGTTATGAAAGTATTTCAGCACCTTTCCACATCTGGCCCTGATGAATCAATTTTTCTTTGGGGAATTCTTCTCATTTCTGGACAGGGGACCATGAGGTTGGAAAAGCCTGTGGGATGCCCAGCCAGGCTTGGGGAACTGGCAGCAGTCACCATGTTACGGTGGAGGAGCGTGTGGCTACGTACTGATGGATACCCCTTAGTCACGGGGCGTTGTGTGCAGAGGGCTCTGTGTAGGACACCAGGTTTAAGGCAGAGCTTTTTGGGGAGAAGTTCCTCCCTCTGCTGCAGGCTTGGATGGGACCTGAGCGGGGTTTAGCAATCCCCCAGTTTTCTGCTGGTGCAGCCGTGATCCACGGATGGTTGTATCACCAAATCTGACACGGGTAAGGGTCCTAAAGATAACTGGATTCCTACAGACACCCTGAAAAACAGAAGAGCTGCATTAAATGAATGTTTTGGCTGCTACAGCAGCTTCAGTTCAGCATAAAAAATGGTGCTATGGGGAACCCAGCTCTGCTGATTCCTCTGCCCAAGAGCTGCTTGCTTGGTGCCTGTTTGTGCGTGTAGATTTGAACAACTGATTTATTTTTCTGACAGAAGAAATGAGGTATGCAGGGCAGCCATTCAGATGTAGGAGATAACAAAACAGTTTCGTTCTTTCTGGCAAGTGACAGCAACACATAGTTGAATAATTCATTCACTGCTGTACACAGTAGGAAAACCAAAGTAAGTTCCTCCAGGTACCGCTCCCTCCATGGCCATGAAGATGGATGGGCTGGAGCTGATAGTTTGTATGAGAAGGACAAGGAAGCAGCTCCATGTGTGCCCTGCTATGGTCATGGATAGTGATTTCTACAGAGACTGGAACATGAAGTGCCAGAAAGAGACCCCTCAGGAGGGACTGGCCCTGCTCTGGCCGCCTCTGCTGCCTCCAGGTTATTTCGCTTCTTTGCATAGTGTTGGTGCATCTCCATTAGTCTTCTCAACTATGTGCACTGGGATGAAAAGAAGCCCAAAGTCTTTCCTGTAGGCTGGCACAGTACCTGGGGAAGTGGGAGAGCAAAGCTGTGGGACTTGAGGACAGCAGAGCCCTGGCTGGTGTCACTGTCTGGGGTGAGGATTTGGCTCGAGAAGTCTAGTGAGAAGAGAAGAAATCAAATCTCTTTCTAAATAAAATCCCAGGTGCAAAGGGTGGATTGTTAGCAGTGCTGTGCACCAGCAGCTTGGATGCAGTCCTGAGAAAGAAACTGTCTTATTTAGTACTAATATTATACAGGCAGGCTGGAGGGATTTGCCCCAGAAAGCTCTGTAGAAGTCCTTCTGGCATAATATCTTCTGCTCTAAGAGCTGGCTGGAAATTTCCCAGGCTCTGTTTCTTAATTAGCTCTGGGAAGCCGGACGATCTGATGAACTTGCATCCTCAGCCCACCCTCCTGCCTCCAGCCAGCTCTGGGTCCCGCTGGGCTCGGTGTCAGGAGAACTGTGCTCTCTCAACCACCGAGCCATCCTGGGAGCCCAGGATCTGGTCTGGGACCCTTCTTCTGAAGTTATTTAACATGTTTTTGCAATCAGAGCAGTCAGTTTTAAAGTCTCAGTCTTCATTCGTCTTCAAAATTGTGGATAACTGATAAGTTTTATCCCAAATTGTGTTTAGCTTTTGCATCACAACAAAACTTCCTTGCAGTTTTAGGCATGGAATCTGTTGCTTTTCCTGTTCTGTGATTGTCCATAAACAGATCAGTCACATCTTATATCAAATAGCAAATACTGCCTACCGTCATTTAAATTTTGCTTGCAGGAGCTGCCAGAAAAATGGAACAATATAAAGAAGCTGGCGATAGCTGTGAAGCAGCATGTGGCTCCTCTGCAGGCGAACGAAATGACAGTTGTGCGCAAGAGCTGTGCGGCGTTTGATGTTGAGCAACACAGATTCAGAGAGCGATTTCGGAAAGAAGCACCATTCAGGTACAGTGAAATTATAACATCAGAGAAGCCCTGAGGAAGAAAAGCTTCATGGGATCATCTCGGAGTGTCCTGAGGATGTGTTCTTGAACCCTTGCATACATTTCCTACCTGCTCACGGTGTTGTATCTGTTATGCCCTGGGTGTTTTGTCCCTGCAAACACTGTAAGGTGTTAGCAAGAGATTCAATCTGGATGCTGAGTGCACAATATTGCTTAAAGGGGTTGTCAGCAGTGCCATGTGGCTGCACCATCAATGGGTACTATAGATGTATCATGTCTGCTTTGTGTCTCAGAGGCACCATTTGTTTTATGTTTTCTTTAGAAGTTGTTACAATATCACTTATGAAGAATAAACATTTCTTTCTAGGTTTGACACCAAAAAGCCTTATCAACTGCTGGATACAAAGCACATTGACATTAAACAAATGGAGTCAGCCATGACCTCGATTTATGAATCAGCTGGTCTGTTTGAAGTCATAGTGCCAGACTATAAACAACTGAAGCAGTGCCGAAAGGAGCTGTGTCTTCTCAAAGAGCTCTGGGATATGATCTCCCTTGTGGGCACTTGCCTTGATGACTGGCAGACCACCAAATGGGCGGATATTAACGTGGAAAACATGGATCTGGAGTGTAAAAAGTTTGCAAGAGAGATTCGGAATTTGGATAAGGAGGTGAGGGCGTGGGATGCTTTCACTGGGCTGGACAGCAAGGTGAAGAACATGCTGACGGCCCTGAAAGCTGTGGCAGAACTTCAAAATCCCGCCATTAGGGAAAGGCACTGGAATCAGCTGATGCAGGTGACGGGTGTGAGGTTTGTGATGGACTCGGACACCACGCTGGCTGACCTCCTGAAGCTCAACCTCCATAACTTTGAGGATGAGGTTCGTGGCATTGTGGACAAAGCGGTACGAGAAATGAGTATGGAGAAAGTCCTGAGGGAGCTAAAAATGACTTGGAGCACCATGGAGTTTCAGTATGAGCCTCACCCCCGGACGAACATCCCGTTGCTGAAGTCAGACGAGGAACTCATAGAAACTTTAGAAGACAACCAGGTGCAGCTGCAGAATTTAATGACATCCAAATGTATTGCTTTCTTCTTGGAGGAAGTGTCCATATGGCAGAGGAAGCTGTCCACAACAGATTCCGTCATTTCTCTCTGGTTCGAAGTGCAGCGTACGTGGTCTCACTTGGAGAGCATATTCATAGGCTCAGAAGATATACGGGCACAGCTTCCTAAGGTATGAAATCCCAAATCCTATTTTTCCTGTGTGGAAAGCGTTGAAGAAGAGCCTCCATTACACAGAAGAAGGTTGTCTATATTGCCGTGTTCCCCCAAGCAGGACTGTTCTCTTGCTGCATTGCTTTCTTGGAGGCTCCCTTAATGCTACAGCAGTTTCCCCAGTGTTGCCCCAGGATGTTTTTGTACTGTTGGTTGTGCCTGAACCCTGCTGAGAAACTGTTTTTCCTCCCCTCCACCATTGCACAGCAGATGCAGAGTTCCTGGAGGCTGAGCAGGAGGCTGCTGGCTTCCTTCAGTGATACAGGCATGTTCCCTCTTTCCTTGGAGGGGAGAAGACGGAGATAATTACTCAGATGGTGCAAATTGTCAAATCAGAGCTGGGCCAGGCAGCTTTGCAGTATCCGCTTCCCTGCCTCCAGTGCTGGTGCAGCAGGAGAGCAGCTCTTCTCCCACTTCAGCTTCAGAAAATTGAGCAGAGTTGTCATTGATGCCCTCCTCAGGGTTGTGACCTCCTCAGGGCTGTCTTTGAGTCCAGCTTCCAGTCTTATTCCCTATTCTCTTGATTATTTAGAAAATCTTCCAAGCTTGTTCCTGGCCGCGCTGGACCACTCGCAGCCCTGTGGAGGAACCTGCCTTTCACTCACGAGTGACCCACGGTTGGCTGTGTGACCCCCGTCCCTGTTCACGAGCAGCATCGCTGACAGCACCGCTGTGGGACGAACACCCACGAGGGGATGTGCGCAGCCCATTGACCCCTGGACAACACACTGTTCTGTCTCCAACCCTGCACTCTGCTCTGCTTGGACTGTTCCTCCATCTGCTTCAGAGAGCACGCTGTGCTGAGTGTCCTGGGGGCAGTTTTTGGCCCCTCACACCAAGAAAGCCCTTGTGGTGCTGGAGCAAGTTGAGAGAAGGGAATGGAGCTGGTGAGGGGCTGGAGCACAAGTGTGATGGGAGCGGCTGAGGGACCTGGGGGATTCAGCTGGAGAACAGGAGGTGAGGGGAGACCTTTTGATCTCTGAACTGCCTGAAAGAGCTTGGAGCCAGGGGGGTCGGGCTCTGCTCCCCAGGAACAAGCGCCAGGAGCAGAGGAAACGGCCTCAAGTTGCACCAGGGGAGGCTGAGGTTGGATCTGGGGAACAATTTCTTCCCCAAAGGGCTGTGGGGCATTGGAACAGGCTGCCCAGGGCAGTGCTGGAGTCACCATCCCTGGAAGATGTATAGATGAGGAACATGGTTTAGTACTAGATTTAGGTTATGGTTGGACTCAGTGATCTCAATGGTCTCCTCCAGCTAAATGATTCTATGATTCTGGGCACACCTCGCTCACTGGGCAATAGATACAGGTGCTGATAACCAGTGCCCTGAGGCTGTACCATGTGCCAGCAAGCTCTTAATATCCAGGAGCTATCTAATGTCATGTATGAAATTGCATCATGATTTACATTTGCATCCTGCTGGGCAGCTGTCTGCATCTCAGTAGCTGTCTGGCAGTGGTATGAACCATAGAACCATAGGATGTCCTGACTTGGAAGGACCCATCAGGATTGTCAAGTCCAACTCCTGTCCCTGCACAGGACACCCCACAATTCACCCCATGTGTCTGAGGACGTTGTCCAGTCTCTCCTTGAACACTGTCAGGTTGGGGCTGTGACCCCTCCCTGGGAGCCTGTTCAGTGTCCAGCACCTCTGGGTGAAGAACCTTTTCCTCATGTCCCACTGCCCTCCCTGGCACATCTTCTGCCATTCCCTGGGGTTCTGTCACTGTCACAGAGAAGAGCTCAGCCCTGCCCCTCCTGCTCCTGCTGAGGAACCTGCAGCCCCATGAGCTCTGCCCTCAGTCTCCTCTGCTCCAGCTGAGCAAACCCAGGGACTTCAGCCGCTCCTCATACGGTTTCCCCTCCGAACCCTTCACCAAGTTCATGTCCCTCCTCTGGACACTCCAGTAGCTTTATCTCCTTTTCTCCTGTGTCCCCAGCCCTGCACACAGTGAATGCTCCAGGTGAGGCCGCCCCAGCACAGAGCAGAGCGGGACAATCCCCTCCCTGCCCGGCTGGCCGTGCCGTGCTGGATGCACCAGGACACGGGGCCCTCTTGGCTCCAGGGACACAGGTGGCTCAGTCAGCAGCTTCTCTTCCGTAAAAGAAAGACTGAAGCTCAAAGTCTCTGTAGCTGAGCACCCTCAGGATGCATCCAGGGCTGGGGGGATGTGCTGACAGGCTGTGGGATGCTCACCTGGAGCTGGATCTGTGGCGTGAGTGTAGGGAGGGCTCAACCTTCCAGATGGAGCCTTGCTCCTGGGGCTGAACACAGGGTAGCGTGGAAGTGTTACCTGGACTGCTTGGAACACTTGTTCAGTGTCCCGCCTCACTTAGGAGGCCTGACCTGGGAAGAAGGGAGGAGCAGAGATGTTTTGAACATAGCTTGCTTTATTCTTCAGTGTTTAGCTCCAGAAATTCAGAGTCCCTGTTAGATATGGAGCATAATTGTTGATGTGGGCCTCCGGTGCTGACGTGGGGTTTCCGTACCCTCATTGAAGGCAAGGAAGGGCTCTCCTCTACAAGAGTCATCATACCCGTTTTGTGGATGGGTGTTGGGATTCCTGTGCTGTAGCAGGAGGGGAGGAGTGCACTCACATGAGGCTGGTAGCCTTTCCACGGTGTGGGAGCATCTCCTGCTGCTGCAGCCAGGGAAACTTGGTACTTCACCTGGACATGGGAGAGAGAGATTTATGAGGTTTTCCAAGGGGAATTAAATCCCATGAAAATGGTTGGTCCTAGACATTGCCTCCTGCATGGAGCACTTTATCCACAACCCCTTTGGGATACAGTGACAAGAAGGCAAGTGCCTGTTTGAAGACTAGTTTCAGGCAAGTCAGTGGAAGAGCCATTCTGGAATGGTGGAGGGGTCCCTGTCTGCACTGGACAGAAGGTTTTCCCCTCAACCCAAAGACAGCACCCAGAGGATGGAGACCTTTAGCACAAAATCCATGTTTTACCATGAACATGTTTGTGTTGCTTTTTAGGACTCCAAACGCTTTGAAGGGATTGATGTGGACTTTAAAGAACTGGCCTATGAAACTCAGAAAAGCCCAAATGTGGTTGAGGCCACCAATAAACCAGGTCTGTCCCAACAACTGGAGGACATTCAGAGTAGGTAGGTACAACTTCAGTCCCAGGATTTTGTCAGAGACTGGGATCAGCTCTAATAAGTTGGTTTAACCTGTGCTCCAAGGCTTTCCTTCTGGACTGTGCGTTCTTTGCATTCACACATTGAGTCTTTTTATTCATGATCCATCACCCTGAAGCCCCCAAGGTGGATTCTGGCTTTGCGTATGTGCAAACTCTTATCTTGAATATTGATTTGCACACATACAAAGCTAGGCACTCAGTTGGTTTTAATAACATGTGGCCTCACTGCCACCCCAAATTTGGTGTCTTAAATATCTATTTAGCAGTCCAAGCAGGGATATCTGCAGCAGAGCTGATCCCATGTGCTTTAATTAACAAAATTATCTTTGTGTGTGTACCCTTCACAGATGGTATAACTAAACTCCCTGAGAAAGACCTTAATGTCCAGAGATGGATACAGTTCTCACCTAACATATGAGCTACTCTACCTGGAACACACCTAACAAGTTAACGTGAGAGCTGTTGTGTCAGTAATAACTATCCATTTAAAATAGAGATCTAATTTTACTTCCTAAACAGATAAGGCCCGTGTTCCCCACAGAGGACTAACTGCATGTTATTTATGAACTTTGAAAGCTCAGCAGCAGTTTAACATGTAAACACTGAGAGATTCATTTTAGAACGGAGCAAACAAGTTTCTTTTCAGGCTTCACAAGCACAAAAAGCTGAGTAGGTTTGAATCAGACTTTAAAATGTGCTCATTAGAATAAAAGCAGTTTTGGAAACTTTCATCCTAGTGTGAAATCACCTGTGGCAGTTGAGAGCTTGTCTAAAACAGTAAGTCAGACTGCAAAGCCTTTCTAGCCTCTTCTTCCACCTGTGTTTCTGCTTTTTGGTGAGGATTCTCTGACTCTGTGTCTGTTTGACCCTTGGGAGTGGAGAGAGATCTATGAGTTACTATGTGCTTTGTTATCTATTTGGAAAATGCTGTAAAGGACCAGCCTGCAGGCTCAGCTCATGTCTGGCATTTCCCCATGGGAGGGGAGAATCTGCTCGATAACCCAAACTGTAGCACGACACATTAAAGGATATTCACCCGCCTGTCCTGGGCTCTATTTTTCTGCTCTTCTCCCCAGGTTGTCCCTGTGTGAGAAGGCTTTGGCTGAATATTTGGACATGAAAAGATTGGCCTTTCCCAGATTTTACTTTGTTTCTTCAGCAGATTTATTGGATATTCTTTCCGATGGCACCAACCCACAGCTGGTAAGCCTTGCACTATGTCACCTTCACGTTTTCCAGCTGTCAGTAATGTCAGGGTGGAAGATGCTGTCTAGGGACTCAGCTGTAGCTTATCCTTTCTTGAGTGCCTTTTCTCCCACCCTCACTTGGATTAACAATAACTCTTTCACTGCTGGCCTTCATCTGTCGTCTCTGAAAGGCAATGCGCACACTGTATGTTGTCCCGTCTGTCCCTGGTGATGCTTGCAGATGGTTCTGAAAGCACTGCACAGAGCAGAGCTATGTTCTTGATACCATAAAAACAGTGGGTTTGTTTCTGCTGGGATACAGTGAGGTTGGGGGAAACCATTTCGTGAGGATCTCAGCCAAAACTTGTTGCTGAGCTTGGTTCCCCAAGCTGGGATGCCAGCAAACAGCATCTGTTGTTGAAAGAGCCACAGACCGATCATTCAAATGTGACAGTGTTGACAACCGAGGGCTTGGAGACGTCTCTGTTTTTAGGCAGAGGAGACATCTGCTAGTCAGCCACTTCTTCCTTCCCCCATGCAAAGGTCTTTGGGATGGCCTGTTCACAGGGGAAGAGCAGAACACAGCCTGGAAGAGGTAAGACAGCTGGTGGTCAGACAGTGGCTGTGGCCAAGGCAGGACTTCCTTGGGTTGCCACCCACCCCTGCACAGCTCTGCTTGGCCTTGTTTGGGACGCATCTTTTATTCAGAGGTTGGTGCATAAAACCAGTCAAAACGTTCACAGCAAAAGGCGAGTGTTGGATGATGAACAAAGTCCTAATTCTGTCTTTTGGTAGCGAGTATTTTCACTTTCTTCAGGCTTTCCACCATGTTCAGTATTGATGTGAGCACAGGAATGGAGCAGGTTTGCATGTGTATTTGGAAATGCTGTTGTTTACCTCTAACCTTTAACGCTGCTTCTATCTGTGTCTGCTGCTGGGTGATTTCAGCCCACAGAGTATCATAAATACATAGTTGATTGATATTTAAAATGAAGAGGAAAAAAAAAACACAGGAAGCAAAGATACTGTGTTGAAATGCTCTGTTGAGTAAGAAGAAATTCCTGGTGTTTTCTGTTATTCAAAAGTATTTGCAGTAAAATCAAAGTAAATGTCAAGCAGTATCATACATAGATACACTCTCAGCCTTCCCAATGTAGTTTCAAAGTCTGATGATTCCTAAAGGAGGATTAAATACACAATGACATTATCCTCGTGAACTGGGTGCTGAACTTGTGCAGATTCAGGTGCGTTCGGGCTCTGGCAGCAGGATCGCAGCAAGTGCTGGGGTTGTGTCCGAACCCTCCAGACTGGACAGGGTCTGGGAAGGGGCAGCTGGGGATTTGTGACCAGAAGCTTCTACATGTAAGAAAAAGTTTCTACGGTTTACTTACGGTTTGAAAAGAGATAAGCTTATGGCCTCAAGATACGCTTAATGGCCTCAAGTTGTGCCAGGGGAGGTTCAGATTGGATATTGTAAAAAAATTCTTCCCAGAAAGGGCTGTGGGGCATGGGAACAGGCTGCCCAGGGCAGTGCTGGAGTCACCGTCCCTGGAGGGGTTTAAAAGACATTTAGACGAGGTTCTTAGGGACATGGATTAGTGCCAGAGCTAGGGTATGGCTGGACTTGATCCTGAGGGTTTCTTCCACCCAAAATGATTCTGTGATCTGGGGGGATGCTGAGTGCCCTGTGCTTCTCAGAGTCACTTAGCACCTCCCAGGGTTTGGCCCTGCTTGTATGTGTGTGAGAAGCTGCGTCCACTTGCAGCACAGCTCATGAGAGGGAGGGTTGTAGTTCTTTGTGAGTCAGTGAGTCAGAATTAGATGGACAAATCCACCTCCACCCTTCCTTCTCTGAAAGCATCAGAGCATTGGGCATCTCACGCAGAATCCCAGAATGTCAGGGTTGGAAGGGCCCTGGAAAGCTCATCCAGTGCAATCCCCCCATGGAGCAGGAACACCCAGCTGAGGTTCCACAGGAAGGGGTCCAGGGGGTTTGAATGTCTGCAGAGAAGGAGACTCCACAACCTCCCTGGGCAGCCTGGGCCAGGCTCTGCCACCCTCACTGAGAAGAAGTTTCTTCTCCAATTTAAGTGGAACCTCCTGTGTTCCAGTTTGAACCCATTCCCCCTTGTCCTATCACTGGTTGTCACCGAGGAGAGCCTGGCTCCATCCTCCTGACACTCCCCCTTTATATATCTGTAAACATGAATGAGTCCCCCCTCTGTCTCCTCTTCTCCAGCTCCAGAGCCCCAGCTCCCTCAGCCTTTCCTCACACGGGAGATGCTCCACTCCCTTCAGCATCTTGGTGGCTGCGCTGGACTCTCTGCAGCAGTTCCCTGTCCTTCTGGAGCTGAGGGGCCACAACTGGACACAATATTCCAGGTGTGGTCTCCCCAGGGCAGAGCAGAGGGGCAGGAGAACCTCTCTGACCTACTGACCACCCCCTTCTAACCCACCCCAGGTACCATTGGCCTTCCTGGCCACAAGGGCCCAGTGCTGGCTCATGGTCACCCTGCTGTCCCCAGGACCCCCAGGTCCCTTTCCCTCATTTCTCATCTCCCCTATGGGAGTTTTTCTACCTCTCTGCTGTAATTGAGAGAGGCAGCTCCTGTCTGGGACTGCTTTGGGAGCTTCCCCTTTCTGTGGGGACGTCAATCCTAGGAGAATCTCACCTTCATTGGCGTGGGGCGCGCAGTGATGCAGTTGTGTGTTACGCAGTGGTCTGGAAGAAGTGCTGGTGACCTGCTCAGCTCCCAGCAGGCAGATGCTGATGTTGAGAGCCCACAGCATCTCCCTGTTGGCTTTGCAGACTCAGATGGAGGTGAACAGGAAAGAACTGAATTATTCTTTTCCTTCTGGAAGAGTGCTTTTGGTGAACATGGTTGTTCTATAGGAGGTCTGGGCTGTTTATCATAGGTCTTAGGCAGAAATAAAGATCTTTCTTCTCCATGAAAGAGAATTTAGGATATTTCACTAGCACAAAATCAGTTTCTAGTAGTGGAAAAACAGGAAAGTTCATAGTGAAGAAAACTCCACGTTGTGCTGAGAATAGGATGAGGTGGAGAAATGGCTACAGACTTCTCATCACTACATGTAGGGAAATTTGGGGTAGGAGTCATGAGGTGTTTCAATGTTTTCTATGCTTTTGCTCTGTATGGAAGATTTCCCAATGGAGAAACATGATTTATTAAGGCATGTCTGTTTTCTAAATTCCGTAGAAATAGGTGGAAGTATTACAAGAGACAGCAAGAGGCTTTTGTTGGCAGTATGTTGGCCACATTTGAGAAGATGTGGTGCTACCTAAATATCCAAGATATTTTGTTAACATGATTTTGCTTGTGACATGTATAGTGATCTTCATTCCGCTCGTCCTATCTCGGTTGCTTTATTTATACAACCCGTTTTGCAGGTGCAACGTCATCTTTCCAAACTCTTTGACAGCTTGGCCAGGATGAAATTCCAGCTGGACTCTGAGCAAAAGCCAACCAAGGTTGGCCTGGGAATGTACAGTAGAGAGGAGGAGTACGTCAGCTTCAGCGAGCCCTGTGACTGCAGTGGGCAGGTGAGAGGGAAGTCCTTGTCTATCAAAACTGTCCGGTGGAGTCTGCTCCCCTGCCCCTCGTGTGAGATCCCTTGCCAAGACGTCATAGAGCTTCACTGCTCTCCCTTGGTGCATGAGAAAAGCTGGAAGAGGTGGTGATTTAGTACCTCCTGACACCACAACCTTTCGTGTCACTCTGGATAGGTCCTCACTAAGGGGGGACGTGGATGTCGCAGTCCACTGTGAGAGAAAGAGCTGTGCCATTTTTCTGACTAGGTTTTTAATTTGATTTTTTCTAAGACCTTTTGAAGGTTAGTCTTAAAGCTTGCTACAAATATCCTCGGTGAGGGAGGGGATGCAGACTGAAAAGAGACTAAGCTATTCCATAGTACCTCTGCACGGGTGTGTTTGGCAGGAGAAGGCCTTTTACCTGTTTCTCAAGTCTTCATTATTTCATACCACGAGTGAAAGTATGAAATGTAAGAATCAAGCTACTGCTCAGCTTATCTATCCTGGTAGTTTCACCTTTCTGCATGGTCTATTACAGGAAGCTAAAGTACGTACTACCGGCTACTGAGCTCCCCAGCAATGGAGCTTGCTGCGTTCAGTCTGTCTTCTTGTTGAGGGCTTTGCCTGTGAAATATGAAATTCAGCAGGAATTGTGTTCCCAAGTTTGGCAGCATCTTTCTTCTGCTGCTGGCAGACTGCCCACATCCCACCAGGGATTCTGTCATGGCCTGGAGGTGGAACACACCTGACCAAATTATTCATTGACGGAGTTCATTTTGGTTCCTCCTGTAGCTAGAGTTCAAGAAAAAAATCTGTCTTCTGTTCTTGGTGTCTGGAAGTAGATGCTAATCCTACAGTACCAGAATTAGCCAAATCTACCCAGTCTGAAGGAGGCTGTGAGGTTTGGTTAACTCATAGAATGTCCTGAGCTGGAAGGGACCCACCAGGATCATGGAGTCCAAGTCCTGTCCCTGCAGTGACAACCCCACAGGTCACCCCGTGTGTCTGAGGACGTTGCCCAGTCTCTCCTTGAACACTGTCAGGTTGGGGCTGTGACACCTCCCTGGGAGCCTGTTCAGTGTCCAGCACCTCTGGGTGAAGAACCTTTCCCTCATGTCCAGTCTAAAGAGAACTGAGATGCTTGCCTCATTTCCTATCTTCACTAATTACCAAAGGCACTTAAGAAGAGCAAATGTGTTACTGGGATTTAATCTCTTTTCCAGGTTGAAGTCTGGCTCAGTCATGTACTAGACAGCATGAGGGCTACTGTGAGAGATGAGATGACAGAAGCCATCATGGCTTATGAGGAAAAACCAAGGGAACAATGGCTCTTTGACTATCCTGCCCAGGTATCTGCCACTGCTTCTTATCACCACTCAGGCTGGCTCGTGGAAAGGTAGCTCTTGGGTTCCCCATCAGTCCTGCCCTTCCCTTCTTTCAGCAGCTGTGGACAGGCATGTTTCTGGCCTCCACCTTGCTATCCAGGAGAGAGGGAGGATGAGTTGTCCTTTATCCTGGCGGTCTCCTGATGGAGTTTTCAGGCTGAGCTCCATGCTCTGGTTGGGGCTCTTGGTTGGGTGACAGAGCCCAGGGGCTTGGGCAGTGCAGTCTGTACAGCCAGAGCAGTGAGAGGTGCAGCAGGAAGGCAAAGTGGTGAGGCCTGATAAGAGTGAAGAGCCCCTCAGATGCACCTCTGACAACCTCGTGGTCTCCAACTCTTCCTCCTCTGCTGTGTCAGGCATGTGAAAGGTGCTGATTTACTTATAACTAGCTGCTAAATGTGTCTATCACTGATATGGTGTTTTAAATGAATGTCATGGAGCAGATCCTTGTTGTACTGTCTGCTGTGACTACTGTATGAAAAAATACTTAATTTCATGTCACGGATGTTTCATCCTTGATCTCCCTGTGGATCCGACACTCTTGAACATAAGGAAGCTTTGGTATTTTCCCTGATACTGAACCAGCCTATTTCCCTAGGTGGCGCTTTGCTGCACCCAGATCTGGTGGACAACCGAGGTTGGGATTGCCTTTGCCAGGGTGGAGGAAGGCTACGAGAATGCGATGAAGGAATATCACAAGAAGCAAGTGACCCAGCTGAACACCCTCGTTACCATGCTGATCGGGCAGCTCTCCAAGGGCGACAGACAGAAAATCATGACCATTTGCACCATCGACGTGCATGCTCGGGATGTGGTGGCAAAGATGATAGCACAGAAGGTTGGTGTTGGCAGTTCAGCACAGTTCTGTGGGTGCTGGAGAGGGGGCTTCAGGGGGCCCAACCACTGGCCATTCAGATCACTGCCGGTCTCAGTGGGAGACGTATGACTAAATTTATTTCTACAATGTTTGTAGTAAGTGTGCAGAAAGCCCCTGTAAGCCTGCAGAGCTGTGCTGTGTCATGGCCCTGCAACACCAACTTGTAGTTGCTGCAGATTCACACCAGGAGTGAGAGCGCGGCACTGCGTCCTGGTGCCAAGACATGTGCTGGTGGATGATGGTGGTGTGTTGGGAGGCTGCTGGACTCAGTCTCAGTTTTGACTTTAGAAAGTAAGAAAAAGCATTCAAGCTTTGTTCTTTGTAGCGTCCTTTGTCTGGTGTGGGGCCACAGGGACTTATGTGGGACTCCCTTCTCCTGCAACACCTCTCCCACACTACTCCCCTGTCCCTGACACCATGCCAAGTGTTTAGCCTTGCAGGTGGGTGGGAAGATGCCCTGAATGTATTGGGTTGTGGCTCTTCCCTCATCTGTGTCATCTCAGAGGCAGCCAGGCTGCTCACAGGGTTTCTGTCTTCAAGGCTCAGCTGGGCTCAGTGGTGCCTCGGTCCAGCCTGGGGTGAAGTGATGCATCTGGACCTGCCTGCTGGTTGTGCAGAGAGCGCTGGCCATGCCTGTCTTTGTCCACCTGTCCCCAGTCTGTTTCCTTGGTGCTGTCTGCAACCTCTTCCTTGTCTAGATGGCCTCTGCTCCTTCTCTCACTCTGGTTGCGTTATGAGACCTTCTTCATGACTTGCTGCTTCTTAAATCTATTCAGGAGTCTTTTTGTAAGGCTCTTTCTCTTGGCCATTAATTTTTTCCTCTCCCACCAATGTGGTCACTAATTTGGTTCCTCCCCTTTACTGATGGGAGATGGGGAGGTGACATTTCTCACCGCATTGCAAGGAGGCGGCCTTCCTCACCACACCTGCCTTGCAGTGAGGACCAGTCATCCCCCATGAAAATTTTATAGCAGTCGCTATTTTGGCCCCCGAGCTGCATGTGTCTGGCATCCCCGGCCTTCCTGTGATGGTGTTTGTGGGTGTGTTGCAGGTGGACAATGCCCAGGCCTTCATTTGGCTGTCACAGCTCCGGCACAGATGGTCAGATGAGGAACGGCACTGCTTTGCCAACATCTGTGACGCCCAGTTCCTGTACTCCTATGAATACCTTGGCAATACCCCTCGGCTTGTGATCACTCCGCTGACCGACAGGTAAGTCCCTGGGACACAATGTCATAGCTGGGCTTTGCCACACAGGTAGAGAGAGAGATGCCAACCAAAGATGGATTTAGTTCAGACACCTGTATCCCTCTTGTTCTGTCTCCATGTCCCAGCACTCCAGTGGTCGAGCTCTAATTCTTATCTGGTTTTTGGTGGTACCCTCTGGGGAATTTGTACATCAGATCCCTGGGTGGGATTCAGCTCACACATTAAAACACTTGTGGGTGTCTTCCTGTGCACAAGATGTCCACAGTCCATAAAGCTGGTGAGTCTAGAGAGCTTTCATCCCATCTTGAAGCAGACATCTACCTGGTTGCCTCAGTGGGGACACCTAGGGTTACTTGAGATACTCTGTGTTGTCCCACCTGGCTTCCAGCTGCCAATCCAGAAGTGTAAAAGTCTCCTATGGACCCCTTGTCATATCTCTCCACCCTATGTGACATTTCAGCAACCAAGAGCATCTCAGGTGGCTCTAGTCACCTGTGTTAGTCAGCTGCGTCAAGCCCCCAGGTATCATCAGGTTTTGTTGGCTATATTGACTACACCTCTGTGGCTTATACAGGTAGTATAGATACTCACATGTGGACACCACCCCAGTGTCCATCATCAACATGATGGAGAAACTTTGGGACTTGCTGCAGCTTTGAGTTGGGTTCACTCATAGGCCACCTGAGCAGGTTTCTGTCAGTGACAGGTCTTCCAGAAAAGCTGTCCTTTTCTCATACTGCCTGAGATGTGCCCAATATCCATGAGTTGTATGAGGATCCAGAGAGAACACAAGCTGGACATGAAGAGGTTTGGGCAGACCTTGGTGGAAGATGAGTATCTCTTGGAGAAAACAGCTGAGCAGAGGTGGTAATTAATGCCAAGGCGGCTTTCAGCTCAGACATGACCCCTGCTCACGTACAGCTTTTCAGAGGAGAGGCTCTGCTGAGTGCAATGCTCTAGTGCTATTGCCCTGCAGCCCACAGTTGACCTATTGGACATATTTCCTTTTTTCATTCATCATTCACTGTGACAGATGTTACATCACCCTGACCCAGTCACTGCACCTGACCATGAGCGGAGCACCTGCAGGCCCTGCGGGCACTGGCAAGACGGAGACTACGAAAGATTTGGGGCGAGCCCTGGGCATCATGGTGTACGTGTTTAACTGCTCCGAGCAGATGGACTACAAGGTATGGCTCCCACCTCGGCTGCAGTGCGGTCACATGGGGCTGGGGATGCTCAGGGCCCGAGCAAACCTGAAGGATGAGAGTAATCCAATGGTACCTGGGGTGCATTAGGAGAGGTATGACCAGCAGGTCAAGGGAGGTTGTTCCTTCTGCTCTGCTCTGCCCTGGTGATGCCACATCTGGAGTTGTGTCCAGTTCTGGGCTCCCCAGTTTAAGAAGGAATAACTGCACAGAGTCCAGCAGTGGGCTACAAAGATGCTGAGGGGTCTGGAGCTTCTTTCTTGTGAGGAGAGACTGAGAGAGCTGGAGCTGTTGAGCTGGAGAAGAGAAGCTGAGAGGGATCTGATCAATGGGATCAATATCTCAGGGTGGGTGTCAGAGGATGGACCAGACTCTGTTCAGTGGTGCCCAACGCCAGGGTGAGGGACAACGGGCACAGACTGAAACACAGGAGGCTCCATCTGAACATGAGCAGAAACTTGTTTGCTGGGAGGTGCCAGAGCCTGGCCCAGGCTGCCCAGAGCGGGTGTGGAGTCTCCTTCTCTGAGACATTGAAACCCGCCTGGACCCACCTGTGTGATCTGCTCTGTGACCCTGCGTGAGCAGGGCTTGGACTGGGGGATCTGCAGAGGGCCCTTCAGCCCCACCAGGCTGGGATTCTGTGATCACCTCTCTCCAAATCCCTGCTACACTCCTTTAAGCTGAATGCCTTTTCCTTCTCCTCCCGTTCCTTCTCTAAGATTTGCACAAGGTTCTTCAGGAGGCAGAGACCCGAACTATCTTCTCTGCCTCATTATGCATTTCCCTTCCTTTCTGGAGTTAGATTTCATGTGTAATTCTTCAAAAATGTTGGTCTGTTCAGTTGAGACCAAGGCTGTGCTGATAGTTGGACCCTGGTCGTTTCTTCTCGGCGTGCTCGCGACCTGGCAGCCCCTGGCACGGGGAGGGACCTGTCCTGGTTTTCTCAGGATCCTCTCCCAGAATAAACCCAAAACATAGTGAACCTTCAGCCGCTACAGAGCACTGAATCATTAGGCTGAGTCTTGCTCTCTGCCAGTCTGGCACGGTACAGTGACTTTGGTAGCCTCGGACCATATTTCATTTAGCTTATGGGCTCTCCCAGGAAACGGGACCATCAGTAATTCAGCACAAGTGACCTTTAAATGAAACTGGTGCACAGATATATCGAGAAAGTGCAATTAGCAGATAAAGTGGCAAGCTGCGCAGAGCTATAAATATTATAATTGAGTTGTGCCTGCTGTTTCCATGCACTTTTCTAAATACCCACAATAGACTGTAAATTGCTATAAATAAACAGGCTGGGAAATAAAATCAATTTTTTGCTGGAGTTGATTCCATTTATGATTTCACTCTTGTAATCTTTGTTTTTGTTTTGTTTTTCCAGTCGTGTGGGAATATTTACAAAGGCCTTTCCCAGACGGGAGCCTGGGGCTGTTTTGATGAATTTAACAGGATCTCAGTTGAGGTCCTTTCTGTGGTTGCTGTACAGGTGAGTGGAGAAACACTCATAAATAAATACAAACAGAGCAGAGCCATTCTGCAGTCTTTGGAGCAAGGGTAAAAATGGCAATTGCATATTGCCGGTTTCAGTTCTGTGTATAGGCAGGTGTGGGATTAGATCTCAAGATTAATCACATGAATATCACGGCACTGCCAAGATGTCGCAGTTACGTGCTGCAAAGATATTTGTCGCTTTTCTTGCCCCAGTTACAGCATTTGTGCCAAGACAATTCTTTGTAGCATCTTTTCCCAGACCACTACGCACCATGGCTCTGTACCTGTTCCTCCTCAGGAAAGCACTCGTGTCATTAATCTGCTGTGAGATAATTGCAGCACATCGTTTCAAGACAGAGAAGCTGCCTTGACTTGCGGCTGCTCAGTCTGCAATGTAGGGAATAATTTTCACAGAGGGGAAGAGGGGTGTTTGGGGCAGATCCGCTGGACTTCTGGGGGTTCCTTATCACCCCTGGTCAGGCACAGGTTGTGTGTCATACTCAGGAAATGGGAATACATTCAGGATTAATTTTCTTAACCTGTCTCCAAAACTGTATGGCTGTGGATTTAGTTCTGGTGTCTGTAACGACAGCTCTGCCAAGTGGCTTTGGAAGGTATTCCTGGCCAACTGGCACCATTCCTTGGAGGAATGTGTGCAGCCCCGTGGTGCTCCCAAAAGCCAGTGTCAGCTGGTGACACTTGGGAGCTGGAATCTGGGGCAGATCTGCGGCCCTGGCTGACGCGCTTGCCCAGGGTACCCTGACACCGTGGGATTAAACCTGGGACAGAGCTATTGGAGTGGTGCCCAGCGGTGTATCCGAGGGAAGCCCTGATGCCCTGAGACAGCAACTGTTTCTGATGCTAATAATGTCGGAGTGGTTCCCAAGGCGTGTGTCCAACACGTAAGGAACTGGCTGGAGGCAGAGGCGCTGAAGCGTTATTTTTGTTGACCCAGTCTCGGGATCACACACCTGTTCCAGGTGAGCCGTTCTGCATTTGCTGAGCACAAGCTTTGTCTTCAGTCAGATGGTGCCACCAGCTGTTCCTGATCTGGATCACAAAGAAATAGCTTGTCCTGGAGAAAAAAAGAAAAAAAAAAAGAGTTCTTGTCACAATTCACTGGAAGAGAGGCTTTTTTTTAATGTTTGCCTGATGTTTTTTCATGAAGACCAGCATCTCCCGAGGTATTTTCACATGTAGAGGAGAGCAATAGTTTTGTGGAGTTTTCATTTGCTCTGCAGTGCTGCTGCTCTATTCCCAGCCTTCGTGGTCTTCTTAACATTCATTATTTACTCCCCTTGAGACTCTGTATCCTCTCTCTCCTTGATTTTACCAACATTTTGTTCTGTCATTCAATGTCATTCTGTGCTTGTTCTCCCCTCAGTCTCACTAAAGCCATGACCCAGCGTTTAATGCATCTTGATTGCCCTGATATACTTTGAGCCACAAAAAAATATTTATAAGGATTTCCTAGGCATATTCAGGTGGTTTTCTCTGCATTGTATAACTCATGCCGCCTTTTGCCTTTGAGTAGCTACTCTACATTTTTCTTATCCCTTATGATTCTCGGTGGGAATGAAGCTCGTGCGTAGGTCTGCAATCATTTTCAGTAGTGATAACTGATAACCCTTTTTTCACTTTAAAGCAAACTAGAACCGTATTGTGATATAGTAATATTTACGTATAGGCACATAGAGTTTTGCATGTTTGAGAGGAAAGCATTAATTAGAGTAATTTTTACTGTGTTGCTGGAGAAAACCGTTAGAGCAGGTGTCAAGTTCAGTGTTCATCACCATCTTCCTGTCACCCTCCCAGGCCTGTTTTCATCAATCATGCGAGAGCTGGCCAACATCACGCATGACGGTCCCAAGTGGATGGTACTAGATGGAGATATTGATCCAATGTGGATTGAGTCTCTTAATACTGTGATGGATGATAATAAGGTAATGAATATAAGTTAAAGAAGGAGATATTCTTTGACTGCATGGCATGGTTCAGCCTAAAAATGCAGATGCTGAAATAACACCTCCTAGAATAATGCGGTTGTGTTTCTTCAGATACACCAAACAATATCACATATAGAAAATGGTGCATGAGGGGAAATAGCGCAAATCATGGTTTCATTGTAATTTCCCTTCCTGGAACTGGGCTCATGGATAATCACAGATGTCCTGATTGTAACTCCAGGCCCTTCAAAAATAGGGTGGGGTCATAATTCCACACCTTTTTCCGCCGCTCGAAGGGAGTGCTGTTCCTTTGAGTCATGGAAGACAGTTCTACTACCTGCTGGAAATCAGCTGCATTCCCTCAAGGAACTGTGCTGGCAGCAACCAAGCTTTTTAGTGCAAAGTGCTGAATGCTTTTCATTCCTGTTCCTGGGGAAGATGTCATTCTGTCTGTCTGTCTGTCTGCCCAATGCAGGTGCTGACCCTGGCGAGCAATGAGAGAATCCCTCTGAACCCAACGATGCGGTTGGTGTTTGAGATCAGCCACCTGCGCACAGCCACCCCAGCAACCGTGTCCCGAGCGGGTGAGTCCTGGCCTGAGCTCCGCACTGGGATTTGCCGTGAACCCAGGAGGATCTAGTGCCATTAACCAGTCTTCTGTTGGCCAACTTGACTCCTGTTGCAAGTACCCAACCTGAGATCACAGCGGCCGTGGGTGGACAGGGCAGGTTTCTGACAGACAAACTGAGGATCCTGACCCCAAATGCACATGTGGAGCTGTCATCATCCTGGAGATTTACCCAGAGCACTCTGACTGTTGGTGGGTGATCGTGGCTTCAGCGTTGCTGAGTGCTCCTGTTGTGCAAAGCCCTTTGGATGGACTTTATGAGGAGAAGGACAGTATCTGTCCCAAAGAGTTCTTGATCTTCTGAAGAAGTGCATGAAGTATGGGAGAAGGGAATGGAGGTGTCCCCTAGTTTTACACATGGGGAAATGGGGCCCAGAGCAATGAAACTGCTCAGACAAGACAATGTTCTGAATTTAGGGCAAGGTCATGAAAAGCGCCGTGGTTTCAAGGGTGAAGTTTCTTCACTGTTCATGTTTCTACTCTGCAGTGGGGCAGGAAAAGGGGGCAGGTAATGGGACGTCCCGTCGTATTTGATAGGGTTTTAGTTGTGTGAAAGTACCTGGTAAACTCTGCTGGAAGAAAGGAACAGTTTCTGCTATGTCTTTACTATATGTTCTCTCTTACCCTGGGCCTAAAGGGATCCTGTACATCAACCCGTCGGATCTGGGCTGGAATCCTCCAGTGAGCAGCTGGATCGACAGGCGAGAGATCCAGTCCGAAAGAGCCAACCTGACCGTTTTGTTTGATAAGTACCTGCCCATTTGCCTGGACACCCTCAGAACAAGGTACCATCTGATGAGTGATTGTGTCACCCGTGGTGAGGGCATGGGGACACCTGCCACTGTCCAGCCCAGCTGTGCTGCGCTGGGTTGTGCTGCACATGATCCTCCTTGCCCCTGGAAGCCCTGAGCATCATTGGCTTAAGCTCAGAGAACCAGCAGGGCGAGGTGGGCAAAGTGACGCTCCTGCCTGTATCGTGTTGGTCAGATCTGGTTTTCATCTGATTTTGATTTGATTTTTATTGTATTTCCTGTATCAACTCTCTATCTCTTGGAAAATAATTCCGGCAGATCCCAAAGAGAAAGCTTTTCAGCCTCCTGATGTGTCAGGCTAGACCTGAGCCCACTCCACAAGTTATTTTTCATTAAGAACTTGGGTATTTGGAAGGGTCCTAGTGCTTCTTGGCTTGATTTGGCTTTAAAGCAGTGTCCACAGGGAAGTCATGTGGTTCTTGCTTATCATCATGTGAAACCATTCTCTTTCTCATACTGTGGTGAGGACTGGCCAAAGTAGAGTCCCAGAAAACTTAAGGGAGCATCTCCCATCCTCTACTTGCTTCCTATAGTTGCACTTTCCTTTAAAAACAAAAGAAAAATCAGTGAGCATGGGAGATGTCAGCCAAAAGGGGGATGTGTCAGAAGGGTCTGGAATCAGGACTTAAACATTGTGCTAGGGAACTTCTCTCTGTGGGACCAAGTTGGTTTTGACTGTTGGTAGCAAAGTCAATCGGACGTTTCCCATTCTGTTTGCTGAACATTGTCTCAGAGCGTGAAATCCACGGGATTAGCTGCAGGCAACCCTGAGCTGAGTGTTTTGGTAGCTTGCTTAATTCAGAAATCGTAGAACCAACCTTTCAAATAGCTATAATTACTTTATGGAGGACTTCAGTGCAGCTACAATATTAGTTTGGAATTCTGTAAGTGTAGCTTAAATGAATGTAAAATGGCAAGATGAAAGGGTTTATTTTATTACTCCTCTATTTGACCGCTTTTGAACTCATCGTGCTCGCAGGAAATCATTGCCTTTAGCAAGTCTTCCATTCTGCTTCTTTCAAGAAGATCAAAGTTTTAAAATGCTTGAAACTTCTGATTATTGTTATTACTTGTATATGTGCCGGTGCCAGCGGGTCTGAGTGTGAGAATGGGTGTTCTCTTTATTGTACCTGGGAATAGGACACGTACCGCTGACAAGCAGAATGCCAGTATTCTGAAAGAGCATTTCTAGTTTTCCTGGGTTGTGATGGACGTATTGCTTTCTAATTTCCATCCCTTAGATTTAAGAAGATTATTCCCATTCCTGAACAGAGTATGGTTCAGATGTTGTGCTACCTCCTTGAATGTCTCCTGGCAGAGGAGAACACACCTCCTGACTGTCCCAAGGAGCTTTATGAACTTTACTTTGTCTTTGCTGCCGTCTGGGCCTTTGGTGGATCAATGTTTCGAGATCAGGTAAGACGGAAGATGCCTCTTCAGCATCTTTCACACAGTTTGTTTGTGTGGTTTTGTGTTGTTTTGATTTCTTCATACTTTCTGAAACATAGTGCTATGCCAGTAATGCTGTTTTCCTGGGGCTCTCATATAGGTGATAATAAACTAGAAACACAACAATTCCTTTTACGAAAGGCCTCGTTATCCAGGGTGTAACACCACCGGAGAACAGCTGAGGGGTCAGTGGTAAAGGTGGAGGGATGTTTGCTTATGCAGATGCATTTCACTGGGGAGAAACATAAGGTTAACTTATAGAAGCCTGTGGATGTGCATAATGTGATCAAATTAAGACTGATTTATCAGATGGATGTATCAGTGGAGCAGTCTTTCAGCCTTCTGACTGCACAGGTAGACGTGCTACATAACACAAACCAGCCGGTGTTTTGTCACCAGGGCAGAGCAGAGCCGGAGGAACAACCTCCCTTGACCTGCTGGTCATACTTTTCCTAAGGCACCCCAGGTGCCATTGACTTTCGTGGCCCCAGGGGCACACCTACTCTTGGGTGGTTGCATCCCCTAGTCAGAGGACGCCTTATCCTCAGATCTAAAGTGTGTAGTCCTGATGTCTGGGTCTGCCCACACTGCACTGCTGTCAAGGGCTTGGAGATCCACGTCTGATCTCCGCTGGGCTCGTGTCAAACTCTGTGTTGTCTGGACTATGCGGGAGGTCTCTCCACGAATGTAACACCAGACACCCCTCCCCAGCTCGGGTGGAGGCACTGCCGTTCTTGATGGCTGCTCAAGTGCTCCCAGGGGTCTCTTTGTGTGTTTTCATGTACCTTAACGCCAGACCTAGAGTGTCTGCTGGTCTCTTCAGATTTGCTCCATGCCAAGGATCAGATGCTTCAGGAAGTGCTGAACAACACAGCTCAAGCTCAGCTGGGTGCTCACTTGGTGCCATCACACCTTGTGACCATTGAATGACCTGTGCGAGACCAGCTTCCTTGGTCCTTGTGGAGCCTCCATTTCCCATGTGCCAGCTGGGAAATACTCAGCCTTAGTGTTGCCAGTCTAGGATGACTTAAAGAAACAAAACAAAGCACAATAAAGCCTGGGAAGCACTACTTGTCTTTGCTTCAGCAGTACAAGCGCAAGTATGCTGGTGTGCGGTGCTGTGGCAGCTGGCCGCTGTGTTCCCCGTGCCGCACAGTCAGTCTCGGGTGCATCAGGCCGGGCTCCTGCCTGCGGTAGTGGCTCTGGGTGGGCTGCAGGAGCAGCTGCAGGCACAGCGACCCTCCGGGAGGCTCCGCCGGGAGCCTGGCTGTGCGTTACTGCCCGCGATGCTCTGTAAATGTCAGAGCTGAGAGTGCGAGGGTACAGCAGTCCGAGCAATGGGGAGCCTGATGAAAAATGATCCAATATAAAATCTGTTTATTGCTTTCCACCGAAGGTGCCCTTCGCGCTGACCTTTCGCGGCCGAAATGTCAGGAGAAACAGTCTGGGAGGCTTCCCGCTACTCGGTGCTTGTTGGTGGGTAGCGGGGCCCCTGTATAAAAACAGGTGATAGATTTGCCATTTCCTGGCTCTGAAATTAGCGGTAATCCATATGGGGTTTTTATTAAGGAAGTGGTTTGAATTCCACACCGTTCTGGCAATAGAGCTGGGGCTGGAGTGGCTCCATTTAACCGCGGGGTCAGGGAGGGCGGGCAGCGCGGCACAGCGCGCTTGCAGGCGGTTTGGCTGTGCGGGGTAAGGGCACCCTTGTGGGAAAGCTTTTAGCAGCCACGCACGTCCCGCTCCACTGCGGGCGACTCTGCTGCCGCTGCTGAGGAGTTATAACAACAGGAGAATGGAGAATTACAGGGATTCTGCCTCTCTGAATAGCATGAGTCTGCAAAATCGTGGATACTATTAATGTGTTTTTCAAATCCACTGGTCTTTTGAGGGACTGTGGCTCAGGAGGCTTTATGGAGGACACTTGGTTCAGTTCAGCAACAAACCCAGGTTTCCTTATGGAGGCCGAGCAGCCTATGGACAATGTGTTGGTGACCCCACATTGTATGGCTATGGGGAGGAGAGACCCGCAGACACCCCAGGAACAAACTGTGCTGTTAAAACGGGCTAAATGATGCGTCCGGTATTTCACAAACATCTTTCTCACAGCAATTTTCCTCTCCTCCTCCCCTCCACCTCTCTCCAGTTCCCATTGTCCACATGGGAAGGTGTTTGGGCAGAATGGCTGGCCCAATGTCATACAGGAGACCTAGGGCAGAGGAGGGGACTAAGCACATTTTGTGAGTCCTGACCCAGCATCTAAAGCAAAACTGTCACCCCAGTTGAAAAAATTCAGATGCTCCAAAATCTCCATGTGTAGAAAGATACAATGGGGAAAAGCAAGGAAACGGGTGCTTTGAGGGGAATGTGGCAGCGCAGGATCACGGCGGGGTCAGAGGGGCAGACCCTCGCTGCTGCTTTGGTACGCTGGTGTCTGCAGTCCTGCTTGTCTGAAACGTTGTGGCTTGAAAAGAAGCCAGAAGACAACAACTCACTCTGAATAGAGTGGTGTGATTGATGAGGAAAGGCTTTGGTATGCATGCTGTGACTGACCATGAGCACAGATGTAGACGGATGTTGTGTCCTTGTCTGTTGGAAGAAGTAGGCACCAAGAATCAATCAAGTGGTCTGTTTAGTCATAGGCACGTATTTCTCTTTTTCAAATTGATCCATCTATCTAGTCTCAGACATACCAAGAGTGATCAACACATAGGATGAATTATTTAGATGAATAAATAGGACTGATGAGCAGAAATGAAGAAAATGAAAAATTAGGCTTAATAGCAGGAAAAATGATAAGAACTTTATGCTGTGGAATGTATTTTAAGGACTAATCCCGCTCTGGTGGACTGGGATAGATAACATTCTCCATTACTAATTAATTGATCCAGATTAGTGTATTTTCTCCACTTTTTGTCTTATAGCTTGTGGACTACAGAGTGGAGTTCAGCAAGTGGTGGGTGGCAGAATTCAAGACTATCAAGTTTCCCTCTCAGGGCACAGTCTTTGACTTCTACATTGATCCAGAAACGAAGAAGTTTGAACCTTGGTCTAAACTTATTCCTCAGTTTGAATTTGATCCAGAAATGCCCTTACAGGTATGTGAACCTTGCACGTGTTTTGTCTGGTCAGAGCACATGCATTTTAGTGACTGTATGCAGGCATTTCAATTGAAGTCTCATTCGAGGTCAAGCACTTCATAATAAGAATGGCATTCCGTCCTGGTTTTGTTAAAAACAAGTTTCTCTTTTAGTGAATTTGCCTGTCAGGTAAAACCTTCATATCAGCTGCGTTTTCCTGGAGAACCAGATCCATGTTTTGGTAAACATAGCAATGGAATGTGAGGTTATTGATAAGGACAGATTCGCATCTCGCGAGAGGGGCAATGAGAAACAGGTGACCAAGAAACTGACAAACAGAGTATAACATCCCATTCACGCGAATACTTCATGTAAAAGTGGGAGATCACGAGGATCTCGTCCATTTTGCTTATGGCCGAGATGAGGAGAGGACCTTGCTGGTCGTCCCTGCGAACTGAGGCCTCATGACAGACTGAATCCAGCTCCGGTTGGCTGCAGAGTCCAGTCCAGGACTTCAGGTGCCAGCTCTGCAGTTGCTGGGGCTTTCAAGATTGGTTTTGTATATTTTGTATTATTTTCTCTATTCTTATTAGTAGCATTAGTAAAACATTTTTAATTTTTCCAATTCTCTTCTCTCTGTCCTTCTTTCCCTCCCAATCACCTGTCCTGAGTGGGAATGGGGGAGAGAGAGGGGCTGAAGGTGGGGGAGAGGGGGCTAACAACACATCTGCCATGGTTGTATTGTCACCCCACAATCAAAACCCTTGACACATTCTTTATGAAGTACAACTCAATTACCCATCTTTCTTTACTGTACTTTGACTGTGAAGACTCATCCTCCATCCATCTTCCAGAGCTGAGTGATGTACATGAGGCGCAGGCTCAGAGACACCTATGAGCCAGGGCTGGTGTGCCCAGGGTGCGGGATGGAGGTGCGTTTGGCCTGCAGAGAGAAGCAGGATGTGGGACAACGTAGTGACAAAGTCCCTGAGACACCATCTCGTCATTCTGCGTGGCTGAAAATAGGGTTGTTTATATGATTTGGACGAAAAATGAGAGTTGCTGCAGGTAGTGAATTGCGTTTGCCAGCTATGCCTTTCTTTCCTTTTAGAGGTGCCACAGTGAGCAGATGACTTGTAAAAGTTGTTACCATTTTAGCAAAATGTGTGTTTGCGGGGAGATCCAGATGTTGCTCTCAGCATCCCGCTGTCATTGTTTCGTCTGTACAGATAGTTTGACTTGAATGGTTGGTAGCAGTGTATTGTTCCCTTCCTAGCGCCATCTAGAAACTCAGGTCACCGCACTCATTCCTGGCTCTCCCAGTTTGATGTCTCCTCAGAACATGGCAGTGGGGTGGTGCCACAGATGGGTACACGTACCTGCTCGTTTTGCCCCTCTCAGGCTTGCCTGGTGCCCACCACCGAGACGGTCCGTGTGCGGTACTTCATGGACAGGCTCCTGGAGCGCCGGCGCCCCGTGATGCTGGTGGGCAACGCCGGCACGGGGAAGTCTGTGCTGGTGGGGGACAAGCTCTGCTCACTGGATACAGACGCCTATGTGGTGAAGAAGGTCCCGTTTAACTACTACACCACCTCTGCCATGCTGCAAGGTAAGACAATGGCTGAGATGTGGGACTTCTGCCTGGCAGGTCACCAAATTCCTGGGGTGTCCGTCGGGGTTTGGAGCTGGGTGTGCACTGTGGGCACTGCACTGGCACCCACTGACTCTTAAATCCCACTGTGAAACTCACTGGTCCGCAGACTCCTGGTTTTATGGAAAATGGCATTTCCCAACATGAGGGATTGAATTCTGAACACCACGACTCTGGTTCAGGGCTGTGCAAAGCACACACTTAAATCTGCTGCTGTTCTCTACAGCACACAGCTCGTACTTGACTTGAGGTGTGTCTTTAATACGCTTGAATTTAAGCCCGTGCTGAATAGAATGGGTTGCTTGGCTGGGATCTAAGCTGTCCTCAGAGTGCAATGCTGGGAATTGCATCCCAGTTGTCAGTGAGGACAGTGCTAATGGGGCTGTGCAGGTGCTGCTGGTTCCTGGGCTGTCCCCCGCATCCTGATGCAGCCCCGTGTGCTCCCACGGAGCGGGTGCCACATCCCACCTCCCCAGGGGACACGGCTGCTGACCCTGGGAGGCTCTGACCTGGGGAAGCCCATGAGAATATCTTTGATGAGGATTTTGGCACATCAGTGAAAGATGAAGTTTGAGACCAGGATAAGGTCAGTTCTGCTGTGTAGTCTTTTCACAGATGAAGAGAAAGAGGGAATTGTTGAAAAGTGACTCATTTTGGAATGGTATTTTCACTTTCAGTTGACCTAAAGAGAGAGGATAATTTTCTACATGTATTTATTAATCAGGAATGAAACAACCTTGCTTGTTTTGAGTTGAACAACAGCTGTGGGTCACTGTAAACCAAAATAACTTCCTTTATGGAGTTTGGTCTGACCCAAGTGTCCTGAAATCCCTTTACTCCCTCTACAGGACCAGCACCAGTGAGACCAAGGTTTTAACCTTCACCATGTGGGTTTTTCCTGGCCAGGTGGCCCTGGGGCGAACACGCTCACGGCCATGAGCATCACAGCCCCTGTCTGTGCTCTGCTGGGCTCCCGACACTGCAGATGTTTTAAGGAAGGTGTCAGAGTTTAAAGTTGCCCTGTGGGACTGATCCACTCGCAGAGGTGACAGCACAGGCTCAGCCCACGCTGTGTCACCTGGGGCTGTGTCGTGGAGTCACGGCAGCTTTCTGGGGCAGGTCTGAAGGGTTTTGGGTCTTGCTAGTGTGTGATGGCTGCAGTCTCCCTCCTCCCTCCCAGGTGCCCCTTTGCTTTTTTCCCTGTGTTGGGGTCTCTGCAAAATGCCCTTGAGCTGCTAAATGGGCTGAGCTGTCTGGCAGTCTGTCTGTCTGTCTGTCTGTCTGTCTGTCTGTCTGTCTGTCTGTCTGTCTGTCTGTCTCTCTGTCCAGCTGCCTGGGTGGGGGACAAAGATGCTGAGGGACCTAGAGATTCTTTCTTATGGGGAGAGACTGAGAGCTCTGGGGCTGTTGAGCTGGAGAAGAGAAGCTGAGAGGGATCTGATCAATGGGATCAATATGTCAGGGTGGCTGTCAGAGGATGGACCAGAGTCTGTTCAGTGGTGCCCAACGCCAGGGTGAGGGGCAGCGGGCACAGACTGAAACACAGGAGGCTCCATCTGAACATGAGCAGAAACTTGTTTGCTGGGAGGTGCCAGAGCCTGGCCCAGGCTGCCCAGGGCGGGTGTGGAGTCTCCTTCTCTGAGACATTGAAACCCGCCTGGACCCACCTGTGTGATCTGCTCTGTGACCCTGCGTGAGCAGGGGGGTTGGACTGGGAGATCTGCAGAGGTCCCTTCAGCCCAACCAGCCTGGGATCCTGTGATTCTGTGAATGTGCAGCCGTTTGTCTCCAGCTGGATGGGCGAGTGTGTGCAGGTGTTATTTGTACAGGCAGACCTGGCACCGTGTCCCTGGTCATGAGCTGTGGGCTGAGTCAGTGATTTTCTTCCCCTGCACAGAGGAGCAAGTTGTCTTGTGTGTGGATGAAGATGTGGTGGTGAGATTTGCATTGAGAAGCATGATTTATACTGCTTGGCCTGGATCCCTGCTGCTCATTTTTTAGAGTTAATTTGTCCCTTTTTGTGTAGTTTGTCACTTGGCTGCTTTATTCTTTTCCCCAGCAGGCACATCTTTAAATTTGTAAAACATGGGCACAAAGTAATTTTGGATTTTTTCTTACTTAAAAAAGATCCTAACCTGAGTTCCAGTAGTTCCTTAGACAAGGTGCCTGTTGCTGCAGAGATGTATAAGATGCAGCCCTTAGGGGAAGCAGAGTTGTTGTTCAACCCATCCCTGCATCCTGTGGCTTCCAGAAGCGCCGTGTGCACAGGGGTTAAAAGGAGCCCAACACTCTCTCTGCCTGAACCTGGGGCCAGTTTGGGGATTTTCTGTAGTTTATTGTGACTAAATACCACATTCTGTGGCATTTGCCCTGGGCCTCGCTCTGCTTCGTGCCCTCTTGGGCCTCTGCCCCTCCATCAGATGTAGCCCTGGCTTCTGTCATTCAGAGAAATTGCAATAAATCTTGTGGTTTTTTTTGTTTGGGTTCTTTTTTTCCCTCTCCCTTGCTCACCAACCAGAAGGTACGAGGTGTCCAGACTGTTTCTTTGAGGTGCTGGTTTGAGTATGTGTCAGGATCTCACACAGACACACCGCCCCTTATTATTATTGTGAGATACGGCTTTGAATTAAAATACCACTTCCACGAACATGTCACTTGATCCCCAGTAATTGTATTTCAGTGTGATGAATCTCTTGCGTACTTGTTTAACCTCAAAAAGGGCTGATTTTATATGTTAATTAGGGACTAATTAAATTTAAATTAAATGCTTATTTGAAACACTTAATTTAACTTGCTACCAGAAATTTCAAATATTGTGGTTTTATTGAACGGGGAGAGAGGCTCCGCTGAGGAAAGATTCATCATTTTTCGTAGCACAATCCATTCCTTTGTGCAGCAACTGTCTGTGACAAGAAATCAGCTGCGTTTTGAGTGGTGAGCAAGGCGAGCTGTCTGCAGTGCACCCAAGCAGGAAAAACCCAGCGTTTTGAAAGGTCTGTGATCTGAAACAAACCAACGGAATATAAATCTTCCTTAACAACTTTTGCACGTGATAATAAATGGCTTAAAAAAACTCCCAGTCCCGTTTACATTTGCCAGTCTTCCCTAATTACAAAGAATTGCTACTTACCGTGTGCTGCTTTATAGCACCTTATAGGTCTGTTGCCAACCCAAAACTGCTAATGAAACAAATTCTTCGAGTAAGCACAGGGCAGAAAACCCACCCGGGGTCTGGGCAGAGGAGCGTTGCTTCCGTTTGCTTTTCCACTTACTGAGACAGTAAAGGTTGCCTGGGCTGCAATCAGAGGAATCAATAACCTATAGAACATGATGTGCAGCGACGTGGGGTGATTTTTATTAAATATCAGCCCAGGATTATAAATATTCCCCACGTTTTATGAGCTAGAGCAACATATGACCCCAGCCTTCTGCTAAAACAAATTAAAGTCTTCCAAGGCTTTGAAATGCGAAACTGTTCTCTCCGTGCTTTCCTTTGCGTGTGCGTGACCCTACTTGAAACTAGGTGGTAATTTGACAGCTCGTGTTGGAATTAAGTCTTGTCACATTATCTGGAGGGTTGGGTAACGCTGGTGAGAAGATCAGGGAACTTATGATTATTTGATGCATTTAAATAAAAGTGTCATGTTGGTTGTTCTGAAGATGTCCAGGAATTTGGCCCTGAGATCGCCTATTTTTGTCTAACAGGGTAAAAGATGCATATATTCACAAAACCAGCAGCTTTGCTCGTGGGCTTCTGTGCCCACAGCATCCATCTCCCTTTCTCCATCGCAGCGCCCAGTGCCTGCTGCCCTGGCCACGCTGCAGTTGCCGCATCGCCGGGGCAGGCAGCAGGGGATGCTCACTGCTCTGGCACAGCCACCTCTGCAAGCAAGATTTCGTTTAAAAAATTATGCAGAAGAGATTCAAAAGGCTTTATCTTGCATGAAAAGCTCTTGTTTGCTCTGAGGTAGACATGTTTTGTAGCAGACGAAGTTTGTTGTATTTTTGTTTGGAAGGAAGAGTTGAGAGCTTTCTGATTTAAGTCAAACCAAAGTGCTGACCAAGGGTCCCTGCAGGGCTCCCAGCTGCACTGTAGAATCATAGAATCAGTTTGGTTGGAAGAGACCTTCAGGATCATCGAGTCCAACCGTAACCCAGCTCTAGCACTCTAGTCCCTGAGAACCTCATCTCCACGTCTGTCCAATCCTCCAGGGCTGGTGACTCCAGCACTGCCCTGGGCAGCCTGTTCCAATGCCCCACAGCCCTTTGGGGAAGAAATTGTTCCCCAGATCCAGCCTCAGCCTCCCCTGGTGCAACTTGAGACCATTTCCTCTGCTCCTGGCGCTTGTTCCTGGGGAGCAGAGCCCGACCCCCCCTGGCTCCGAGCTCCTTCCAGGCAGTTCAGAGATCAGAAGGTCTCCCCTCAGCTCCTGTTCTCCAGCTGAACCCCCAGGCCCCTCAGCTGCTCCTCATACAGCTGCAGCTGGGGGACATCTCAGCTCCTTGAGGGGCCGCTGTAGCTACACACAGCACAGCATTGAGCTGGGCTGAGAAATCATTTTTATTTTGCAGCAGTTGCTCTCCCAGTAGATGAGCTTTGCACCTCTGCCTCCCTACAGGTATGCTTGAGAAACCTCTGGAGAAAAAGGCTGGTAGGAATTATGGCCCTCCAGGTACCAAGAAGCTCGTGTACTTCATTGATGATCTCAACATGCCCGAGGTGGACGCTTACGGGACAGTGCAGCCCCATACGCTGATCCGGCAGCACCTGGACTACGGCCACTGGTAGGAGCCTGCTTGGGCTTGGTTGTCGGAGACCTTTTTGTTCAGCTCCAGTGCTGGGGAGTGGGTTTGAGAGAATCTCAAAGCGTGGGTCCCTCTTCCCATTGCATACTGCTGGGCTAGAGCTGGTTGGGAGGCTCTGGGTGAACTGAGAGTTGAGCACCCTCAGGGCTTCCCCTGTCCCCAGCAAACAAATTCACTTAGAATCACAAAACGTCCTGAGCTGGAAGGGACCCGCAAGGATCATCGAGTCCAGCTCCTGTCCCTGCACAGGACAACCCCACAGTTCACACCGTGTGTCCGAGGACGTTGTCCATCGCTTCTTTAATACCGCTTGATTGCTTACTCATAGCTGGGTTGAGAGGAGCTTTGCTCTGCTCTTGCTGTGGCTTGTGACTGTGGTCCCAGTGCAAAGCCTGCGAGGGGAGCGCGATGCTCGGCCTTGCTGCCCCGCGACGCTGAGAGCAGAGGCGGCTGTGGATTTGGCCTCAGCTGGGGTGAACCCCCCTGCTGTGAGCACCTAACATTGTCTTCTGTCAGGCAGCAGCAAACAACCATTATCTAGGCAGAGGTGATTTGAAGGAAAAGCAGTGACTGTTTTGGAAGGAGATTGGTGTGTTTTACACTTTAGCCAGCAGCTCTGTGTGGGACATGAATATTTGCATCTCTCCACAGGGAATACAGGGCAGGGACGCATTGCAATTTCCACTCTCCTCAGCTGTGTGCATGCCTGAGCTCTGCCAAAAGCTTCCGAGGAACAGAGACAGTGGAGCGGAGGCAGAAATCTTGGGCTGTGGGTGTCAGGGAAGTCAGGCAGATAGAGGGTGAGGGAGCTGCGAGGGAGCGTTGGAGGCACAAGGGGCTGCAGCGAGGAGTAGGGGGATGCAGTGAGGCGCAGAGGGATGCAACGAGGTGTGGGGGATGGAGTGAGGCATAGGGGGATGCAGCGAGGTGCGGTGGGATGCAGCAACGTACAGGGGATGCAGCGAGGTGCGGGGGGATGCAGCAACGTACAGGGGATGCGGCGAGGTGCGGGGGGATGCAGCAACGTACAGGGGATGCAGCGAGGTGCGGGCGGATGCAGCAACGTACAGGGGATGCAGCGAGGTGCGGGCGGATGCAGCAACGTACAGGGGATGCAGCGAGGTGCGGTGGGATGCAGCAACGTACAGGGGATGCAGCGAGGTGCGGGGGGATGCAGCAACGTACAGGGGATGCAGCGAGGTGCGGGCGGATGCAGCAACGTACAGGGGATGCAGCGAGGTGCGGGGGGATGCAGCAACGTACAGGGGATGCAGCGAGGTGCGGGGGGATGCAGCAACGTACAGGGGATGCAGCGAGGTGCGGGGGGATGCAGCAACGTACAGGGGATGCAGCGAGGTGCGGGCGGATGCAGCAACGTACAGGGGATGCAGCGAGGTGCGGGCGGATGCAGCAACGTACAGGGGATGCAGCGAGGTGCGGGCGGATGCAGCAACGTACAGGGGATGCAGCGAGGTGCGGGCGGATGCAGCAACGTACAGGGGATGCAGCGAGGTGCGGGCGGATGCAGCAACGTGCAGGGGATGCAGCGAGGTGCGGGGGGATGCAGCATGCCATGGGTCCCCTCCCAGACACATCGAGGCCTTCTGCCCATGTGCTCAGCAGTGCCCACTGGGCACTGTATTGCATGCAGGAAGTTATCATCTCACCAATATAATAGGCTCAGGTAGGATCTCTCAGCAAAGCATATTTTTTTAACGATTTTGCAAGGTTGGGTGTTCCACCTAAAGGTAGGCACACAAAACAGGGCAAAAAGCCACTGCTTATATCCACCCCTAATCCCAACTGCAAATTCCCTCCCCAGTTCCCCGTTGGTTGGGTACGGCAGGGTTTACAGACTACCTGACACTTCCTAGCTGCCAAGGCTCAGTTTACCTGTCTCACGACTCCATTCTAATAACCCTTCCCATTATTTCTTTATTTTCATTGAAGGTGTGTTTTCTTGACTGTCTGAATTTTAACCACTGGAATGGTTTTCAATTCCTCCACACCCGCTCTGGGCAGCCTGGGCCAGGCTCTGGCACCTCCCAGCAAACAAGTTTCTGCTCATGTTCAGATGGAGCCTCCTGTGTTTCAGTCTGTGCCCGTTGCCCCTCGCCCTGGCATTGGGCACCACTGAACAGAGTCTGGTCCATCCTCTGACACCCACCCTGAGATATTGATCCCATTGATCAGATCCCTCTCAGCCTCTCTTCTCCAGCTCAACAGCCCCAGCTCTCTCAGTTTCTTGTCACAAGAAAGGTGCTCCAGATCCCTTAGCATCTTTGTAGCCACCGCTGGACTCTCTCCAGTAATTCCTTGTCCTTCTTAAACCAGGGAGCCCAGGACTCCCTGTCCTCCCCCGGCAGCAGCAGCCTGCTGACCCTTGTCATGTCCCACCTGGCGCTATGGTTGGGGGAGGTGTGACTGAGATTTGTCAGTCCCCTGGGTTGGAAAAAAGTACATACAATCCTGAAGGTCCACAAACAAAAGACCTTTATTTTTTGTAGCTTGGTCCAATTGGCAAATGACTCAGTGGCAGAAGCATTTATGTTACTTAAGCTCAATCGATAAACAGTTTAGCAGCGAAAAGATTCACATGAAAGAGTTTTGTGGCACAAGTGGGGCTCTAAACCTTATGTTACTGTATTACTCACAAAAAGGAAGGCAAAGAAATAGGAATATAGGAAGGAAAGAGAGAGGAAGAAAAGAAGGGGAAAGGAAGGGGGAAGGAAATGGGAAGGGAAGGAAAAGGAAAGGGAAAGGAAAGGTCTCACCACCCTTAGGGCTCCGTGGTGTGTTTGAGGGGTTTGTAGTCTCAGGTCCAGTTCCTATGCAGGAATGCTTGGGTCTGTAGTCAGGGTTCAGCACCCTGTGGTGTGTGGTTCGGTTCCCGTGGTCAGCCCGGTGGGTGGAAGGGTCCCCAGGGTGGCACCCTGCCCATGCTGGCACAGGTTTTATAGGGTTTATAGCCCTCGGGATCACCTGGGCTTTTGTGCAGGCGTCACTGGGGGTGATTGTGGAAGATGGGGGAGGCCCGGAGGGTCTCTCAGCCTGGGCCTTGACACCGTGTCGGGCCTGTCAGCGCACAGGCTGCGTGTCCTTCAACACAGCACTGCCTGTGTCACCCAGCCTTTGTCTGTGGCTGTCACCTCGGCCTTGACATGTAAATCACCATTCACCTGCTCACGATGGCCCGTCTCCCATGACTGGGTGTTGCAGGGCTGGGTTTGCCAGAGTGTTTGAGAGTCACCCTTGTAGTCTCTCACACCCTGTCCCGGGTTGGGATCAAACCAGAGACACTCCTGCTGTTTTCTGCCATTTCCATGCAAGTGAAGAGTATGGCCCAGGGGCTTTGCTCAGTGCTTATTACTGATAGAAATATTAGCTACAGGTTGTTGAAGCTGAAGGATTTCCACCAGGAGCAGGACTCGCGTGTGCCAGGCCGTGTACAGATAGGCCGGCAACCTGGGCCTGGGCCTCATCTTGGCAAGACGCAGAATTTGACCCCCTGAAGACAAGCGGCCTCTGGCAGCCCAGGGACACGTACTGAGAGAGGCAGTGGCCGTGGTCACTGTGCTGCTGCTTGTGTTTTGCCCGAAGGTACGACCGGACCAAGCTGTCGCTGAAGGAGATCACGAACGTGCAGTATGTGTCGTGCGTGAACCCGACGGCGGGGAGCTTCGCCATCAACCCTCGGCTGCAGGTAAAGCCCTGCACAACGGCAGGTGCATCGCTGGGTTTATTTTGGGGTGGATCATTTAAACGTGAGGTTAGAGGACAACCACTGGCAGATCCTGCTGTTGTTTTATCAGTACAAATGGCACGAATCTGTCGAGTGACTGTGATTCCTAATAGTGAAGCACCGAACTGGGTCCCTTATTCCCTTGTTTGTTTTTCCTCGCATTCTGCAGCTCCGTCGGAGGAGGAAGTCAAAAGTTGCCAGCCAGCTTAACACCTACTTTCAGGACAACCTTCTGGTCCATACAGGCAGATTTTGCCTTCATTTAGCTCGTATTTAGCTCTGAAGCATGGTGCATTAACGCCGCCTGCTTTCCAGAATTGTCTGCTGCAGCTGTCAGTAAAAAGAGGTGTGGGGGAGAAACCCAAACGAAGAAAACAGACAAAACTAAAAAAAAACCCAAGCCACACCAAAACACAACAACAACAAAAACCCCAAAAAACCCCAAACCAAGCAACCAAACAAAACCAACAAAACAAAGAACACCAAAACCAACCAACCAACCAAATCCCCCCAAAAACCTAACCGAACAAAAAAACCCCAAGCCAAACAAAAAGCAGTTCAAGCGCTGCTGATAACAGAAGATTTGGGAAGAGATCTTAAACATTAGACTTTGATTTTTGGGAGCTGCCAACCGATGGAGGGACTGGGTAGCAGTGAGCAAAATTCATTTCATCATGGAGAAACCTAATGACCAGAGTCAGCTTGGACCCTGGCTCCTCTTCAGCAAGGTGTGGAGTTAAAATGAAGTGTCCCATGGGCAACTTTGCAAGTTCCAAATTAGTAAAGAGGTCCTCTGGGAGATGGCACCTTCCAGGGGCTGCTCTTAATAGAGACAGTGACTGGGCTTTGTCCGAGGTCGGTGGGACCTTCAGAGCCCTTTGGCTCTTCAATGGACTGCACTTCCAGTGTAGCATTGGTGAGATGCAGTTGAAAATCCCTGGTTTAGTGAGCAGAGTGATGTCACTTCCCACCTGAGCTCTGCTGGCAAACTGGGAGAGGGAAATAACCTTGTTCAGGTGGACTGCAAATCAGAGAATCATAGAACAACCCAGGTTGGAAGGGACCTCAAAAGATCATCTGGTCCAGCATTTCATGGGAAAGGGAGCCTAGATGAGATTATCACAGCAAATCCCCAAGGGCATTTTGCTTGAAAGGTGTTTTTCTACCTCTCTGACCTTTCCATGCCTTCCTTTCTCTCCCTCAGCGTCACTTCTGTGTCTTCGCGCTGTCCATCCCTGGGCAGGATGCCTTGTCCAGGATCTATAGCACCATTTTAACGCAGCACCTGACAAGTGGAAATTTCTCGGGGGCTGTGCAAAAATCAGCTCAGCAGCTGATTGCCCTTGCCCTGGGACTGCACCAGAAAGTAGCCGCTACATTCCTTCCAACAGCCATCAAGTTCCACTACATTTTCAACTTGAGAGACTTCTCCAATATCTTCCAAGTAAGTGCAGTTGCTGTCCTGTGGGACTTGAAGCTTGTCCCGATGCTACAAGAGGCTGCGGAGCTGTGTTCCTCTAGCTCTGGTGGGCAGAATGCAGTCTCCTACCTAAAAATGACACAGCACATGTGTGCCCTGAGTAAAGTGGGTGACCTTAGGCCATTCCTTAATTCCTTGTTAGTTTTGGATGGATTCCAGAACCATTGCCCATGGCTTTGAGAAGCTTAGTTACTTTCCAGCCTCTTGTGGTCAGCAGGGAGGGATGAGTAGTTCCAGATGGATGTGCAGGTTTGGGGTGGGTTGAAACGCCCTCTGGCTGTAGAAGGGACCAGCTGAAGGGAGCTTTGGGCTTCCGACTTCAGCACTTAAATGACTGATGGTGAGTGCGATGGAGCTGCGCTCATCTTTGGGAGCCTCAGTTCCACACGTGTAAATGTGGGGATTAATGGCACTGTTCCACCACACAGGCAAATTATTTTATTGTACTGAAGCAGGTGGTGGATAGTTAGTGGGTTACTGGCCCTGAAGTTAGATCCAGCTTAGCTTGTTGGCCTGTACTGGCATGTCCTCTTAGCTTCTTGATGGTCAGATGCTCAGTATGTGCATGAAGGGTGGCATTTAAAAAGGTGATAATTGAATCAAACCCAGCTTTGACTTAATTGCTAAAACTGAATTTCCACCAGAGCCAGTTCTGTACCAAGGGGAAGTTGTTCAGATTTAGAAATATTTTCTTCCAACAACGGAGAGACTTTTTTTTCCCCTGAAATCTCATACTTTGAAGCAGTAGATATTACTGCTCAAAGAGCCTTTCAGAGTTTAAGGCTGATTAGTAAAATTTGAGAAGGTTCTCAGCAGCCAAATCGAGAGGTTTGGAACACCATAAACTCTTGTAGAACCCCGGTTTGTAACTTGTTGCTGTCCTTCTTAACGCCTGTTCTCCTAAGTACGTACTGAAAGTTTGGTGCCTTGTGGTCTGGTCCATCACACAAGAACTGAAGTAATGACGTAGTGGGAAATGCAAAAACAGGGCCTTGAAAAAGTTAATAACTCTTTTGTGCCAAGAAAGAATCAGACCTGTCACTTATGCTCAGCTAAACATCAGCAGCTTTTGATGTTAGATGTGGGTCGTGTTAACTCCTGACTTCTAGTTAATCTGTGCTTTGAAAGGCAGAGAGAGAAAAGCAGCATTTCCATGGGAAGCTTTAATTTTAACTGTAACCTGCTTGAAAGGTGCTCAGGTTGTGGGATATTAGGAAATGTCCTGCCAGGTCTGGATGCTGGGGCAGGAGCAGCGACTGAGCTCAGGTGTTGTTTTGTTTATCGCGTGGCTTCAGGAGTGGGGGAGTCTGGCTCCTGGGCTTCATAATGTTTATTGAAATAGTGGTCCAATTTTTCTTGAAATCCTTCCTTACCTTTTGGATTCATTCTTGATTATTCCTTCACATTAAATATTCTTGAGTTTTTGAGATCTCCTGATATCCTGTTTGTCCCTACGGGAACACAATTTTCTTCCTGAAATTGAGTGTGAAAGAAGCTCTGGACTCCGGGAATGCATTTCCATGTGTTACTTTCATTCAATCTTCATAAACTCATAATTTAGCTCACACTCTCTTGTCCAAACCCTTCTTGTGCAGTGCTAGCTTCAAAGTCAGGTCAGGCTGATCAGCCAAGTTTTGAATGTTTCCATGACTGGAGTTCCCATAACCTCTCCGACCCTTGTCACACCACTAAACCCACTCCACGGTGAAGCTGATTTATTTTTATTTCAGTTGGAATTTCCCTTCCTGCAGTTTGTTACCTCTTGTCCTTTTGCTATACACCTCCAAAAAAAATTGGCTCAGTCTTCTCTATAACTCCCTATTAGGTAGTTGTAGACAGAGTGTCGAGGGTTAGGATTGCGGGGTGACAATCAAACCCTGGCAGATGTATTGTTAACCTCTTCTCCCCCCCACTTCCCCCTTTTGCCCCTCCCTCTCCCCCCTTCCCACTCAGGACAGGCGATCAGGAGGGAAAGAAGGACAGAGAGAAGGGAGTTGGAAAAGTTAAAGATGTTTTACTAATGCTACTGATAAGAATAGAGAAAATAATACAAAATATACAAAACCCATCTTGTAAGTCTCAGCAACTGCAGAGCCAGCACCCAAAGTCCTGGATTAGACTCTGTAGCCAACCGGAGCTGGATTCAGTCTCTCACTAAGCCTCAGTTCGCAGGGACGACCAGCAAGGTCCTCTCCTGATGTCGGCCATGAGGAAAAAGGGAAAAAAGGCAAAGGGGACGAGATCCTCGTGATCTCCCACTTTTATATGAAGTATTCACGTGAACGGAATGTTATTCACCGTTGGTCAGTCTCTCGGACATCAGTTTCTCGTTGCCCCTCTCGCGAGATGTCCATCCGTGCTTATCAATAAGTTTTCATTCCCTTGCTGGGTTTAACCAAAACATGTGTTGGGTTCTCCAGGAAAATGCAGCTGACATGAAGGCTTGAGCTGACAGGCAAATTCACTAAAAGAGAAACTTGTTTTTAACAAAACCAGGACATTCCACCCCTTATCATATGACATTCACTGAATACTTAAACCTTATCAATACAATCTATCAATACAATCTAATTAATCACTACTACTATATATATATATATACATATGTACATATATACACAGGAGTAATTAATCAGTGGACCATCCTTTGAAAAGTTCATTAAGTTCATTTTGTCACCACAGTCTCCCAGGGCAGGGAAAATGGTCCAAGTGCATCTCATGACCCCTGTTGGTGGGTTAAGGACACCAACTTCCAAGAAGGTGTCGGGCGCCACTCGAAGAAGCCAGCGCTGGTTTCATCACCATTGTCTTGATCTGAAAGACACTTATTAAACATTGTTAGTGCGGCAATTCACATCGTACAGTTCAGCATTGCATATTTTCACCTAAAATCCAATCCCCTTGAGGTACACACCGAACTTCTCCATCCTTAAGCATCACCCACCAGGTGCTGCCAGGTCCCTGGGCAAAAACAATCCCACGAATAGGTTTGCCTGTGCCTGAGGCAGGAGGAACCCAGACTGCCTTTCCTAACATATTTTCCATGTGTACTACAGGGACTTTATCTCCTTCTACAGTCCATAGAATTTCTGATTGGGCAGGCCCGGCTCGATTGGTTGATCCCCTGGTGTTGACCAACCAAGTGGCTTTTGCTAAATGTGAATCCCAGTTTTTAAAGGCTCCACCAGCCAGTGCCTTTAGTGTAGTTTTTAACAAACCATTGCACCTTTCAGTTTTCCCAGAGGCTGGTGCATGATATGGAATATGATACACCCACTCAATACCATGTTCTTTGGCCCAATTGTCTATAATACTGGTTTTGAAATGAGTACCATAGTCTGATTCAATTCTTTCTGGCGTACCCGACCACCAAAGGACTTGCTTCTCAAGGCCCAAGATGGTATTTCGGGCTGTAGCAGGAGGTACGGCAGATGTTTCCAACCATCCAGTGGTTGCTTCCACCATTGTAAGTACATAACGCTTACCTTGACGTGTTTGTGGAAGTGTAATATAATCAATCTGCCAAGCTTCTCCATACTTATACTTTAACCATCGCCCCCCACATAAGGACCCCCCATCTAAGGACCCCCCAGTTGTGCCCAGGGCTCATTGTAACATATCAGGACGCCCCATTGTCCCCAGGGCCCATTGTGACGTCCCAGGACCCCCCGTTATCCCCAGGGCCCATTGTGACATCCTGGGGACCTCCCTTTGTCCCCAGGGCCCATTTTGACACCGTGGGTATCCCCCTTGTCCCCAGGGCCCATTGTGACATCCTGGGGACCCCCAGTTGTCCCCAGGACCCATTGTGACAACCTGGGGACCAACCTTTGTCCCTAGGGCCCATTGTGACATTCCAGGACCCCCCATTGTCCCCAGAGCCCATTGTGACATCCTGGGGACCCCCATTGTCCCCAGGGCCCATTGTGACATTCAGGGGACAGCCTTTTTCCCAAGGGCCCATTGTGACATCCCAGGACCCCCCTTTTTCCCCAGGGCCCATTGTGACATCCTGGGGACTCCCCTTGTCACTGGGGACCCATTGTGGCACCGTGGGGACCCCCCATTGTCCCCAGGGCCCATTGCGACATCTCAGGACCCCCCAGTTGTCCCAAGGGCCCATTGTGGCATCCGAGGACCCCCCTTTGTCCCCATGGCCCATTGTGACACCATGGGGACCCCCTTTGTCACTGGGGCCCATTGTGACATCCCAGGACCCCCTTTGTCCCCAGCTCCCATTGTGACAGTCAGGGGACCCCACTTTGTCCCCAGGGCCCATAGTGGCACCCTGGGGACCCCCTCTTTCTTCCCAGTGCCCATTGTGACATCCCAGGACCCCCCATTGTCCTCAGGGCCCATTGTGACACCATGGGGACACCCCTTTGACTCGAGGGCCCATTGTCACATCCCAGGAGCCCCCTTTGTCCCCAGGGCCCATTGTGACCTCCTGGGGACCCGCCCTTGTACGCAGGGCCCATTGTGAAGTCCCAGGACCCCCTTTGTCCCCAGGGCCCATTGTGACATCCTGGGGACCCTCTTTGTCACTGGAGACCCATTGTATACACCATGCGGACCCCCACTGTCCCCAGGGCCCATTGTGACATCCTGGGGACCCCCCTTTGTCCCAAAGACCCATTGTGACATCTCAGGACCCCACTTGTCACTGGGGACCCATTGTGACACCATAGGGACCCCCGTTTGTCCCCAGGGTCCATTGTGACACCATGGGGACCCACCTTTGTCCCCAGGGCCCATCGTGACACCATGTGGACCCCCCTTGTCACTGGGGACCCATTGTGACAGCATGGGGACCCCCCCTTGTCCTCAGGGCCCATTGTGACATCCTGGGCACACCTCATTGTCCCCAGGTCCCATTGTGACATCATGGGGACCGCCTCGTCCCTCTGGCCCATTGTGGCACCGTGGGGACCCCCCTTATCACTCGGGACCCATTGTGACACCATGGGGACTCCCTCTTTCTCCCCAGGGCTCATTGTGACATCCTGGGGACCCCCTTTGTCCCCAGGGCCCATTGTGGCACCATGGGGCCCCCTTTTGTCACTGTGGCCCAGTGTGACACCCCAGGACCCCAGTTTGTACCCAAGGCCCATTGTGACACCGTGGGGACCCCCTTTGTCACTGGGGCCCACTGTGGCACCATGGGGACCCCTTTGTCCCCAGGGCCCTTTGGGGCACCATGGGGACCCCTTTTGTCACTGTGGCCCAATGTGACATCCCAGGACCCCACTTTGTACCCAAGACCCATTGTGACACCGTGGGGACCCCCGTTGTCCCCAGAGCCCATTGTGACATCCTGGGGACCCCCTTTTTCCCCAGGACCCATTGTGGCACCATTGGGACCCCCTTTGTCACTGGGGCCCATTGTGACGTCCCAGGACCCCCCTTTGTCCCCAGGGCCCATTGTGACGTTCCCGGACCCCCCATGGTCCCCAGAGCCCATTGTGACATCCTGGGGACCCCCATTGTCCCCAGGGCCCATTTTGACATTCAGGGGACAGCCTTTGGCCCCAGGGCCCATTGTGACACCGTCGGGACCCCCGTTGTCCCCAGGGCCCATTGTGACATCCTGAGGACCCCCATTGTCCCCAGGGCCCATTGTGACATCCTGGGGAACCCTTTGTCCCCAGGGCCCATTGTGACGTCCCAGGACCCCCCATTGTCCCCAGGGTCCATTGTGACATCCTGGGGACCCCTCTTTGTCCCCACGGCCCATTGTGAGATCCTGGGGGCCCCCTTGTCCCCAGGGCCCATTGTGACATCCTGAGGACCCCCTTTGTCCCCAGGGCCCATTGCAACATCTCCGGACCCCCCAGTTGTCCCCAGGGCCCATTGTGGCACCATGGGGACCCCCATTGTCCCCAGGGGCCATTGTGACATCTCAGAACCCCCCAATTGTCCCCAGGGCCCATCAAGACATCAGGGGGAACCCCTTGTCACTAGGGAGCCATTGTGACACCATGGGGACCCCCCCTTGTCCTGAGGGTCCATTGTGACATTGCAGGATTCCACTTTTTCCCCAGGGCCCGTTCTGACACTGTGGGTACCCCCATTGTCCCCAGGGCCCATTGTGTCACCCTGGGGATCCCCCATTATCCCCAGGGGCCATTGTGACGTCCCAGGACACCCCGTTATCCCCAGGGCCCATTGTGACATCCTGGGGACCCCCTTAGTCCCCAGAACCTATTGTGACATTGCAGGTCCCCCCTTGTCCCCAGGGCCCATTTTGAGATCCTGGGGACCCTCCTTTGTCCCCAGGGGCCATTGTGACATTCAGGCAACCCCTCTTTGTCCCCAGGGCCCATTGTGACACCATGGGGACCGCCTTTGTCACCAGGGCCCATTGTGACATCCTGGGGACCCACTTTGTCCTGAGGGCCCATTTTGGCACCATGGGGACCCCCTTTGTCACTGGAGCCCATTGTGACATCCCAGGACCCCCTTTGTCCCCAGGTCCCATTCTGACATTCAGGGTACCCCACTTTGTCCCCAGGGCCCATTGTGACATTCAGGGGACCCCTCTTTGTCCCCAGGGCCCATTGTGACACCATGGGGTCCCCCCTTGTCCCCAGGGCCCATTTTGACATTCAGGAGACCCCACTTTGTCCCCAGGGCCCATTGTTGCATCCTGGGGACCCTCCCTTTTCCCCAGGGCACATTGTTACGTCCCAGGACCCCGCTTTGTCCCCAGGGCCCATTGTGATGTTCCAGGACTCCCCATTGTCTCTAGGGCCCATTGAGACATCTTGGGGAACCCCCTTTGTCCCCAGGGCCCATTGTGACGCCATGGGGACCCCCTTTGTCACTGGGGCCCATTGTGACATCCCAGGACCCCCTTTGTCCCCAGGTCCCATTCTGACATTCAGGGCACCCCACTTTGTCCCCAGGGCCCACTGTGACATCCTAGGACCTCCCTATGTCCCCAGGGCCCATTGTGACATCCAGTGGACCCCGTTGTCCCCAGGGCCCATCGTGGAACCGTGGGGACCCTCCTTGTCACTTGGGCCCATTGTGACACCATGGGGACCACCCCTTTCCCCGCAGTGCCCATTGTGACATCCTGGGGACCCCACTTGTCCCCAGAACCCATTATCACATCCCGGGGACCCCTGTGTCCCCAGGGCCCATTGTGACATCCCAGGACCCCCCATTGTCCTCAGGGTGCATTGTGACATTCAGGGGACCCCCTCTGTCCCCAAAGCCCATTGTGACATCCTGGGGAGCCCCCTTTGTCCCCAGGGCCCATTGTGACATTTCTGGACCCCCCACTGTCTCCAGGGCCCATTGTGAACATCCTGGGGACCCCTCTTTGTCCCCAGGGCCCATTGTGACATCCTGGGCTGCCCCGTATGTCACCAGGGCCCATTTTGACACCGTGTGGACCCCCTGTTGTCCTCAGGGCCCATTGTGACATCCCAGGACCCCCAATTGTCCCCAGGGCCCATTGTGACACCATGGGGAGCCCTCTTGTCACTGGGGACGCATTGTGACACAATGGGGACCCCACCTTTGTCTCAAGTGCCCATTGTGACATCCTGGGGACCCCCTTTATCCCCAGGACCCATTGTGACGTCCCAGGACCCCATTTGTCCCCAGGGCCCATTGTGACATCCCAGGGCCCTACTTTGTCCCCAGGGCCCATTGTTACAGGGTGGGACCCCCCTTGTCCCCAGGGCCCATTGTGACATCCTGGTGACTCCCTTTGTCCCCAGGGCCCATTGTGGCAGCATGGGGACCCTCTTTGTCACTGGGGCCCATTGTGACATCCCAGGACCCCACTTTGTCTTAGAAGGTCACTGATCGGACTACTGGTACATCCTGACTCTGCTTTCTCAATAAACATTGAAGAACACCTGGGGTTTGTTTGCTCCAAGGGAAAACTTCCCTGCCACGGTTCCTGGTTCCCGGTCCTGTTTCCCGGTCCGGTTTGGCTTCGCTATCAGAACAGCTGCTGCCTCCACAGCCGCGCTCAAAGTCCCCGTTGTGACACCGGGATGGCGGGAGAAGGGGGGTGGCGGGGGCGGCAGCGGCGGCGATTGGGGGGGGGCAGTCGGGGCTCGGCGGACAAGCGGCGGCTGCTGCGGCTCCTCAGGCAGCGACAGCAGCAGCGATCGGGGGACGTGGGGGGCGGACAAGCGGCGGCTGCTGCGGCTCCTCAGGCAGCGACAGCAGCAGCGATCGGGGGGACGTGGGGGGCGGACAAGCGGCGGCTCCTGCGGCTCCTCAGGCAGCGACAGCAGCAGCGATCGGGGGGACGTGGGGGGGCGGACAAGCGGCGGCTCCTGCGGCTCCTCAGGCAGCGACAGCAGCAGCGATCGGGGGGACGTGGGGGGCGGACAAGCGGCGGCTGCTGCGGCTCCTCAGGCAGCGACAGCAGCAGCGATCGGGGGGACGTGGGGGGCGGACAAGCGGCGGCTCCTGCGGCTCCTCAGGCAGCGACAGCAGCAGCGATCGGGGGGACGTGGGGGGCGGACAAGCGGCGGCTCCTCCGGCCGCGGCCAGGACGTGGCTTCGCCGGCACCGGGGCCCGAGACCGCGCGCTGTGGGGCTGCGGGGCGGGTGTGGGGCCGGGGGTCTCCAGGGGTCCCGCAGCGGCCGCTGTGGGGCGGGATGGGGCGGCTGTGGAATTACCTGTGGGGTACTCATGGGGCTGCTGTAGGGGCTCTTAAGAGGCATGTCTGGAGCACTTATGGGGCGACTATGGGGCAGGTGCTGGGCTGCTACAGCGGGACCTGTGGGGCAGCCATAGGGCTGCTATGGGGTTGGTTATGGGTCACAGATGGGAGGGGGCAGCTGGGTGTGGCCCCGCCTACATGGGGTGGGGTCAGTGCCGAGGGGCGGGTACTGAGAGGGCACGCCCACGGGGAGCCCCTCGGGGGGGCGGAGCCTCTGTGTCACGCCCCATGGGAGGTGGTCTGGGGGCGGGCATTCTCTGGGGCACGCCCCCATGGGAGGAGCCTCTTGGGGTAGGGAGAGGGTGCGGTCAACATGGCACGGCCCCAAGGGGGCGTGGCTTAGCTCGGGAAGAGGTGGAGCCGAGAAGGGGCTGCCCGACCCGGCTCTCCAGGCGGCTCTGAGACGGAGCGGAGCGGGCCGGGCGGGGCCGGGCCGGGCACTCCCCGGGGCCTCGCAGAAACAGCGGCGCAGCGAGTCCGCTCCGGGCTCCAACGGTGCGCGCACGTGGCCGCCGAGAGCGCCCCGTGCACCTCGCAGCGCCCATTTCTGCGCATGCGCATTGGGAAGCCCTCGAGACAACCCTTCCCCCGCGGCCCGCCCCTTCTCTTCCCTCTCCGCAATCTGATTGGCCAGCTAAGCACGTCAATTTCCATTCTCTCCGCCTATCATCACCCGTCCCCGTTTGTCCCGCGCTGCGCTCTGATCCAGTGTCTATTTACACTTAAATACATTTAAACTTCCATTTTAACACTCAGGTATCTTTTCAAATTTACAGATTTTGACATATTTACAATTATATATATTTAGACTGGGGTATCGATTTACATTTATTAATAAATTAAAGGTATGTATACGGGTGTGAGTGGATATATATAGATGATATTTATTACCTATTTAGACTATGTAACACGTAGTAATTATACAGAGCTCTGCCTACTCACACTTTTTTCTATTTTAAGTTCCTATCTAGATATTTTCTTCTTTTTCAAGTCCTTCACTTTTTAATCTACAAATAGATAAGATGTTTGTATTCTTAAAACCATCAACAGAAATTTTTTACATTCTAAAATCCTTTATATAACAGAGTAGAAAAGGGGTTTTATTTTAAAATCATTTTATATCTACATGAATACCATTCTGCAATATATAAATACAAACGACAGACTTCTCTCTGTTTGAAATTCTCACGCTCATATTTACAGGGTTTAATAGGTTTTATCCTCCCCCAGGAATTTTCAGGCATTTTTGGACTGTGACCCCCTCTTTTCAGGGGGACTCCCTTTTGAGCCCCACATTGTGGGGGATTTGAGGGATTTTCTTGCAGTCAGTGAACATTGTATGGAACTGAACTGAACTGAACAGGGCTCTGAGGCCTCTGTGTCCTGCAAGAGAGCAGGAGAGCAGGAGTGGAGCAGCCCCCGTGTCTACGTGACTGTACAGCCTTCTTCAGTGTTGGAACCGAGTTGCTTCGCCTTCTGTTTGTCCACGTGCACACACACCATTCCTCACTGGAAAACAGGCAGAAACCTTTCCACACGCACCCAGGTCTGTGCACCCAGGCCTTGTCTATTCCTGTCGGGTTTGCTGGGCTCTGTCAGGCTCCTCTGGCTCTGTCGTGCTTTGACAGCCTCTGTCAGGCCCTGCCAGACTCCACTGTTCGCTGTCAGGCGCTGTCGGGATTTGTCGGCCCCTGTTGAGTTCTATCAGGCTCTGTCAAGCCCTGTTGGGCTCTGTCGCGCTTTGTCAGGCTCTGCCTGGCTTTATCATGTTCCATAAGTGCTCCAAAAACTGGATGCTCTTGCGATGCTTGTATTCACACAATTATCGCATATTCATTACAATTTGGGGGAATTTTTAGCATCAAACGCATCTATAGTAAGAAAAAATGTCATAAACCTAGGGTTAGACTGAGGTTAATAATTTCATGGTCTTTGCTGCCATCTAGCGTCCCTTAAGAGAATGCACAGAACACACATTCGGAGGGTGCCTGCAGGTATGTGCCTGTTCTTGGACGAACCTGTGCGCGAAAGCCTTAGTGCCTATAAACGTTGGTCTGTCCACATGTGAGTGCCTTGATGTCAGCTCCATTTATGCTAAAGCTGGAGCATCATCGTTCAGACGTGTGCGTGTGTGCAGTGTGCCAAACATCCACGCACGTGTTTACCCTCAAGCATGTCAGTACATTTCACGTACGTCTTTCTGTCAATAGATGGGACTGGGCACGCTTGTGGAAGTGTGCGTGTGTGTGGCCACGTGTTTGCTTACACATCAGTGTGTAGCTGCGTGTGCGTGCACGCGGTGCTGGGTGCACATACCTGGGTGCCCCACAGGTCCCGCTGTAGCAGCCCAGCACCTGCCCCATAGTCGCCCCATAAGTGCTCCAGACATGCCTCTTAAGAGCCCCTACAGCAGCCCCATGAGTGCCCCACAGGTAATTCCACAGCCGCCCCATCCCGCCCCACAGCGGCCGCTGCGGGACCCCCGGAGACCCCCGGCCCCACAGCCGCCCCGCAGCCCCACAGCGCGCGGTCTCGGGCCCCGGTGCCGGCGAAGCCACGTCCTGGCCGCGGCCGGAGGAGCCGCCGCTTGTCCGCCCCCCACGTCCCCCCGATCGCTGCTGCTGTCGCTGCCTGAGGAGCCGCAGCAGCCGCCGCTTGTCCGCCCCGCCACGTCCCCCCGATCGCTGCTGCTGTCGCTGCCTGAGGAGCCGCAGCAGCCGCCGCTTGTCCGCCCCCCACGTCCCCCCGATCGCTGCTGCTGTCGCTGCCTGAGGAGCCGCAGCAGCCGCCGCTTGTCCGCCCCCCACGTCCCCCCGATCGCTGCTGCTGTCGCTGCCTGAGGAGCCGCAGCAGCCGCCGCTTGTCCGCCCCCCACGTCCCCCCGATCGCTGCTGCTGTCGCTGCCTGAGGAGCCGCAGCAGCCGCCGCTTGTCCGCCCCCCACGTCCCCCCGATCGCTGCTGCTGTCGCTGCCTGAGGAGCCGCAGCAGCCGCCGCTTGTCCGCCCCCCACGTCCCCCCGATCGCTGCTGCTGTCGCTGCCTGAGGAGCCGCAGCAGCCCCCGCTTGTCCGCCCCCCACGTCCCCCCGATCGCTGCTGCTGTCGCTGCCTGAGGAGCCGCAGCAGCCGCCGCTTGTCCGCCCAGCCCCGACTGCCCCCCCCCAATCGCCGCCGCTGCCGCCCCCGCCACCCCCCTTCTCCCGCCATCCCGGTGTCACAACGGGGACTTTGAGCGCGGCTGTGGAGGCAGCAGCTGTTCTGATAGCGAAGCCAAACCGGACCGGGAAACAGGACCGGGAACCAGGAACCGTGGCAGGGAAGTTTTCCCTTGGAGCAAACAAACCCCAGGTGTTCTTCAATGTTTATTGAGAAAGCAGAGTCAGGATGTACCAGTAGTCCGATCAGTGACCTTCTAAGACAAAGTGGGGTCCTGGGATGTCACAATGGGCCCCAGTGACAAAGAGGGTCCCCATGGTGCCACAATGGGCCCTGGGGACAAAGGGAGTCACCAGGATGTCACAATGGGCCCTGGGGACAAGGGGGGTCCCACCCTGTAACAATGGGCCCTGGGGACAAAGTGGGGCCCTGGGATGTCACAATGGGCCCTGGGGACAAACGGGGTCCTGGGACGTCACAATGGGCCCTGGGGACAAAGAGGGGTCCCCAGGATGTCACAATGGGCACTTGAGACAAAGGTGGGGTCCCCATTGTGTCACAATGCGTCCCCAGTGACAAGAGGGTTCCCCATGGTGTCAAAATGGGCCCTGGGGACAATTGGGGGTCCTGGGATGTCACAATGGGCCGTGAGGACAACAGGGGGTCCCCACGGTGTCAAAATGGGCCCTGGTGACATACGGGGCAGCCCAGGATGTCACAATGGGCCCTGGGGACAAAGAGGGGTCCCCAGGATGTTCACAATGGGCCCTGGAGACAGTGGGGGGTCCAGAAATGTCACAATGGGCCCTGGGGACAAAGGGGGCTCCCCAGGATGTCACAATGGGCTCTGGGGACAAAGGGGGTCCCCACGGTGTCACAATGCACCCTGGGGACAATGGGGGGTCCTGGGATGTCACAATGGGCTCTGGGGACACAGGGGTCCCAAGGATGTGATAATGGGCTCTGGGGACAAGTGGGGTCCCCAGGATGTCACAATGGGCACTGGGGAGAAAGGGGTGGTCCCCATGGTGTCACAATGGGCCCTAGTGACAAGGAGGGTCCCCACGGTTCCACGATGGGCCCTGGGGACAAGGGGGTCCACCAGATGTCACAATGGGCCCTGGGGAAAACAGGGGGTCCCCACGGTGTCACAATGGGCCCTGGGGACAAAGGGAGGTCCTAGGACGTCACAGTGGGCCCTGGGGACAAAGTGGGGTCCCCTGAATGTCACATTGGGACCTGCAGACGAAGGGGGGTCCTGGGATGTCACAATGGGCCCCAGTGACAAAGGGGGTCCCCAGGATGTCACAACAGGCCCTGGGGACAAAGAGGGCTCTCCTGAATGTCAAAATGGGCCCTGGGGACAAGGGGGGACCCCAGGATGCAACAACGGGCCCTGGGGACAAAGAGGGGTCCCCTGAATGTCACAAAGGGCCCTGGAGACAAGGGGTGTCCTGGGATGTCACAATGGGCCCCAGTGACAAAGGGCGTCCCTGTGGTGCCAAAATGGGCCCTGGGGACAAGGGGGTGCAGTGGATGTCACAATGGGCCCTGGGGACAATGGGGGGTGTCCAGGATGTGAGAATGAGTCCTGAGGACAAGGGGGGGTCCCCATGGTGTCACAATGGGTCCCCAGTGACAAGGAGGTGTCCCCATGGTGTCACAATAGGCCCTGGGGACAAAGTGGGGTCCAAGAATGTCACAATGGGCCCTGGGGACAAAAGGGCTTGCCATGGTGCCACAATGGGCCCTGGGGTCAAAGGGGGTGTCCCCATGGTGCCACAACGGGCCCTGGGAGCAAGGGGGTGGCCAGGATGTCACAATGGGCCCTGGAGACAAGGGGGTGTCCCTAGGATGTCACAATGGGCCGTGCGGACAAGGGTGGTACCCACGGTGTCACAATGGTCACTGGGCACAAGGGGGGGTCCCTATAGTGTCACAATGGGTCCTGGGGACAAGTGGGGTCCTGGGATGTCACAATGGGCCCCAGTGACAAACGGGGGCCCCTGAATGTCACAATGGGCCCTGGGGACAATGGGGGTCCTGGGACGTCACAATGGGCCCTGAGGACAATGGTGGGTCCCCTGAATGTCACAATGGGCCCTGGGGACAAAGGGGGTCCGCAGGATGTCACAATGGGACCTGGGGACAAGGGGGTCCCCAGGAACTCACAATGGGCTCTGGGGACAATGGGGGTCCTGGGACGTCACAATGGGCCCTGAGGACAATGGTGGGTCCCCTGAATGTCACAATGGGCCCTGGGGACAAAGGGGGTCCGCAGGATGTCACAATGGGACCTGGGGACAAGGGGGTGCTGAGGATGTCACAATGGGCCCTGGGGACAATGGGGGGTCCTGGGACGTCACAATGGGCCCTGAGGACAATGGTGGGTCCCCTGAATGTCACAATGGGCCCTGGGGACAAAGGGGGTCCGCAGGATGTCACAATGGGCCCTGGGGACAATGGCGGGTTCTGGGACGTCACAATGGGCCCAAGTGACAAGGAGGGTCCCCACGGTGCCACGATGGGTCCTGGGGACAAGGGCGTCCCCCAGATGTCACAATAAGCCCTGGGGACAAAGTGGGGTCCTGGGATGTCACAATGGGCCCTGGGGACAATGGGAGTCCCCAAGGTGTCAGAACGAGCCCTGGGGACAAAGTGGAATCCTGGAATGTCACAATGGCCCCCAGTGACAAAGGGGTTCCCCATGGTGCCACAATGGGCCCTGGGGACAAAAGGGGTCCCCAGGATTTTACAATGGCCCTGGGGACAAAGGGGGTATCCCCATGGTGCCACAACGGGCCCTGGGAGCAAGGGGGTGGCCAGGATGTCACAATGGGTCCTGGGGAAAATGGGGGGTGCCCAGGATGACACAATGGACCCTGAGGACAAGCGGGGGTCTCCATGGTGTCACAATGGGCCCCAGTGACAAAGGGGCTCCCCTGAATGTCACAATAGGTCCTGGGGACAATGGGGGGTGCTGGGACGTCACAATGGGCCCTGGGGACAATGAGGGATCCCCAGGATGTCACAATGGGCCCTGGAGACAAAGAGGGGTCCCCTGAATGTCACAATGGGCCCTGGGGACAATGGGCGGTCCTGGGACGTCACAATGGGCCCTGAGGACAAGGAGGGATCCCCAGGATGTCACAATGGGCCCTGGGGACAATGGGGGGTCGTTAGACGTCACAATGGCCCCTGGGGACAAAGAGGGGTCCCCTGAATGTCACAATGGGCCCTGGGGACAATGGGGGGTCCTGGGACGTCACAATGGGCCCCAGTGACAAGAGGGGGTCCCCAGGATGTCACAATGGGCCCTGGGGACAAAGAGGGGTCCCCTGAATGTCACAATGGGCCCTGGGGACAAGGGGCTGCCGAGGATGTCACAATGGGCCCTGGGGACAATGGGGGGTACTAGGACGTCACAATGGGCCCTGCGGACAAGGAGGGATCCCCAGGATGTCACAATGGGCCCTGGGGACAATGGGGGGTCCTGGGACGTCACAATGAGCCCTGCGGACAAGGGTGGTACCCAGGACGTCACAATGGGCCCTGGGGACAAGGGGGTTCCCCATAGTGTCACAATGGGTCCTGGGGACAAGTGGGGTCCCCAGGATGTCACAATGGGCCCTGGGGACAATGTGGGGTCCTGGGATGTCACAATGGGCCCCAGTGACAAAGGGGGTCCCCTGAATGTCACAATGGGCCCTGGGGACAAGGGGCTGCCGAGGATGTCACAATGGGCCCTGGGGACAATGGGGGGTACTAGGACGTCACAATGGGCCCTGCGGACAAGGAGGGATCCCCAGGATGTCACAATGGGCCCTGGGGACAATGGGGGGTCCTGGGACGTCACAATGAGCCCTGCGGACAAGGGTGGTACCCAGGACGTCACAATGGGCCCTGGGGACAAGGGGGTTCCCCATAGTGTCACAATGGGTCCTGGGGACAAGTGGGGTCCCCAGGATGTCACAATGGGCCCTGGGGACAATGTGGGGTCCTGGGATGTCACAATGGGCCCCAGTGACAAAGGGGGTCCTCTGAATGTCACAATGGGTCCTGGGGACAATGGGGGGTCCTGGGACGTCACAATGGGCCCTGGGGACAAGGAGGGATCCCCAGGATGTCACAATGGGCCCTGGGGACAATGGAGGGTCCTGGGACGTCACAATGGGCCCTGGGGACAAGAGGGGGTCCCCTGGATGTAACAATGGGCTCTGGGGACAAGGGGGGTCCCCAGGATGTCACAATGGGCCCTGGGGACAAAGGGGGGTGTCGACGGTGTCACAATGGGCCCCAGTGTCAAAGGGGGTCCCCATGGTGCCACAATGGGCCCTGGAGACAAAGGGGGTCCCTTGGATGTCACAATGGGCTCTGGGGACAAGGAGGGTCCCCAGGATGTCACAATGGGCCGTGGGGACAAGGAGGGATCCCCAGGATGTCACAATGGGCCCTGGGGACAATGGGGGTCCTTTGACTTCACAATGGGCCCTGGGGACAAAGAGGGGTCCCCTGAATGTCACAATGGGCCCTGGGGACAATGGGGGGTCCTGGGACGTCACAATGGGCCCCAGTGACAAGAGGGGGTCCCCAGGATGTCACAATGGGCCCTGGGAACAAAGGGGGTCCCCTGAATGTCACAATGGGCCCTGGGGACAAGGGGGTGCCGAGGATGTCACAATGGGCCCTGGGGACAATGGGGGGTCCTGGGACGTCACAATGGGCCCTGCGGACAAGGAGGGATCCCCAGGATGTCACAATGGGCCCTGGGGACAATGGGGGGTCCTGGGACGTCACAATGAGCCCTGCGGACAAGGGTGGTACCCAGGATGTCACAATGGGCCCTGGGAACAAGGGGGGGTCCCCATAGTGTCACAATGGGTCCTGGGGACAAGTGGGGTCCCCAGGATGTCACAATAGGTCCTGGGGACAATGTGGGGTCCTGGGATGTCACAATGGGCCCCAGTAACAAAGGGGCCCCCTGACTGTCACAATGGGCCCTGGGGACAATGGGGTGTCCTGGGACGTCACAATGGGCCCTGGGGACAAGGAGGGATCCCCAGGATGTCACAATGGGCCCTGGGGACAATGGGGGGTCCTGGGACGTCACAATGGGCTCTGGGGACAAGGGGGGGTCCCCAGGATGTCACAATGTGCCCTGGGTTTCAAAGAGGCGTCCCCTGAATGTCACAATGGGCCCTGGGGACAATGGGGGGTCCTAAGACGTCACAATGGGCCCTGAGGACAAGGAGGGATCCCCAGGATGTCACAATGGGTCCTGGGGACAATGGGGGGTCCTGGGACGTCACAATGGGCCCCAGTGACAAGGGGGGGTCCCCAGGATGTCAGAATGGGCCCTGGGGACAAAGAGGGGTCCCCTGAATGTCACAATGGGCCCTGGGGACAAGGGGGTGCAGTGGATGTCACAATGGGCCCTGGGGACAATGGGGGGTCCTGGAATGTCACAATGGGCCCTGGGGACAAAGGGGATGTCCCCATGGTGCCACAATGGGCCCTGGGAGCAAGGGGGTCCCCAGGATGTCACAATGGGTCCTGGGGACAATGGGAGGTGCCCAAGATGTCACAATGGACCCTGAGGACAAGCAGGGGTCTCCATGGTGTCACAATGGGTCCCCAGTGACAAGGGGGGGTCCCCATGGTGTCACAATGGGCCCTGGGGACAAACGTGGTTCCCCTCAATATCAAAATGGGTCCTGGGGACAAAGTGGGCTCCTCGGATGTCACAATGGACACGGGGGACAACAGGAGGTCCTGGGACGTCACAATGGGCCCTGGGGACGAAGTTGGTCCCCACGATGTCTCAATGAGCCCCAGTGACAAAGGGGGGTACCCAGGATGTCACAATGGGCCGTGGGGACAATGAGGGGTCCTGGGACATCACAATGGGTCCTGGGGACAAGGGGGGGACCCCTGAATGTCACAATGGGCCCTGGGGACAATGTGGGGTCCTGGGATGTCACAATGGGCCCCAGTGACAAAGGGGGTCCCCTGAATGTCACAATGGGCCCTGGGGACAATGGGGGATCCTGGGACGTCAGAATGGGCCCTGGGGACACGGAGGGATCCCCAGGATGTCACAATGGGCCCTGGGGACAAGGAGGGATCCCCAGGATGTCACAATGGGCTCTAGGGACAATGGGGGGTCCTGGGAAGTCACAATGGGCCCTGGGGACAAGGGGGGGGGTCCCCTGAATGTCACAATGGGCCCTGGGGAGAAAGGGGGTCCCCAGGATGTCAAAATGGGCCTTGGGGACAAAGTGGGGTTCTTGGATATCACAATGTGACACAGTGACAAAGGGGGTCCCCATGGTGCCACAATGAGCCCTGGGGACAAAGGGAGGTCCCTAGGATGTCACAATGGGCCCTTGGGACAATGGGGTTCCTGGGATGTCACAACGGGTCCCCAGTGACAAAGGGGGTCCCCAGGATGTCTCAATGGGCCCTGAGGACAAAGGGAGGTCCCCGTGGTGTCACAAAGGGTCCCCAGTGACAAGGGAGGTCCCCACGGTGCCAGGATGGGTCCTGCGGACAAGGAGGTCCCCAGGATGTCACCATGGGCCCTGGGGACAAAGGGGGTCCCCAGGATGTCACAATGGGCCCTGGGGACAAAGAGACTCCCCAGGATGTCACAATGGGACCTGGGGACAAGGGGGTCCCCAGGAACTCACAATGGGCTCTGGGGACAATGGAGGTTCCCCAGGATGTTCACAATAGGCCCTGAGGACAAGGGGTGGTCCCCATGGTGTCACAATGGGTCCCCAGTGACAAGGGGGTCCCCAAGGTGTCACAATGGGCCCTGGGAACAATGGGGGGTCCTGGGACGTAACAATAGGCCCTAGGGACAAAGGGGGTCCCCACGGTGTTACTATGGTCCCGGGTGACAAAGGGGGATGCCCAGAATGTCACAATGGGCCCTGAGGACAAGGAGGGGTCTCCATGGTGTCACAATGGGTCCCCAGTGACAAGGAGGGTCCCCATGGTGTCACGATGGGTCCTGGGGACAAGGGGGTCCCCAGGATGTAAGAATGAACCCTGGGGACAATGGGGGGTCCTGGGACGTCACAATGGGTCCTGGGGACAAAGGGTGTCTCCAGGATGTCACAATGGGCTCTGGGGACAATTCAGGGTCCTGGGACGTCACAATGGGTCCTTAGGACAAAGAGGGGTCCCCAGGATGTCACAATGGGCCCTGGGGACAAAGAGGGGTCTCTAAAGTGTCACAATGTGCCCTGGGGACAGAGAGGGGCCCTAGGACGCCACAATCAGCCCTGGGGACAAGGGGGGGGTCCCCTGAAAGTCACAATGAGCCCTGGGAACAGAGGGGGTCCCCAGGATGTCACAATGGGCCCTGGGAACAATGGGGGTCCCTTGAAGGTCACAATGGGCCCTGGGGACAATGGTGGGTGCCCTGAATGTCAAAATGTGCCCTGGGGACAAAGTGGGGGTCCGCAGGATGTCACAATGGGCACTGGGGACAAAGGGGGCGTCCCCATGGTGTCACAATGGGCCCAAGTGACAATGAGGGCACCCACGGTGCCACGATGGGTCCTGGGGACAAGGGGGTCCCCCAGATGTCACAATGGGCCCTGGGGACATTGGGGTTGCCCAGGATGTCACAATGGGCCCTGGGGACAATGGTGGGTCCCCTGAATGTCAAAATGGGCCCTCAGGACAAAGGGGGGTCGCAGGATGTCACAATGGGCACTGGGGACAAAGGGGGCGTCCCCATGGTGTCACAATGGGCCCAAGTGACAAGGAGGGCCCCATGGTGCCACGATGGGTCCTGGGGACAAGGGGGTCCCCTAGATGTCACAATGGGCCGTGGGGACAATGGGGTTGCCCAGGATGTCACAATGGACCCTGGGGACAATGGGGATCCCCAGGATGTCACAATGGGCCCTGGGGACAATGGGAGTGCCCAAGGTGTCAGAACGAGCCCTGGGGACAAAGTGGAATCCTGGAATGTCACAATGGCCCCCAGTGACAAAGGGGTTCCCCATGGTGCCACAATGGGCCCTGGGCACAAAGGGGGTCCCCAGGATTTCACAATAGCACTGGGGACAAAGGGGGGTCACGGGATGTCACAATGGGCCCTGGGGACAAGGGAGGTCCCCATGGTGTCACAATAAGCCCTGGGGACAAAGTGGGGTCCTGGGATGTCACAATGGGCCCCAGTGACAAAGGGGGTCCCCATGGTGCCACAATGGGCCGTGGGGACAAAAGGGGTCCGCAGGATGTCACAATGGGCCCTGGGGACCAGGGGGGGTCCTGCGATGTCACAATGGGCCCTGGGGACAAAGGGGGTCCCCTGGATGTCACAATGGGCTCTGGGGACAAGGGTGGTACCCACGGTGTCACAATGGGCCCTGGGAACAAGGCGGGGTGCCCATAGTGTCACAATGGGTCTTGGGGACAAGTGGGGTCCCCAGGATGTCACAATGGGCCCTGGGGACAATGTGGGGTCCTGGGATGTCACAATGGGCCCTGGGGACAAGGGGGGGTCCCCAGGATGTCACAATGTGCCCTGGGTACAAAGAGGCGTCCCCTGAATGTCGCAATGGGCCCTGGGGACAATGGGGGGTCCTGCGATGTCACAATGGGCCCTGGGGCCAAACAGGGATCCCCAGGATGTCACAATGGGCCCTGGGGACAATGGGGGGTCCTGGGACGTCACAATGGGCCCCAGTGATAAGGGGGCATCCCCAGGATGTCATAATGGGCCCTGGGGACCAGAGGGGTCCTTCGATATCACAATGGGCCCTGGGGACAAAGGGGGTCCCCTGGATGTCACAATGGGCCCT